>NC_087067.1:4102786-4288618 GCF_963678635.1 Symsagittifera roscoffensis
GTTCGGCCACGAACACACCCCAAAAATTTTGAGAAAGAAAGTTAAAAAAGAAAACTTTTGGTTTATGAAAAAAATCCTACAATTTCCATAAATCAAAAAAGCTTATCTTAAAGTTTTCTTAACATTTTCTGTATATATGGAATTGCACGAAAATGTATGATAGGCTTTTTTTCATATATGAAAACTGTAGGACAAGCATTTTTGGTCAACCCGGGTAAGTTATCAAATCCGAGCAACTGTATTAAAAAAGTAGCAACTGTAATTAAAAAAATTGCATCATAGTCAAATGGTACTGTACATATCTAAAGCAAAACAACCAAGGGTGAGAGATCCTACTTTTTGTTCAGGCCCTCCTACCCTATCACCGGGTATTTTGTTCCTTGTTTGTTCAATGCAAGAATGAAAGTAAATAACTTCAAATTTGACGTTTATCTGAAACTACCTATTGAAAAAGCAAACAAAATGAACGTCAAAAGCGCGGAAAAGCACCCTAGCTCTTTTTTACTGTGATAACCAAAAGTTTGTAGGAAATGGCCTTTTTCTACGATAATCAATTAGTTCGAACAATTAATTCGCCCTACCCATTATGGTTGAACTGAGCTTTGAAAAATTGTTTTTGAGCCGTAACACTTTGGTACTTCTAAAGTATTATATTAGAAAATTTGTTTTGTATCTTATTAACTTTTCCGTCCAAAGTATCCAGTAAAGAATAACCACCCCTACAAAGTATTGCTTCAATAGTTGAGCTTATGAAAAAAGATTTGTTTTTTAATCAATACTGCTGCTTGAATTTCTAACTTGAAAGGCGTATAATACAGAGAAAGGAATAGTATTGTTTCTGTCAGCTCAGACACCACGTTTTTGCCTTTTGTTGGTAAGATTTATTTTTGCTTTGTTTTTTATCTATGATAACTTTCGTTTCTTTGTTTTTGCTGTTGAATTGTGTGATGCAACATATGAAGAGCACAAAAAAACATCATGCTAAACGAAAATTAACTACAAAAGACTAAAAACAAATATGATTTCAAAGATCTAACCGAGCCATCGCAAAAAAGATGCATTTGATTTTAAAAAGCAGTTGAATTTTTTCTAGAAGAAAAATCAATGGGTGGTCTAGTACAGTGCTGATTTAAATTAACCGGACAAAACGCGTTAAACTTGAAATTTAAAACCCGTTTTTCTCAAAGTGGGTTGAGTTTAGGTGAAAATTTATGAAGACAAAACTTGCTTAAAATTTTAGCAGAATTAATTTGGTGTAATTTGTTTTGCGAAATTCGGGCCCGAAATTTTACCCCAAAAATGGATCAATTTGGCTTTTCTTAGTTAAATCAAAATTACGCCAAAAATACCCAGTCGATCACAGACATAATTATATTACAGTCAGCCCCTTACGTAGCCCAACAAACATAAAGAAGGGTATATTCTCCAAAAAAAATTGCAAATTGTTTAAAAATTGTTTTTAAATAAAAAGTTGGTAATTTATAGAGGAAAAACGACCTTTTTTGTCTATCAAACAAAAATGAATTGACTTAAGCATTGTTTTGGAGAATATACCCTTCTTAAAGTTTGTTGGGCTACGTAAGGGGCTCACTTTGATATAATTATGTCTGTGATCGACTGGGTATTTTTGGCGTAATTTTGATTTAACTAAGAAAAGCCAAATTGACCCATTTTTGGGGTAAAATTTCGGGCCCGAATTTCGCAAAACAAATTACACCAAATTAATTCTGCTAAAATTTTAAGCAAGTTTTGTCTTCATAAATTTTCACCTAAACTCAACCCACTTTGAGAAAAACGGGTTTTAAATTTCAAGTTTAACGCGTTTTGTCCGGTTAATTTAAATCAGCACTGTACAGTGCTGATTTAAATGAATCGGACAAAACGCGTTAAACTTGAAATTTAAAACCCATTTTTCTCAAATTGGGTTGAGTTTAGGTGAAAACTTATGAAGACAAAATTTGCTTAAAATTTTAGCAGAATTAATATGGTGTCCCGAAATTTTACCCCAAACTCGGGCCCGAAATTTTACCCCAAAAGTGGGTCATTGTGGCTTTTCTTAGTTAATCAAAAATTACGCCAACAATACACAGTCGATCACAGACATAATTATATCAAAGTGAGCCCCTTACGTAGCCCAACAAACTTTAAGCAGGGTATTTTCCAAAAAAAATTGCAAATTGTTTAAAAATTGTTTTTAAATAAAAAGTTGGTATTTTATATAGTAAAAACGACCTTTTTTGTCTATCAAACAAAAATAAAATATTTTATACAATTTTTTGGAGGTTATGCCCTTCTTAAAGTTTGTTAAGCTACGTAAGGGGCTCACTTTGATATAATTATGTCTGTGATTGACTGGGTATTTTTGGCGTAATTTTTGATTAACTAAGAAAAGCCAAAATGACCCATTTTTGGGGTAAAATTTCGGGCCCGAATTTCGCAAATTAAATTACACCATTTTAATTCTGCTAAAATTTAAGCAAGTTTTGTTTTCATGAATTTTCACCTAAACTCAACCCAATTTGAGAAAAACGGGTTTTAAATTTCAAGTTTAATGCGTTTTGTCCGGTTAATTTAAATCAGCACTGTACATTGGTTTGAAGTTTTTTTCTCTCATAAAATCTTCGAAAGATAGCAAATTACCTCATAAAATTCATAGTTGTGCTACCTAGATAATAATAACTCGCCTTCTGAATATATATTTATAAAAAACGGCGCATAGACAATTCGGCCACAGACAATTCAGCCAATTTGAAATTCAGACAATTCAGCCAAAAATATACAGACAATTCAGCCTGAGACAATTCAGCCAGTTTTACAAAACGCGAGATTCGAAAGAATAAATCGGAATGGGAGTTATTCTCGGTTTAAGTTCGCCGGTAGGCGCTCTAGATTTCGCATTTTATCATAGAGACCTACCATCTGTTGGCAAGCTCGCAACACGTTGGCGTGACTGCGGCGGTCACTATTATTGGCTGAATTGTCTGCATACTTTTGGCTGAATGGTCTGAATTTCAAATCTGCTGAATTGTCTTTGGCCGAATTGTCTGAACGCGATAAAAAACATTAATAATTATCGTCTTCTTTCTTCAGACAAATTTCGATGACCAAAATAGACGTTTTTGCCAGTTCGTTTCAAAGCACTGTCGCCAACCCATTGAAAGGCACGAAAATCTCGCCGGAGAAAAAACTAAGAAGGGAAAAATGGGCCGCACAAAAAGAACCGGGCGGCACTCTAAAAATTAAAACACTTCTGCGATAAATGCAAATTGGTTATTGAAAAACCGTTTTTTTTCGGGTGATATTAAATAAACGTTTGATTGCCTCGCACAAACCAAAAAAATTGCCCTCAAACATTTTAATCTAAACTGGAACAAATTAGGAATGACACCAAAATGACTTGTCTAAAGGGGTAGAAATATATATATGTGGAATATTTGCACAAAAGAAACAAATCATTTAAAATGTTTAAGCTTTTTGACAAAAAGTGATGAAAATTGTGCAGTTTAAGTTTTTTAACCTGGAATTAAAATGCATCAAAAATTTTATATATATTTTTTTTTCGCTAAAACGCTTTTCTTCAAAACTGCAGCAACACATCCTCAGACAGTGAAAAAAAAGGTAGATGCAGCCTTTTTTTCACTGTCTGACGATGTGTTGCTGCAGTTTTGAGAGAAAAGCGTTTTAGCGAAAAAAGAGAGATTTAAAATTTTGGATGTATTTTAATTCCAGGTTAAAAAACTTAAACTGCACATTTTTCATCTCTTGTAACAAAACTTGACTACCAAAAAAGTTATGTTGGTGACTAGATTGGGCTTCAATAACATCTGATTTCAACCCACTAACTTTTTTCCATTTTTTCATATTTTGAAAGAACAGTAACAAATCGATCAAATTGTTATTCATGTCTTGTTTTTTGCACACCTTTTTGATTGCAAATCTGCCGATGTTAAAAGCTGTAATTTTTTAAGCTATTTTCCATCTCTGGTAATTTTTTTTACTGTACTGGGGTTTTCTGAATTTTGAGCAATATACGTTTTTAGACTTTCTTGATACTAAAAATGACATGATTTCAAAAACTAACGATTTTGAATATATTGCCAATAAAAGTTATCTGAAAAAAAATTTGATAAAAATTTTGAAAAAAAACTTTTTTGCGTTTTCTAACAAATCTTACCCGCGCCCGAAGTGGAAAAAAATTGATATATGCCGAACCTATTAACACAAAACTGTATTTTTAAAGCATGTTTCATTTTATTTTGGAATGGTTTTTCAAGATAAATTACAACCACTTTAACAACGCATTATTTTGCACGTTAAATATCCCAAATCAACAGTTTTCAAACTTTGATAACTTTACAAAAAGAGACAGCAGGGAAAAAAATTATTTTCAAGGCATCAATAAGTTATAGATTACAAACAATTGTTCAAAAATTTGCAGCAAAAAAATGAATTTTGTCTGGAGAAAAAACCACCTGAGCACAATCAGCTGGAGCTAGCTACAAAAAACAAAAGATCTTCCTCAGTTCAACGTTAAAAAATTCTTAAACACCTTAGAAAAAAATGTGCCGTCAAAACTAATAAGTTTAACTGAAATCAGTTCTTTTTTTAGTTTCAAAATGACTATTTTATAAGTCTATGAAAAATGTGACATGTCCATGTTATCAAAAATAACTATAGGAACAAAAAATTGTTTTTGAACTTTTCATATCCCAGTTTCTGTGACGAAAACCCTAGAATTTATATGAAAAGAAGTTGCCTTGAAAACTTGACCCTCAGCAATTAGTTTCTAAAAAAAGTAGTAGTTTCTAATAAAGTGTCTTTTTAAATGAGCATTCAGTTTCAAATTAAACTCATTCTTAGAGTTCGGTAAGGCTTAATTCAAATTGAAAAATTTGTCCGATAGTTTTGTTATAAACCATATACCATTCCCAGACTCATGTCGCAGAGCGAATCAATGTCAATTGAGCTTTTTACAGTGATTTTTTGGAAACAAAAAAAAATTTTTTAAATCAATTTAGAAAAAATCTGAGCAACCAAGGTTGATATTTTCACATAGATTTAACTAATGCAATTGTAATTTTTTGATGATTAGAAATTTTATTGCTAAGGGACTAAGTTCGCCAAGATACAATCCTCCAGAACAAGGTCCCACCGGATAAAATCCCACAGGACTAAACCCTCCATTGGACCAAACCCCACTAAAACAAAGTCCCCAATTTTAAGTTTGAACACCCCACTTTCGAATTGAACAAAAAAGCGAAATTAAAAAACACACCTAACAAAAATGACACAGATAGAATGAAGACAAAAAACTAAAAAGACAAATTAACAGCTATAACCTTGAGATAGTACTACTCTTTGTAGTTAGCGGCAGAGCAAGCATTTCTTTTTATATTCAATAATTTATTCTGTTTCCTTCTGTGAACATCTTTGCCGAGCTGCCCTTGGGAGAAACTAAATGTTTGCGGTGACTGCTGCCTCTGAATTTCTTCAATCAGTTTTTATGCATGAGGTTTTGATTTCTGGAGCATGTATTCAAAGCCACGGTGAAATCATTCAAGGGCCTTGTTTGAACTGGGAAGATCGCCATTTGTCCTGAGATATATGTTTCTCATATCCATGTTGAATCTCGATTTCCGTCTCGTCGAGTTTCGCGTTTCTTTGCCTACCAAATTGTCCTCAAAGTAGTTTCTAATGGCGTCAGAATTTGGCGTTTTTCTAGTATTTGATTGTAACAGGCTTCTACATGTAGAGGTAGGGCTGGGTCTTCCTGGGGAATTTTCTCCCGGAGGATTATATCCTGTGGGATTTAGACGTAGATCCATGTTTTATCACCGATTGTAGAGCACACAAAAAAAAATTTTTTTTCATTTATTTAATCTATCCTGTGATAATAATATACGCTTTCTGAAGTCAGCAATTTTTTTTAGATTTTTAAGCCCTAGAAATTAGAACTCTAGATATTTTTTAAACGATATGAAGTGTCCTTGAAAACTTGACCCTCAGCAAGTAGTCTCTAGTAAAAAGCATTTCTCATTTGTCTGTTTCAATTGAAAATTCTGTTTCAGTTTAACTTGTTTTAAGAGTTCGATTAGGTTTAATTCAAATTGAAAAATTTGTCCGATAGTTTCCTTATAAACTAAATACCATTCCCAGGTTGATGTAATAGAGCGCATCAGTGTCGATTGAGTTTTTTACAGTGATTTTAGAAAACACAGAGAAAGAACTTTGATCAAACATAGAAAAAAACAGAGCAGTCTAAGTTGATTTTTTTCACATAAATTCAAATACTCAAAGTTTTTTATTGACGATTGGAAGTTTTATCGCTAGCGAACTAAATTTACTAGGATAAAATCCTCCAGCACAAAATGCCACCTGATAAAATCCCCCAGGACTAAACCCTCCATTGGACCAATTTTGAGTTTAAAACACCCCACATTCGAATAGAAACAGAAGCGACACTAAAAATTAAATTAAATGATGAAAAATACCTAACAAAAAAAACAGATTGATTGAAGACTAAAAACTAAAAAGACAAATTAACAGATATAAACTTGAGGTAATACAACTCTTTGTAGTTAGCAGCACAGCAAACATATCTTTTCACGTTCATAAAAATGTCTTCTTTCCTTCTGTGAACATCTTTGCCGAGCTGCCCTTGGGAGAAACTAAATGTTTGCGGTGACTGCTGCCTCTGAATTTCTTCAATCATTTTTCATGTATTAGGTTTTGATTTCTAGAGCATGTATTCAAAGCTACTGTGAAATCCTTCAAGGGCCTTGTTTGAACTGGGGAGATCGCCATTTGTCCTGAGTTATATGTTCCTCATATCCATGTTAAATCGCGATTTCCGTTTCGTCGAATTTCGCGCTACTTTGCCTACAAAGATGTCCTCAAAATAGTTTCTGATGTCGTCAGGAATTTGGCATTTTTCGAGTTTTTGTCTTTACCAGGCTTCTACATGTAGAGGTGTGGCTGGGTTTGTCCTGTCGAATTTTGACCCGGGGGATTATATCCTGTGGGATTTAGTCTTAGACACATAATTTATCATCGATTGCTGAGCATAAAATGAAAAAAAAACCATGAAAAATTTTATATTTTCAACTACTAAATCTATCTTCTGACAAAAATATACGTTTTCTGAAGTCACAGATTTTTCTGCATATGATGCGAAGTAGTATTGGTTGTGGCGCCTAGTTTTTAATCAGTTAAGGTCTCGTTTTTGCTCAAAGTATTTATCAAATCTTTTCTCAGACTTTGCAAAAAAATGATTCAATACTTTTAAAAACTGTGATTTTTTTTCAAATATTTTACACATGATCACAGTTTAAGTGGCACTGTACAAAATCTCTTAAGTAATCGATTAATCGATACTACCATTTTTTAATTTAAAAATAATGACGAAAATATATGTCTATTCCAATTCTAACATATCTATTTGATCTGGAAATACGCCATATTTGACAACATGAGTTTGCTCGACAAATTTTCAGTTTCGCCATATATGTTAAACTCGTGTTAGATCTTAATTTTTCTAGGTTTTTAAGCAATTTACATTTTGAAATCGAGATTATTATTGATAAATTTTAGCTGATACAAAAAAACGAGTATTTATTCTTTATAGTATGAATATCCCATCAAAGATTCTGGATCAAGTTTCATAATTTTTTGAGAGATTTTTTTTGTAAAATTATTCCCCATTTTCAATGTAAAATCAAAGTTGTTATGCTGAATCTGCAAGCTCCAATTTTTTTAAAGCTGCTTAATATAGGTTTCACCTGTTTTCAATAATTTTGGCCAAGGATATTTTTCCACTGTCTTTGATTGTTCCGTAAAAACGTTTGCGCGCCATAGATTCATTTGAAGTGCCTGTAAATCAATTTTCTTGAGAACGCGTACAAATAAAGTATTCGGCCATAGTTGAAGTGACTGTTTTTGAAAACGCCACTAGTCTTTAAAACCTTTTCAACAATTACTTCTTTTCAAGTAAGGTGAAGGTAAAATTGGTACAGTTTTTGACCAATCAATTTGCAAAACAGAGAGAACTCCTAACAACAGAGAGCCCCGAATAGAGCCAACTGTCACATTGAAACATTTTTGTAATAAAAATGATCCAAAGTAAGATCAAAAACTGCACACATTATTTTCTCTTGTTTTTTTTCTGGTCGTGACCAAACTTAAATTCTATCTGTGGCACTGATAATTTTATTCCAATAATTTCGTACTCGACTCATTTTTTCGCCAGGGCAACCCAAAAAAACGATTTCCCAATGAGAAATGATATATCAAACTTAAACACCAATAATCGGGACTCTAACTGATAAAGATAAAGAAATTTTATCAAAACTTCGAGAGTCAAATGATATCATTTTTAGTAGCCAAAAAAAGTTTTAATCAAAAAACTTTCGTTTTTATTTTGACTCTCTAGAGGCTGAAGATTTTGCTCAACAGGCTAACTAGGCTCAGCAGTCAAGGTGGTTTTTAGCTAAAGGCCAATAGTTAAGTCTTTTATGAAGCTATCCTAACTAGCTAGTTTCAATTTAGAGTTTGTGGCAGATTCAAACTTTTTTCTGGGTTGGACGTATCTCATGCTAGAAAAAGTTTTTTTCCTAAATTGTTTTTTTTTGCACAGGGAGTTGTGATGGTGATTCGAAAAACAGTTTTTCATTAATCAAAAACATGGCATTTTCACCAATTCTACTATGTTGTGACTTAACTCAACAAGGCGTTTACGCCAGGCAAACTGTAATTGTTCAATTTATGACTTCAACCATGTTTGTAAATTAAATAAAAAATTAATTAAACTCATTTCTGAACAGTTCAATCCTTCATCTTAGATTGATTAGTGATCCACGATTTAGGAATGAACAGGATTTATGATAACAAACTGATCTGCCGGCTAAACTTGATGAGCCTAAAGAAAAATTTACTAAGCGCGAGGGATGGCAGTCAGATGACGGACAGGTATCCGGACAATTTTGCGTCCCCCCCACCACAATCAACTTCGCTGAAATTTCAATAAATTTGAAAGTTGATTAACAACTGGTAGACCCCGCAAGTTGTCCAAAGACTCAGTGATAGAACTTTTGTCAGAAAACTACTGAAGTTCAACCAGAAAATTGGCAATTCACCTCAGTGATTGGGCGCCACTTCTTTTCCTTAGATCCATTTGTAGTGTTGCTTTCTTTTAATTTTGTGTTGGTGTTTTTATGGTTTGTTTTCTGTTGTTTTTTGGGTTCGTTTTTGTCCGCTTACGGTTTTTTGTTTTTACTTTTTCCTATTGAAGGGAGATTTTCCCAACGGAGAACTTCTCGAGTTGGAACCCGTCGGCATCAAAGGCCAACTAGCTCTTCTGAAAACTAACCAAAAATTTGTCAATTTGATTGCCTCATTTAACGAATATTGCAACCCTGTCAAACATTTTGACTACTTTTATCGACGCTGGGCACCCAGAAATCCATAAGTGGGACAACGACCACCATATTAGTAGTTTGAAAAAAAACCGACAACTTGGAGCTGCTCAAACATTCTCCTGGTTGATTATCTGGTTGACGCGGTGCTACTTTACAACAAAGCAAACGCAACCTATATTCTTTCATTTCGTGGAATTTATGATAAAACAGGAGTAGCAAAACTTGAGCAACAGGAATCAAAATCCAAAAAAAACTGACTAGTTATCAAAGCAAAACTGCAGGATACAGCAACTGATCGGAGTTGAGCAACACTTAGACAATAAGATCCACAAAGCAGAGTTTTTGATAACAGATTTTGACAGTAATTTCATCAAATTCGACAGCTTCTACGCAGGGATTAAAAGGAATCGAGTTTATACAAGTGATCGTTGGGACAATCAACTCTCCAAAAATCGTCTCTTTACCCTGTGGGATAGAATTAAACAGAAACTTTTCATAAACAGGTTCAAAAGAGCTGTGATTGACATAACACAGTTGATTTTACGACCAAATTGCTATGGGATCTGCAAGTAGCAATCACTGACAACAGAATCCTTCAAGGATATGCGAACTTTCATTGAAACCTTAGTGGAACGTTGTATCAGTTAGCTCCGCTCTAGACAACCAGTTTATCAACAAGACATTTCAATCTTTGAGACCTTTTTGCACCAGGAAGAAAAGCTCAACGTGTTAACCAGCTCAAGAATTCCTGGAAAAACTGTCAAGTGCTTGAAACGTCGCCAATGCAGTCTACAACGGTCAGTAATCATCAACTCGACAAAAAAAAGAGCTAACATGACACCAGAGACAAATCTAGTTTCAACATACAAGGACCAAAGATAATATTGTTTAAAAAATCTTCAGATTCACAGATACGACCACTTCAAAAAATTATCAATCTTAGACAGACCTAACTGGTCAAAGCAAAAAAGCTATTTTTCAACTGTTTTCGACCGGGACAATGAAATGAGGACTGCTCCGGATCTCGATGCAAAGAATGTTAGCACAACACTAATATTCATTGTGAATGAAAATCTTTTGCAAAAAAAAAACAGACAGGGTAAACCGTATTACTGCAGACAGCAACAAAAACAGTGAGAGATCGACAAAAAGTTACCGGCACACCCACTCCTGAAAACTCGCGGGATCAAAGTTTTCTACCATCAACCGTCATACCACTTGTGATCATCAGAAAACAAGTTCATATTCGTGACTCACGATCACAGAACAATTTGATAACAGAAGGAGATACGAAGGTCGACGCTCATCCATATGCAATTAGAAGCGTATCAAGAGTTTGCGGAGTTGAAGAACCGGCAATTGCGACAAAAATTGACAATTATATCCACTCATTTGAACCTCAGCAACAGTAGCAATCTCACTAATAGATTGTAAATTATCCCATCAAGAGCCCCGCAATTTTCTACCAAAAAGTGAAGAAAAAAAACGTGACTAAAATTTCTTTGCAAATTCTCTGCACAAATCTGACCCCATTGAAGTCATTGTCAATTTGTCGACATTTCCTCGCAAATTCTCTGCACAAATCTGACCCCATTGAAGTCATTCTGAATTTATCGCCATCGTAGGTCATCTTTAGAACACCATGGTACACTTGCATCAATGCTATGACCCTTATCATCCGATTATCATGGAATCAATGTCAAGTTTGCAAAAAAGACTCACACAGACATCAAATCAAAGCCATTGAAAGCATAGATCGACAGCTATGAAAACTTTAAAAAACGATACTTTGACTTCTCTGAAACCAAAAGCTAAAAGGGCTTCACTGAGAGCACAACAGCTTAGCGTTGGAGACATTACTATTGTCATAGAGGACGGACAACATCCAGTTTTTGATATGGCCAATGCAACTCATCACCAAATATTTTGATGGCAATGACAACATCATTTGGGTACCTCAAGTTAAAGAATCTACAACCGACCAGTCGATAGATTTGTACTGGTGCGATTTGACGAAAATTGACCGACTAAAAGTTTTTCAAGACTCAACTCAAATCAAGGATTCCATATAGCCGTTTGATTGAACCCGTTCAAGGAGACCATTAATTATTGTATTACAAAATATTAGGGCCAAAAAGTAAACTCTACTAGGTTTTGTGGCCCAGCGAACTGTAACTGTTCAACTATTTACTTAAGCCAAGTTTGTGAAACTAAGTCAGAAAATCAATTAACACAATGCCGAGTACTTTGAATTTCTCACATTTAAATGATGACAAAATAAGAATATATCTTCATTTGATTAGAGATGAATAATTTAGGGTTAGAACTTAAAATCATTCAACAAATTAGAACCGGTTGAACCAACACTTAGGCAGCTTTTTATGACCAGTTAAACGTTGTTGAGCCTTTTAAAATAGTATACATGTACATCAGTGATACTCAAATGTTTCCCGAAAAAAAAAGAAATTGCTATCCGGCTGCATCGCTTGAACTAGCAAAACTATCAAAACTTAGAATCCTCGTTCAATTGATAACTCCATTAGTTCGTACTCTCTAATCATTGTTGGAAACCATTTCTAGGCTCAGCTAAATTCTAAACTAAATTTTCCCGAGGAAGGCATTAAAAATGTCTCTAAAAAGTTTTATTACCGTCCAAAAATTACCTTTAACTCACGCCTTCGTTTGTATGGACCTTAACATCTACATAGATCTATTTACTTTGAAGAGAATATTTGATGGCTGTCAGAACAAACATACGAATGAGGGCACCCGAGTTGGAGTTCCTTGAATAAAAAAAGATTAGAATTGAGTTTCCTTGTCAGTGACCCTAGAAGTGAAAACAAATCAATTATAATCAATTAAAAATGGATTATAATATCACTAATTTTCGAGACAACAAAATCCTGTTTTCATCAATTATAATAGATTTTTTTTCCTTTTTGTGGACACTGACAATGAAAGTAAATTATAATCATTTTCCCCCCACTTTACTGAGATGCGAGTTTTACACTAAAGTTGGTTACGTTGGTGACTTGTTGTTCAAGTAAATTTTTTTCTGCGATATTTTTGTTGCTTTTTTATTTTTCTCAAAAACTGAATTTTGATCCTTTATTAGAAACTTTGGGGGCTGGGTAAAGTTGGAGGTGGACTAATCCCCCTTCCATTACCCTCCTATCGTTTGCCCATTTACAACAATCCCCCCCCCCCCCCAGGTAACGTTCAAGTGGGGGGGGGGGGGGGGGGAGTTGTTTCAGGTGGAGAAGGGGTAGTGGGTTCATGTGGGGGTGTTCAGAAACGGACGTTCAGGTGGAGGGGTTCAGGAGGGGAAGGGCCCTTTATGGCTTAAAAACAAAATTTATCAGCAAAATTTAAATATATATATATACAAAAGCGGATCTAGGATTTTCTCGAGGGGGCGGATTTTCAAAAAATATTGGAAACATTTGACGACCTTTTTTCTTTTTTAGGTCGACCAAACTGATTTTCTGAGCTCTCCTAAAGCAGTAAAAGACGCAATTTTGGCCAATTTTCCTGCACCGAAGGCAAATTTTTGAAAAACCAGGTCAAAAAAGCCGTTTTTGGCCACTTTTTAGAAAACAATGACAAAAAAATCTCGTTTTTTTGGCGTGCACTCTCCCTCAATTATTTTATTACCTTACACTACCTTATAATTTCTTTGTTTTGAAGATTTAATGGCGTAATCATTTTGTTTGGGTCAACCCTGTTTGAATTTGGTCATAACTTCCCCCATTATTCAGAAGCTCATCATTTCCATTCTGCTATTTAGACCTTTACCTTAGCTGATACGTTTAATACCGAAACAGAAATAAGTCTTGTTGCGCATCAAAAGTTGTCTGCTTCTCTGACAAAATTTTTTTGCTTAGGTTTTTGATCAAAACTTTTGTATGGGGTTGCTGTCATTTTTAATTAAAATTAGCTTCACTCAGCTTAAGCAAAATTTGCTTCATTTTTTTCCGCATGGCAACTTCTCGCAATCGTGAGTGCGATGAATACAGTGATAAGAGTCATGATAAAAAAAGCAAGCGTTATTATACTGTACACAATAATTGTTACCAAATTAACCCTATCGGGGTTGTGGCTAGAGCTGAATCTTGGCCGCCCAACTGTAGGGACCACTTGCGGTGTCGCTAAGAAAAAGAAAGAAAGACAGAGAGAGAGAGAGAGAGAGAGAGAGAGAGAGAGACAGAGGAAAAGAGAGAGTTAGAGAACTAATATGAAAAAGCAATCACCTAAATCCAAATTGGCGCTCCTTGGTGGGCTTTATTCTAGATTGCAGTTGCCAAGTACGTGCAACAATTGAACGAGAAAGTTGTGGGCGAAGATGAAAGTCAAGGATCGTGCATTCAAGGCGGAGGCTGCGTCGACTGCGTTTACTGGCGGCATGTGCTTTTAATAGACAGTTGGATATTCGGATTCACAACCATTCGGCAGGACCCGAACTGACCCGACCGGTTTCCTTTCAACAGTTACCTCACCAGTTAATTGGGCTGACTTGAAGAAACTCTTCGATTGGGTGGCAGATGCCAATCGGTTGAAGGATAAAAAAACTAGGATAGTGCTGCCTACCAGCATAACAAGTTGGGAGCGTGACGAATTTACGGGCATGCCGGCTCATTTCATGGAGGAGGTCGCGGCTTCCCGTAGCCTACAATAGCGTGGATGCTGGCAGAACTGCGTCAACGGATGATGCCATCTCAGAGTCGGGCATTAGCCAGGGCCAAAACTAAGAGCTCATGCAGGGCGGAAAGAAAGCATCATATTGTTTTCGAGGCAAGTCAGGTCGCTAGGTGACGTGGCAAACAGAAAAACTCGCAAATGAGAGATAACACGAAATGTGAGCTGTTCATAGATGGCATAAACAATGAAGAACTGCAGGACCTACTTCTACGGGAGGTGTTCGAAAGCTTCAGTCGGGCGATTCACAAGCGAGGGATGACATGAGCTGTGAGCAGTTCATAGATGGCACATACGATGAGGAATCGAAGGCGCTACTTCTACGAGAGAAGTTTGAACGATTCAGTCGGGCGGTAGCACGAGCTCAATCTCTTGAACTGGCCAACGAGACTACCAGAGCGAGAAGGGGGGAAGGCCAAAATAAAATCGAGAATTTCATCGTGTAGCCGAGCTCATGTCTGGAGCAATCAGAGACAGTAAACCGGTCTTTGGTGCGCAATAGATAAGGGCGGATCTGACCAGACTGCAGACGAGTTCTGATCAGAGACTAGATTGAATGACAACACAGATGCAAACAAGAATGGAGTTGATGGGCAATTTCGTTAATGCTGTTGTTCCTGAGCCCGCGCAAGAAATACACCCAGACAAGAGCATGTTCAACACCCGGCAGTTGTTCGACCCCAATCACAACCAGGGTGAACTGGATAAAATATCCAGTTTTTTAAGTGGGACCCATGGGAGCTGTTTTGAGTGCGGTCAGAATGGTCACCTTGCAAAGTAGTGCTCCCGAAGTACGTCGAATCACTTAAACTACAAAATGCAGGGCAGTAGAAAATATTCAAGAAGAATTTCTGCCGGAAATTTCAAAAGACAACAGGAAGCGAGCGAGCAGAGATGTCACTGCAGTGGATCAAACTAGGCAGCAGAGCAACCTACGCAACTTTTCAGAAGAGAATAAACATGAGGATTTGTAACGAGCGTCCTGGTGTCAGTTAGCTGATAAAAAACGGACTCTACGGTGCTTTCAAGGATGCTCGCGCGGATGGAACACACGTAGATGTGTTATTGGATACTGGAGCCACGACTATTTTTCTCCGAGACAGGGTGGCTTCGAATCTCAAAGACACGCCAGAGATATGGCCCTACGAGGACCTTTTGGAGACGGGTGACGGAATAGGAAAAGAAGTCAAGAGACGCATCACAACGAATCTGAAGGAGGGCTGATCTGTCGACGACTTGGAAGTACTAGTTATTCTCGGGCTGAAAAAACGGCTGATACAAGTATTGCGATCAAGGAAGGAATACAGATGTTCTTCAATTCCTCCCCAGGAGAAAGGTGGCCTTACAGTATCAGGGGTCCACAAAAGTTCAAGGAGCAGAGTCAGGAGAGTTTGATGAATTTTGGCATGAGCAAAAAAGTAGCAGAAGTTTGACCGTTAAACTACGAGGACCACAGTGTTACGATAGTTGAAGAGAAAGAGACGACAGAAAAGAAACCCATAGGGCAACGGACGACCGCACTGAAATATACCCAAAATTAAATCGTTAAAAGAAGCTATGACAAGAATACGACGGCTCCTGCCTGAGAACATAGCCGCTTTCAGCGAGACGAAGGACAACAAAAGATAGGCTATCCGCTGGGAAGGAAACCTCGCCTATGTTTACTCATTGCAGAATTAAGACGGAGATATCGCCCGAGTGATCTAATGGTCGGAGTTATCAGAGGAAGTGGGGGACATGCCGTCGCTCGCGAACAAGATAAATCCGAAGGAGCACGCTATCGAGTACGGACATGAAGTGATGTCGCACTGTTCTCGTTGGAAGGAATTGAGTATATACTTTCAGACGGATGCCTCTCAACTCATCCTTCTGTCGATAGTTCCAGAGGCGGGTCGGAAGGAGATTCTCAACCAGCTCTAATCATTGGATGCGTCTGAAGAGGCGAGGACAACTCGCTACTAAGAAATCACTGTCTAGGATCACTGTCAATACGGAAGAAGTTCTGGTAGCCGACGATGAGTTCGGACGTTGAGAGAAACTTCCAGTGATGCCAAAGCCAAAGAAGAGATTCAGAAGCGATCGACGGGTCAGGCTCCATTTAATCTAGATATCAGGTTTGCAACGGTTGCAGTTTATTTCTTTTGACCGATGACTCTGGCGAGGAGCACCAGTGCGAAGCGTGCGCTTGTAAGGATGAATCTATTTACAATGTACACTACTCCAATTCATCTGGTGACAAGAAACTCTGCTGACCAAGATTGAGATTTGGATTCTGAAATTTGGAGCTCCTAATGTCTTGCGCATAGATCAAGAAAAAATGTTTGGTGGCAAAATGATCCGTGTGATGTGTCGACTTTTGGGAAGCGACAAAATTCCAATTTCTCCCTATAATTCAAAGGCACACTGACAGACCGAAAGGCACAAAGTAAAGATGGCTAATGTTACTTCGAATTGTTTTGCGGAGAACCCGAGGACGTGGGAAACGACGTTGCTGTATTTGTAATTTTTGTACAAAACGACAATGAATAGAAATTCGTGTTAAAGAAGGAAAAATTTGCGAATGGCTGCACGAGCAGTTCTGAGGTACAAACAACCACACGAGATAAGTAGATCAGCATCAACAAAAGGATCAGTACTGGGAAAAAGTCAGGAGAAATCTATAAAAAAATTGAGAGGTGATCGCAAGCAATGGTTAAGTCAAAAAAGGCAATCGACTCGTGGGACTGACTATATGTTGTCATGGCTAGGATGTCGGAAATCAATTACAAGGTGTCGAAGTCGTGCAACCCGAGTAAAAAGAAGTTCCGTCAGTTTAGTTTTTTCAAACGTTATGACGAGAAGACAGTGGAACGAGAAAAAACTGCTCAAAAGAAGCGCCCGACAACCTACCCGTTAGCTAGCTTCTTTGATGACCCAGAAACGTACAAAAACTGCCCCTGACAAAGACAAAAACTGGAAAAAATCACGATCGGAAAGAATGCATTGTGACCCACTGTCAAGGCCTGATTTATGGAAAAATGTGCATCAGCAAAATCAAAAAACAGCTGAGCCACAAGTAACCACTCGCGGGAGAATTGAATAGTTGCGACGGGAGAGCGACGACGAGGAGACATCCAAAGCACTGGAGATTGAAGCCTCAAGGCAAAAAATAGAGGCCGACTTCGGGGACAGGCGTCAAGAGTTGAGTTAAAGAGATGACCAAAAACTACGGACGCATCGACCCAGCGTGACATGCAGACCGACTGTACTTTTTGGTATCGACGAATTTGTGAGTTAAAACTAGTTTTTTAAATAACTTTTTCATTCAAAATATCAATGCTTACTTAGCATCTAGCTGCGATACCACATCTGAATTTTGTGTTTTTGTTGAGCAATCAAACAACAATTAAGCTAGAGGTTGGTATTATTTTTTATGATTTGTACTACGCATAATAAACTCGGAATCAGTCTTTTCTCCTATCTAGGATACTCTTGGCCCTTTGGTGCGAGGTTTTGGATGAAAATTGTTGACTTTAGAAAGACTGACCGATGGATCAGCGGTTCTGTTTTTGGAAAATAATACAGAAAATATGAAACCTATTATCAGATTGAACATTAGCATGGTGATTTTTCTGCGAGCTGTTCAGCAGGACCAACAGACAAGAGGAAGATGTAAGAACATCTGTGATTTGCAAGAACGGGTGTTACATACTGCACCACCATCATGGTTGGTGTATCTCTATAATCAGTACCCGCTTATTTTGGCAATTGCCAGGGGTCTTGTTTAGCATTCCTTTTGCTGATTCTATCGAGGGTCCTCGACGCAATTACCTCAGTTCATGATTTTGGGCTTTGCCTGTCAACCCTTTCTTTCATGTTTTTTTTTTATGGTCTCTTCAACAGTTTTCCAGGTAAAAAGTGCTTTCAAGAAAACTAGAACCATGTTTACTATCACTGAAATCAGCATTTTCTAATGACCTGAAGTAGAGAGTGGTTTATAAACGTTCTTGTTGTGGATGTAAATTCACCTATTTTGGACAAACTGTTCGACATTTGACCACTAGAATTGAGAAACATAAAAAAGCGGACTTATCCAGAGGCCTCCACCAGCAATGCAGACTTGAAGGGAAAAACTCAGATGTATGTAGGAAATTTTAGATAGATAGATCGAACAAACAAACTAAACTATTAACACTAGAGGCAGTATATTTCAGGAAAAAGAAACCGGGCTTGAACACGCAATATGAGTTAAGAAGCAGGGAGTTGAAACTGAAAAAAGACATCTAAAGTTTTGTGGGTTTTTCAATCAAAAACGTACATGTCCAAATCGAAATTATGGTTCAGAAACTTCCAGAGAAATTATTTTTAAATCTTCATTAATTCTAGAAGTTAAAAGTAATTAAATCTTAATAAAAAATTTGGCGGTCAACTGTGATTGGCTAAAATTTTGACTTGATGGTTTAGAACCAAAATTTATATGAGTTTTTGTTAAAAAAATTATTGAAAAGATGTTTTATTGTCATTTAGGTTAGTTTATTGTAAGAATTGTGACAAAGCACATAGTTGCAAAAACGTTTGAAATTTATTTTAACCAAAAACTCCTGATTTTCTTTGAAAGTTATTGCTTAATAGATATTCATTTGGGGGGAATTGAACGCGCAACCTCCAAAATTGACCAGTATAATTATCTTTTACTTCTAGACATGTCCGCTGTTTTTGACTATGTCGACCGCGAAAAGTGTCTTCACGAACACGGGAAGGTCTTGGGCGGTGAAAATCTATACCCTACGTCTATTCTTGTTAACAACACCAAAGTTCGGGTTAAAACGCAATTCTCATTGTTTTTTATCTTGCGTGCAGCCTTTTTAATGATAATATTGACAATACCAAGAGTCAAATTGTTTCATACAATCACGGATATTCCCTTGTAAAAATTGATTTTATTCAACAAGGCCACTGTTTTTCTAATCCGTACGGGTACAGTCCCAAGGACGTCAACACAGCTGACGTCACGAGCAAAAGTGGGTCCGATTCCCAGTATGCCGACAATCTCAGCTGGATTATTCGATTAAAAGCCGAACTTGACCGCATCAAGACTCTTGCCACTACAGTTTAACTTCCCCCATTATTCAGAAGCTCATCATTTCCATTCTGCTATTTAGACCTTTACCTTAGCTGATACGTTTAAAACCGAAACCGAAATAAGTCTTGTTGCGCATCAAAAGTTGTCTGCTTCTCTGACAAAATTTTTTTGCTTAGGTTTTTGATCAAAACTTTTGTATGGGGTTGCTGTCATTTGTAATTAAAATTAGCTTCACTCAGTTTAAACAAAATTTGCTTCAGTTTTTGCCGCATGGCAACTTCTCGCAATCGTGAGTGCGATGAATACAGTGATAAGAGTCATGATAAAAAAAGCAAGCGTTATTATACTGTACACAATAATTGCCACCGATTTAACCCTATCGGGATTGTGGCTAGAGCTGAATCTTGGCCGCCCAACAGATTTCAGCACCGTAGGAACCACTTTGCGGTGTCTCTAAGAGAGAGAAAGAAAGAAAGAAAGAGGGAGAGAGAGAGAGAGAGATAGAGAGAGAGAGAGAGAGAGAGAGACAGAGAAATAAAGAGTTAGAGAACTAATATGAAAAGGTAATCCCCCAAAATTTAATTTGGCGCACCTGGGTGGGCTTTATTTTAGATTGCACTTGCCAAGTACGTACAACAATTGAACGAGACAGTTGTGGGCGAAGATGAAAATCATGGATCATGCATTCAAGGCTAATCGTGGGGTTGCTGGCGACATGTGCTTTTATTACAAAATTGGATTTCGGATTCACAGCATCCGGCCCGACCCAAATTGACCCGACCGGTTTCCTTTCAACAGTTACCTCACCAGTTGAGTGGGCTGACTTGAAGAAACTCTTCGATTGGGTGGCAGATGCCAATCGGTTGAAGGATAAAACAACCAAGATAGTGCTGCCTACCAGCCTAATGAGCTGGGAGCGTGAAGATTTTACGGGCAGGCCGGCTCATTTCACGGAGGAAGTCGACGGCTTCTCGTAGCCTACAATAGGGTTGATACTGGCAGAATTGCGTTAACGGATGATGCCATTTCAGAGTCGGGCAGCAGCGAGGGCCAAAACTAAGAGCCCATGCAGGGCGGAAACAAAGCATCATAGAGTTTTCGAGGCAAGTCAGGTCGCTAGGTGGCGTGGCAACCAGAAAAACTCGCAAATGAGAGATGACACGATGTAAGCAGTTCATAGATGGCATAAAAGCAGTTCATAGATGGCATAAACAATGAAGAACTGCAGGACCTACTTCTACGGGAGATGTTCGAAAGCTTCAGTCGGGTGATGCACAAGCGAGGGATGGAATTATGAGCTGTTCATAGATGGCATTTACGATGAGGAATCGAAGGCGCCACTTCTACGAGAGAAATTTGAAGGATTCAGTCGGGCGGTAGCACGAGCTCAATCTCTTGAACTGGCCAACAAGACTGCTAGAGCGAGAAGGGGAGACGGCAAAAATAAGTTAGAAATTTGCATGGTGTAGCCGAGCTCATGTCTGGAGCAATCAGAGACAGTAAAGAGGTCTTTGGCGCGAAAAAGATAAAGGCGGATCTGACCAGAGTGCAGACGAGTTCTGATCAGAGACTAGATTAGATGACAACACAGATGCAGACAAGAATGGAATTGATAGGAACTTTCGTTAAAGCTGTTTTTCCTGAGCCTGCGCAAGAAATACACCCAGATACGAGCATGCTCAACTCCCCGGCAGTTGTTCGACCCCAATCACAACCAGGGTGAACTGGATAAAATAACCAGTTTTTCAAGTGGGATCCATGGGATCTGTTTTGAGTGCGGTCAGACTGGTCACCTTGCAAAGTAGTGCTCCCGAAGTACGTCGAATCATTTAAACTACATAATGCAGGGCAGTAGAAAAAATTCAAGAAGAATTTCTGCCGCAATTTCAAGAGACAACAGGAAGCGAGAGGAGATGTCACTGCAGTGGATCAATCTAGGCATCAGAGCAACCTACGCGACCTTCCCGAAAAAAATAATAATGAGGACCTATAACGAGCGTCCTGGTGTCAATTAGCTGAGAAAAAACGGACTCTACGGTGCTTTCAAGGATGCTCGCGCGGATGGAACACACGTAGATGGGTTAATGGATACTGGAGCCATGACTAGTTTTCTCCGAAGACGGGTGGCTTCGAATCTCAAAGACACTCGAGAGATTTGGTGGCCCTATGAGGGCCTTTTGGAGACGGGTGACAGAAGAGAAAACAATGTCAAGAGACGCACCACAACGAATCTGAAGTAGAGCTGATCTGTTGACGACTTAGAAGTACTAGTTATTCTCGGGCTGAAAAAACGACTGTTACAAGGATTGCGATCCAGGAGGAAGGTTGCCTAAGAGTATCAGGGGTCCACAAAAGTTCAAGGAGCAGAGTCAGGAGAGTTTGAGGGAATTTGGCATGAGCAAAAAAATAGCAGAAATTTGACCGTCAAACTACGAAGATCACCGTGTTACGATAGCTGAAGAGAAAGAGAAAGAAAAGAAACCGATAGGGCAACAGACGACTGCACTGAAATATACCCCAAAGTGAATCGTTAAAAGAAGCTATGAGAAGAATACGACGGCTCCTGCCTGAGAAAATAGCCTCTTTCAGCGAGACGAATGACCAAAAAAGATAGGCTATCCGCTGGGAAGGAAACCTCGCCTATGTTCCCTCATTGTAGAATTAAGACGGAGATATCGCCCGAGTGATCTAATGGTCGGAGTTATTAGAGGAAGTGGGGGACATGCCGTCGCTCGTGACCAAGATAAATCCGAAGGAGCACGCTATCCAGTACGGAAATGAAGTGATGTCGCACTGTTCTCGTTGGAAGGAATTGAGTATATACATTCAGACGGATGCCTCTTAACCCATCCTTTTGTCGATAGTTCCAGTGGCGGGTCGGAAGGAGATTCTCAACCATCGATAACACTGGCGAGGAGCACCAGCGCGAAGCGTGCGCTTGTAATGATGAACCTATTCAAAATGTACACTACTCCAATTCATCTGGTGTCAACAAACTCTGCTGACCAAGATGGAGACCTGGTTGAGATTTGAGTTCTGAAATTTGGAGCTCCTAATGTCTTGCGCATAGATCAAGGAAAAATGTTTGGTGGTAAAATGATCCGTGTGAGGTGTCGACTTTTGGGAAACGACAAAATTCCGATTTCTCCCTATAAGTCGAATGCAAACGGACAGATCGAAAGGCACAAAGTAAAGATGGCTAATGTTACTTCGAATTGTTTTGCGGAGAACCCGAGGACGTGGGAAACGACAATGCTGTATTTGTAATTTTTGTACAAAACAACATGAATCGAATTTCGTTTTTATGAAGGAATTATTTGCGAATGGCTGCACGAGCAGTTTTGAGGTACCAATCAACACACGAGATAAGCAGACCAGCATCGACAAAAGGATCAGTACTGGGAAAAAATCAGGAGAAATCTATTAAACTGGTGAAAAAAATTGAGAGGTGATCGCAAGCCTTGTTTAAGTCGAAGAAGGCAATCGACTCGTGGGACAGACTAAATGTTGTGACGGCTAGGATGTCGGAAGTCAATTACAAGATGTCGAAGGCATGCAACCCGAGTAAAAAGAATTTCCTTCAATTAGTTTGTCTGAACGTTATGACGAGGAGACTGTGAAACGAGACAAAGCTGCTCCAAAGAAGCGACAGACAATCTACCCGTTAGCTAGCTTCTTTGATGACCCAGAAACGAACAAAACTGACCCTGACAAAGACAAAACTTGGAAAAACACCATCGAAAAGGGTGCATTGTGACCCACGGTCAAGGCCTGATTTGTGGAGAAAAGTGCCTCAGCAGAATCAAAAAACAATTGAGCCACAAGTAACCACTCGCGGGAGAATCGAAGAGTTGCGATGGGAGAGCGACGACGAGGAGACATACAAAGCACTGGAGATTGAAGCCACAAGGCAAAAAAAGGCCGACTTCGGGGACAGGCGTCAAGAGTTGAGTTAGAGAGATGACCAAAAAGTACGGACGCACGTATCGACGAATTTGTGAGTTAAAACTAGTTTTTTAAATAAGTTTTCATTCAAAATATCAGTGCATACTTAGCATCTAGCTGCAATCCCACCTCTGAATTTTGTGTTTTTGTTGAGCATTCACTCAATAATTAAGCGAGAGGTTGGTATTGTTTTTTATTATTTGTACTACGCATAAAAAAATCTGAATCAATCTTTTCTTCTATCTAGGATACTCTTGGCCTTTTGGTGCGTAGTTTTGGATGAAAATTGTCCACTTTAGAACGACTGAAGGATGGGTCAGCGAGTCTGTTTTGGGAAAAGTAATACAGAAAGTACGAAAACTATAATCAGATTGAGCATTAGCATGGTGATTTTTCTGCGAGCTGTTCATTAGGACCAAAAGACAAGAGGAACATGTAGGAACATCTGTGATTTGCAAGAACGGGTGTTACATACTGCACCACCATCATGAGTGGTGTATCTCTTTAATCAGAACCGCTTGATTTTGGCCCTTGCCAAGGTTCTTGTTTAGCGTTCCTTTTGCTGATTCTATCGAGAGTTCTCGAAGCAATTACATCAGCTCATGATTTTGGGCATTGGCTGTCAACCCTTTGTATTATGTTTTTTTTTATGGTTTCATAATTAGTTTTCCAGGTGAAACATGCTTTCAAGAAAACTAGAACAGTGTTTAACATCACTGAAATCAGCATTTTGTAATGACCTGAAGTAGAGAGTAGTTTATAGACGTTCTCGTTGTGGATGTACATTCACCTATGTTGGACAAACTGTTCGACATTTGACCACTAGAATTGAGAAACATAAGAAAGCGGACTTATCCAGAGGCCTCCACCAACAATGCAGACTTGACGGGAATAACTCAGATGTATGTAGGAAATTATAGATAGATCGAACAAACAAACTAAACTATTTACACTAGAGGCAGTATTTTTCAGTAAAAAGAAACCGGGCTTGAACACGCAATATGAGTTAAGGAGCAGGGAGTTGAAACTGAAAAATAACATCTAAAGTTTTGTGGGTTTTTTACTCAAAAACGTGCATTTCCAAATCGAAATTATGATTCAGAAAGTTCCAGACAAATTATTTTAAAGTTTTCATTAATTTTAGAGTTTAAAAGTATTCAAATCTTAATAATAGTTTTAGAGGTCAACTATCATTGGCTAAAACTTTGACCTGTTGGCTTAGAACCAAAAGTATATGAGTTTTTGTAAATAAAATTATTAAATGATGTTTTATCGTAATTTAGGTTAGTTTATTGTAAAAATTGTGACAAAGCACATAGTTGCAAAAACGTTTGAAATTTATTTTTGTATCTTTTTTTTTCTATCTTATTTTTTCTATCTTTGTTTTTTATCATTTTTTTTTCTATCGTTTTGTTTCTATCTTTTTTTCCATCTTTCGTATTCTATCTTTCTTTTTCTATTTTTCTTTTTCTACCTTTGTTTTTCCATCTGTGTTTTTCTATCTTTCTTTTTCTATCTTTCTTTTTCTATCTGTTTTTTAATCCTCTTTCCGTCTTTTTTTTATTTTTTTTATCTCTTTTTATATCTTTTTCTTCTATTTTTCTTTATTTTTTTCTCTATTTTTTCCTTCTTTTTCTATCTTTTTTCTTTCCTTTTTTGATATTTTTTTCCAATTTTTCTGATCCATCTTTTTTAATTTTTCTATCTTTTTGAGCTGTTTTTTTTATCTTTCTGTTTCGATCTTTTTGCTGTCATTTTTTTGTTCCTTTATTTTCAACATTTTTTTCCATCGTGTTTGAATTCAGTAGTTATTCCATCAAGTTTGAAAAAAGCAGCCGAATAATGGGATGCTGTCAGAGTTCACAGAGTGATTGCAATTTTGGCGTCAAATCAAGACTGCTCTAATCTTTTAATGTGAGGGATACGACGATTTTTTAATTTTTCTCAAATATTTTCAGTAAACTCAAATTACAATATAAATTACAAAACTTGACATTCCCAACTCCGTAGTTGGGTACTGTCAAAGTGCTCTCAAGGATTGCGAATCTTGCCTTCAAATGAGACGACTCAAATCCTTGTAATTTTCGAGTTATCACGTTTTTTGTGATTTTTTCAAAAAAAATTTCAGAAAACTTGAATCAATTTTTGTTTTCAAAATTTGAAATTCCTTACACTGTATTTATTTGCTGTCGTCAGGGTATTCTCAGTGGTTGCGAACCTTGCCTGCAATTATGACTGCTCAAATCCTTGAAGTTTTGAGATATGACGTTTTTTGTGATTTTTCAAAAACTTTTCAGAAAACTTAAGGAATTTTTTTCTTCATAATTCAAAATTCCCAAGCCTGTACTTTGGAGCTCTCAGAGTACACTCAGGGGTTTGCTATCCTTGCTCAAATCTGTGTAGTTCTTGAGATATGACGTTTTTCGTGATTTTTTCATAAAAATTTCAAAAAACTTCAATCAATTTTTGTCTTCAAAGTTTGAAATCCTTTAACTCTGTGGTTGTGTGCTGTCAGGGTACTTTCACGGGTTGCGAATGTTGCCTTCAAGTTTGATCGCTCAAATCCTTGTAGTTTTTGTAATATAACGATTTTTGTGATTTATCAAAAAATTTTCAGAAAACTTAACGAACTTTTTTTTCTTCCTATTTTGAATTTCCCGACCCTGTAGTTGACAGCTATCAGAGTACTCTCAGGGGGTTGCAATCCTTGCCTCAATTTACTACTGCTCAATTTTTTTTAGTTTTTGACATATGACGTTTTTAGTCATTTTTCGAAAATCCCAACCCTGTAGTTTGGGTCTATCAGAGTACTCTCTGGGTGTTGCGAACCTTGCATCCAATTATGACTGCGTAATTTTTTGTAGTTTTCGAAATACGACGTTTTTTTGTGATTATTTAAAAAAAACTCAAAATGCCTCCAAATATGACTATTCAAATATTTTTACATTTCTACTTTTCCAAAATATTACGTTCTCGAGATGACGGAAAATAGGAATTTAAAAAATATCAAATATTAAATTACCAACCATGTAATTGAGTGCTGTCAGAGTACGCTAAAATCTGATTTCCAGTACGTTTAGCCTAATTGTTTTGATAATGGTACGCTTGTAAAAAGAAGGCCCAAAACGGGATTTTAGAGACAAGCTCGTCAAGCCGCGATACTCCCCCTCTACCCAGACATCCCCACCGGAACCTCCACCCGTAAAAAACCGGGTTGTAATTGCTTTCATTTATTTTTTGTTATTTGTTTTTAAAATCAATTTCTCTACAATCGATTTTACAATCTATTTTTCTCTTGTTTGGCTTCTTTTTTACCCTGTTTAGCGAATGTCTGTGCCGAAGTACACGCCAAAGTGGCTAGCCAACTGGAGCAGGAAACTGTTGTAGGAACCTCAGGGACTAAGCACTGCAGCCCTAAAGATGTTGCAGCCACAGTTCACTCGTACAGAGGTGCAAAACTAGCCGACCATGCCGCTACTGTCTTGCGCTACCCCGCGTAGAAACTGACCTGTGTTACTATAGTAGACGGCTTCAATGATACGGTTTCAAACTTTGCTAATGATTGGAGTTTTTTAATAAATTTGATAAATCATAAGTTAAATCAAAATGTCTTTTTTATCCCCAAAACCATGCTCTCTGCAAATAATCACTTCATAAACAAAAAACTTGGTGATCTAAACAATTCTGTGTTTCGCCTTAGTAATAAATTTTACCACTCAAGAATCCGAATTGTTTCCCCCAATCTTAACGTTAAATTTAGTGCTAATATGTTTTGTAAAGATGGTATTCATTTTTCGTTTTATGGTAATGAAGTTTTCAGTTTTTAGCTTGCTCAGCTAAATTGTATATATTCACCATAAATTTAACCTCCTCGCTACCAAATTTTAGCCGATCAATCGAACTGCCATATTTGCAAACGCAACCTCCAAAAAGGAGGCATATGGTGTGTCATTTGCAAACATACATCCATGTCTCATGTAGCGGTCTACAGAGCAGCAAAGCTTATTACGATGGGTTGTCCTGCATAAAATGCACCCCCGACAACTTTGCAAAAGGGTCCAACTCCATCAACAGACCAACAAGCACAGTTCGCTTCACGACATCACCAGCAACACCCGAAACAAATGTACTACCCAAGGCAACAAAACCTAATCCATCGCCCCCAGCAATAACTACAGCCCCCTTTGACCCCTGGAAACTTATCGACCAAGAATTTGAAATTAAAATAAACGACATATATAAAAATGTTGTTAATTGGAAACCGCGCTTCATAGTTCTAAGCAAGAACAAGCCCGGTTTCCAATTCATAGAATTACTGAACCAGCAGCTGTTGTCATTAGTAGAAGAAACACCAAATTCTAACGTCGCAATGAAAGCAGCAATGATTCTCCCACATCTGCTACTACCCAAAACTAAATCAGAAACAAAAGGATCAAATTCCAAATCTCTCAGCCGCCGCATAATTTTATGGAAGCATGGCCTACTATACGAAATTTTCACTGAAGCGAAAGCTCTCCAAGTTAGATATCCAAAACAGAAGAAGTGCGAAGTAAACGAGGAAGCTAAGCATTCTATAAACTGATGAGTAAAGGCAAAACATCTGCCGCAATTAGCTACCTTAGGACAAGAAAACAAAAGGAGTACTTCCCCTAAAGGAAGTCATTGGAGGAAAAACAGTCAGAGGTATCCTGAAAGAAAAACACCTTCCAGCCAAAACCGCGAACACTAACTATAGAACTGAGGTAAGTAAAGAAGCAATGCCATATTACCCCTCTATGTTTGACAAAATAAACTCCAATGTAGCTCAAAAATCAACCCTTAAAATGCACGGAAGCCAGGGTCGCTCAGGTCTAGATGCGTGCGAATGGAGCAGGATATTAACTCACTTCAACCAGACATCCATTGAGCTTTGCAAAACAATTGCTCAGCTATCCTATACAAGAGCAAAAAAAAAGTTCTGTCCATGAAAACCTAACGTCGTTCAACTCGTGTCGCCTGATACCTCTGTACAAAAATTCAGGGGTACGGCCCATTGGTATAGGCGAGGTTCTGAGAAGAATAATTGGCAAAAAACATCACCCAATGTATAGAATCAGACCGAGTTGGGTGATGTTTTGGGGAACGAGTTTGAGAAACCGGAAACATACGCCATACTACTTATTGATGAAGAAAATGCCTTCAACTCGCTCAATAGAGAACTTGCTCTAAAAAATGTAGAAACCCATTGTCCGGCACTACATCATGCCTTGGCCAACTCATATGAGCATCCCACAAATTTATATGTCAATAACACGGTTTTGACTTCTACCGAAGGCACAACGCAAGGTGATCCCCTCGCAATGGCTATCTACGGAATTGGAATAATCCCTATGATTGAGCTCCTGCAAAAAAACAAATGTCACCCAAACACCCAAAAACGGTACGCAGATGACCGAAGCGCCGCAGGTGATCTAATGAGTCTCCGCGAAATACTGGACAACCTGGATAGGCACGGAAAGGCTGTCGGATATAATGTGAAGCCTTACAAGTGTCAACTCATAATAAAGGAAAACCGTCGGGAAAGCGCCATAAAAGTATTTGAAGGCACAAATATTACAATGGTAGACGGTTATAGAGTACTTGGATTGCTTATAGGAGCACCATCAGCATGCGATAAAAACATAGAAAGCGAAATTGAAAAAACAGCTACCCTAACTGAAAAACTTTCGAAAATAGCTGAAACATCGCCACAAAATGCATACTCCTGCTACACAAAGGGAGTTCAAAATAAATTAAGCTTTCTAACCAGAACAACTCCGGAAGCACTGAAGAATTGGATGAAATTGAGAAAAACGTAAGACAGCAGCTACTTCCTAGTATTACTGGTAAAAACCACATAACCGATGAAGATCGCAGCCTTTTGCACTGCCACTAAGAATGAGAGGTTTAGACTTCCTCGGTAACACGGATTTTTCTACAAATTATGAGTGGTCAAGAGAAACATGTGATCCGTTAGAAAACAGCCATCCAGAAACAGCTGAAACCGAACAAATTCTGATAAATCGAAACATCGAAACTCAGAGACAGAACATCACGGTCTCAAAAAAGGCTGAACGTATGAAAAATTGCTCATCAAAAAAAAAACTGACAGTAAATCTAGCGTCACAGAAAGAAGCATCGAATTAATCAGCGTGCTACCCCTAAAAAATACAATTTTTACTTCAACAAATCAGAGTTTAAAGATGGATTACATCTGAGATATGTATGGGAACCACCAAACACTTCTCATATATGGCCATGTGGACAACCGTTCACACATGACCCACTCTCTACACTGTCCAAAAGGTGGGTACACTCACCAATGACATAATGAAATTCGCGATACGTTTGCGACACTACTTGACGAAGTTTGCCATGATGTTGAAATAGAGCCGAAGCTTCAATCGTTGGACGTTGGACGGCGAAAGCTTTCACAACAAAACAACCACTTTTGAAGATGACGCTCGACCTGACATCAAGGCACATGGACTCTGCGGAAGTCGATTCAGCCGAACCTTTTTCGATGTAAACCCCCAAGCTAAATCCTGCCCTAAAACTATATCTTGCGCCTACAAATATCATGAGAGTGTCAAAACGTTAAAATACCAACAAAGTATTCTGGATGTGAAACACAGCAGCTTTGTTCCACTAACTTTTGCGCGTACCGGAGGAGCAGCACCAGGCTCTACAAAAACTGTCAAGAAACGGTAAAAAATTCCATTAAGAAAAGAAAATAAACAATGTGGTCAAGACATATGAAGAAAAAGTTAGCTGTGTTTGGGTGCCGGCTCAAGCATACAGATGGCGTTGCCACGTTGCACTGCGATGCCCAGCCGTTGTCCTAAACATAGAAAACTGCGTTTTTCTTGAGTTTTTGCATCAAGGCGGCGGGAGAGTTCTTTCAAAAAGTTATAGCTGGTTTCACCTATACCTCCAAGGGTCTCGATTGCAACAGGTTCAAAATAGTGATAGGTTTCCAGCTGGCGATAACTGTTGCATTTTCTATCCTCTGCTATGCTGGCGATGACTGGGCCTTCTTGTTTTCCCGAGGAGATATTGGATGTCGCGAGTCTGTTGACGCATGTAAAATCCCAGGCAATGGACTTGTCACGTTGCCACGTTGCCAGGTGATGCCGTCCGGTCAGCGTCCGTCATCACGGAGAAGGCAAGTAGGTTCAAGTGTGACGGGAATTTGAGCGGTTTGAAAGGCGTCACGGACAACTTCATTGCAGATGGTGTGTCTCGTGCACCTTGAGGTGATTCGGGGGCAGACCAAGGCATGCGTGCCGTAAGAGACGAGAGTGGTGCCACATAGACATCTTTGTTTTGTGAATACAGGAACGCCCAATCTGATGCCACAGGTGATGCGGAACTGGTCATCCTGGAGACAGAGACCAAAAGGATTGGAAGGAAGTGCATTGAGCCAATCTCGTGCTCCTCGGCAATTGACTCCTTGTAGGCGAGCTTTTTGAAGATCAGTTGCAGATTGCTCGATAAGAAGTCCAAGATTGTTGTTCGAGACTGTATTAGTCCATTGTTTGTGAAGTGGTTTAGTCATTGCAGCAGTTATACTGGAAGCTTCACCTGCCATTGATTGTCAAAGTGATAGTGCCTCTCGGAGAAGCAAACCTGAGGGGGAATGATTTTTGAACAGTGATGTGGTAAGTGAAGAGCAAGAAACGAACGATGCAATGAAGGCAGAGGGTGCTAGTTCAATTGGAGACTGTACCAAGAGATATGTTCATGACTGATTCCATGGTGTCTTTCAGATTGTCATGCCTTTCTTGAAAGATTTTGGTGCAAAGGCGTTTGAACTCTTCATTTTTCTTCTCGAATATCGTGTCAATGCTTTTCTCGCCTAATGCTTGCACCTAGAAGTTTCACGTCTTCCACTATGATTAACTCGATGCTCGGACACATAGCGTTAAACTTCTCTGGAATTGAGACAGTAATTTCTCCTTTCACCGTGAGTTTACATTTGGTGTGTTTTATCATCAGTCCAAGTTTTCTGGCCTTATCAGTGAGTTCTTTCAAGTCCTGTAAGACAATTTTCCAATTATCACCTGCGGACATGTCATCAATGTAGACACAATTGAATTTGGAAGCGAGGTTAGTGAGCAGATGACGAATAACAATGCAGAATCCAATAGATGCAATCGGATCACCTTGCTGTAAACCTTCGCTTGAAAGGATAACGTCACCGTAGCACAAAAATGAAGAATGTTCGGAACAATGTTCGTACGAATGGATAGACTTATAGTGCAAGTAATTTGAATGCTTCCGCCAGGCAATCTCTTCTGACGGTATCGAATGCAATTGCAGAATCAATTTTCAGGAAGACCATGTCGTCGAGCATGGTGTTGATGAAGGATCGAGCATTGTGGGCAGCCGATTCTGCTCCAAAACGGACACCTGCTCCGTGTGTTATATGGTTGCCATCATTGGTGCAATTTTTTTTGGCGATGACACTGGCAGCGCACTTGCCGGCAAGTCGTCTGAATGTTTTGCCAACGGCAATTGGCCTTAAGCAACCACATTTTTTTCTCCAGCGAGATGAGATTTGCACCGAACAGTAGTGGTTGGACGCTTACTGGAATTTAATCGCTGAGAAGGAGGTTGCATAGTTCGAGAAGGAGTTTTTTGCCCGTTACTCCAATATTGACTGAGATGCAATCTTTTAAATGTTGTGCGCGTAGTGATGAAGGGCCTGCTACAGATCCGTTCGGGAAAGAGTTGATCATGTCTTTCACGAAGTCACTGGTAACAGTGAGAGTATCAGCTTCGTTGTCGATTGACGGAAAAGGTCGTTTGTTTTCCGGACAGTCCGGATGTTTGTCCTGAAGAAGCTTGAGGTTGGTTTCATCAGGGTTAGCAAAAGTGTTAGCTGAGCTTGCGATCTCCTATGTCAAGTTTCTCCGATATTCTTTTCGCAATGTTGATGTTGTAGAAGTGTTTTTCCTGGTACTGACTTTGTGTTCTTCCTACATAACTTGTGTCATGAGATCATTTGCCAAGAAAGTTTCAATTTGCTTGTTGACGAGGCTGGCTAGAGGTTGCTTTTTGCGAGAATTGTGTCTATCTGGCGTTTTCAAGCAATGATGAGCAAAGAGAATACACGCAACCAGGAAATGATGTTCATTGTGTTGCGAACGACATCTTTGATACGGGTGGTGAGGCTTTAGTAAATGGTGTCCTAGCTGCTTTGGGCACGTCCTTGAGGACTTTGCAGCGTGAGTTTTCGACGAGGTCCTACAGACGTGTGGTTTGCGGCTTGACAGGTTTTGGAATAGAAGCAGTGACCAGGTGGACAGAAGAGGGACATCTGGTGTCCAGAAACTAGCAGAGAAACTAAGCGAAAAACGGAACGAATCATACTCGGACACAATAAACATAGGTAGAACAAAAATAAGTTTTGTACTTCTGAGGAGTGCAATCCTCTGTCTTAGGGGGTGCAAAAATCTTGAAAATACATTCAACATAGACAATTCTATCTGTGCTATAATCGGGGAGGGTAGATTTTAATTCTGTAACAGTCGCCTACTTAAGTCACATGTGAGGTTAAAGAAAAATAGGCCCTTTAATCATTGGCTCAAGAGTCAGGGACACTCTCTCTTGTGTTTTTCTATTCAAGCGGTCGGAGCCAATTTGGTTCACTTGCGACATGAGACTAAAACCCGCGTTACAGCTTAAATGCCACTACCAAACCCCCCATTCTAGAAAATTAGAACGCAAGCATACTCAGGTCTCAAAATGCCCAAAATACGCGAACGCCGTTAAAAACAGGGTCAGAACCTTATGTATCGTTACTTTTTATTAGACAGTGTACTTTTGATTCATTTCAGATGGATCAACCTAAAAATTCTCCCTAACTCAACATATTCATATAGAACACACGCAAGAAAATTAAATTAGGCACTCACATACAGACACGACCTCTAGAATCGAGTAACTAAATTAGAAAGCAACGCTAGAATCGATTGGGTAATTGACTGTAACTCGAGAAGTTTTAAATAAGTAAGTTTAAACTCTAGAAACAAATTTTTTGTCGGATCATTGGGTAGCTTCAGCTGTCCACCTTTCCACCGAAGGTTCACTCTGGTCCACTCTAATTTACTTCTCCACTCGCGATCACCTTCTGGCAAGGATAAGTCAGCTCTACTCTCGTTCGAATTATATAGTGGAAGCGAATAGCAATTTCCCGCTGCTGTTTGTGACTACTTTACCGCGATTGTAGTTCGAATCTTCTGATCTTTTTTTCTGGTATTTTGAGTTGTCGCGAGAAACTTGAGCATGACATGCTCAATTCGAATTTTTGAAAAATTGCATTTCACCCCAAAAACAAGACTACACGTTTTCTCAATGTCAAACTTTCAAATATGACCATTGGCTCAAGAGTCAGGAACACTATCTCTTGTGTTTTTCTACCTCAAAACGGTCGGAGCCAATTCGGTTCGCTTGCGACATGAGACTAGAACCCGTCACAGCTTAAAGGCCACTACCAAAATCTCCCCCCACTCTAGAAAATAAGAACTGTGCCAGTCGGTCATATTTGGAAGTTTGACCTTGAGAAAAGCAAGAGCACTTGATTTTGGGGTGAAATTAAGTTTTTCAAAATTTCGAATGGAGCATGTCATGCACGATTTTCTCGCGATAACTGAAAGTCAAAAAAGAGAAGTCAGAACAATCGAGTGACAATCGCGGGAAAGTTGCTAGAAAAATCAGTGGGAAATTGCTATTCGCAATTTCAGTAGCGATAATAATCTAGAGTAGAGCTGTCCCATCTAGAAGAGAGACGAGCGCATCCCCACGAACTGGATTGTTGTGATTGGAGTATTATTCTAAACTGGACTAGAGTGAACCTTCGGTGGAAAGGTGGACAGCTAGAGTGTCCCAATGGTTCACGAGAACTGACATTCTAGAGTACAAACTTGCTCTTGTTATTAAAACTGACAAACATTAAACTCATTTTAGTTACATTATTTAATTCTCGAGTTGATTACCGACTTGATTACTCCCAGTTCTTGAGCGTGCTACAATGTGAGTACTAATTTAAATTTCTAGAGTGTGTTTTATAATTGTTATGTTGAGGTAAGGCGAGTTTTAGGTTGATCCATCTGAAATGGATCAAAGTTCCACTGTCTAATAAAAAGTAACTTAACGGATTGTTCCGATCCGGTTTTTAACGGCGTTCATGTATTTTGGGTATCTAGAGACCTGAGTATGGGGACGTCATTAATTCTAGAGTGGGGGGGGATATTTTAGTAGTAGCCTTTAAGCTGTAACGGGTCGTGGTCTCGTGTCACAAGCGAACCGAATTGGCTCCGACTGATTTGAGGTGGAAAAACACAAGAGATAGTGTCCCTGACTCTTGAGCCAATAGTTATAGGGCCTATTTTTCTTAAGCCTCATGTGTGACTGCAGTAGACGAATGTTACATAGTGTTTTTATGGCGCTCCTGGGTGTTTACGACATCAAGACTACGGAGTCGAACCCACTTGAGACAGCTTCGGGCTGAATGCCCATTCTAGAGTACCGGCGGTGCGGTTCGACAGGAACGTGCAAACCTTCCGGTTGTACCGTGATAGCTTTTTAAGAAAACTCGAGAAAACTTCCTGGTACGCTCTCCGAACGAGGCTTAGCTAACCGAGTAAAGGGGGGCAACTAGGGGGACAAAAGCACGAGCAAAAAGACAAAAAGCGAAACAAAAACCAAAAAAAAAGAATAGAAAAAGGAACAAAAACCATAAAACGAAAAAAGACAGTGACTTTGACACCAGATTAGTTGGATCAAACCTTTATATTAATTAAATAGTATACCCATACTGTTTTACAAGTTCGATCGTTTCGATCAACCTAGTAATTTAACCCAGTAACCTTAATAAAGAGCCCGAGTGTGGGGCGTTGTCAAGGGTTTTCAGATAGCTTGGAACTTAGCTGGACAACAAGGAGACTCGACTGGAAGAGGTGACCGGCCGAGTGGGAAAGTGGTTCAGGAGCAACTGAGCTGAACCAATAGGAGACTCGACTGGAAGAGGTGACCGGCCGAGTGGGAAAGTGGTTCAGGAACACTTGAGCTGAACCATTAGGAGACTGGACTGGAACAGGTGACCAGTCGAGTGGTAAAGCAGCCAAGAAGGATTTGGCAAATCTCGAGTTCGCAAGTTGGGCAGAACGGGTATCGTTAAAATCCAAATTACATTATAGGAGATAAGTGTAAAATTGGATAAGCGAAATCCCCCGGTTTTGAGGAACGTTTTTACTTGAGCAGGCCTGGAGACAGGTCTACGGTTTTCTCTTGAGAGGTTTAGCACGCGGCGCTTAAGGTGATTTTAGGCTTAAGAAGGGGGGCTAAAAAGGGCGGAGGTTAGAAGGGGGGCTGGTTAAGTTAGAGGTTGGCGGTTGTAAATTGTAAAAAGGGGAGAAATTAGAGTAACTAATTGGTCGACATCGTTGATTTAGTTACATTAGTCATTTACACGCGTTGGTCATAGGAAACGGATATCCAAAATTGGAATTAGGTTAAGGTAGGTACCCTGGTCGGATCGGTAAGGGGGAACGGACATAGACAGTTTTTGTGATACCCCATAAGATCGCTAGCAGGGGGGAAGGAAACGCGTGGCAATTTGGTACCAGACATTTTTTTTTCGACAAAAGGTAGACATTGGTCACCTTTGAATTTTAGGTGGGCTCATTTTTCAGTTTTTATTACTTTTTCTGGATTGGATTTTTTGTTGCATTTTGGGGAGGATTTGTGTTTAGTTTTTATACGAACAGGTGATCACAAGATACCTGCGCACAGGTTTTGGTCTCAAGTTGCTTGGAACATTGAAATAGAGGTAACTAAAAAGAAATAAGAAAAAAGGGGGGTCAGCATTTAGCTTTTAAGAGATGGTTTTTGGGGAAATTTTACTAGAGCTTGAGTGGTGGTACAAGGTACAGTGAATCAAGAAGTCCCCATAACGAAGAAGAGAGAAGTCCCACCGCTCAGACACTTGTCAACAGCCTTGGGACAGTGCCAAAGAAGTCCTGGGACAGTGTTGGACCAGAACAGTCTTGATACAGTCTTGGGACAGTGGTCTTGGGACAGTGGTCTTGGGACAGGGTCTTGGGACAGTGGTCTTGGGACAGTGGTCTTGGGACAGGGTCTTGGGACAGTGGTCTTGGGACAGTGGTCTTGGGACAGTGGTCTTGGGGCAAGGGTCTTGGGACAGTGGTCTTGAGACAGTGGTCTTGGGACAAGGGTCTTGGGACAGGGTCTTGGGACAGTCGTCTTGGGACAGTGGTCTTGGGACAAGGGTCTTAGGACAGTGGTCTTGGGACAAGGGTCTTGGGACAGGGGTCTTGGGACAGGGTCTTGGGACAAGGGTCTTGGGACAGTGGTCTTGGGACAGTAGTCTTGGGACACTAGCCTTGGGATAGTAGTCTTGGGACAGTAGTCTTGGGACACTAGCCTTGGGACAGTAGTCTTGGGACACTAGCCTTGGGACACTAGCCTTGGGACAGTAGTCTTGGGACACTAGCCTTGGGACACTAGCCTTGGGACAGTAGTCTTGGGACACTAGCCTTGGGACAGTAATCTTGGGACACTAGCCTTGGGACAGTAGTCTTGGGACACTAGCCTTGGGACACTAGCCTTGAGACAGTAGTCTTGGGACACTAGCCTTGGGACAGTAGTCTTGGGACACTAGCCTTGGGACATTGGCCTTGGGACAGTGGTCTTGGGACACTAGCCTTGGGACACTGACGGAGTACTGGGACATTACCGAACAGTCTTGGGACAGTAAAAGGAAGCCTGGGACGGTACGAAGAAGAGTAGGGACGGTAACTGGAAGTCTAAGGACAGTATAAAAATTGAAGTAAAATTACAACAAGCTGTTTTAAGACAGGATTAAGACAGAACAAGACTAATTGGAACCCGGTACAGTTGGGACCACGAATAAAGAAAATTACTCGAAGATTTTAGAGAACTGGAACAAGGTTTTTATCACGTTGTATATTTTCTTTTAAGAATTTGTTTCCACAAAATTTTTTATTCTTAGAATAGAATTGTATATAAAATAATATTGTAAATAAGAGCAATTGTAAATAGAAATAATGAGACGGAGTAGGGTACCGGTGCTTGAAAAAAGGTCAAGTGGATCAAACACGAAATATAACTCGTCGCTGCGTGGAACGACATCAAGGGGCCCAGGCAAAACGAAAAATAACTTTTCAGTTAGCATGGTCAGCACGAGCAGTGGCGCCGAGAGCAAGACGCGAGAAGATGCGAGGGAAAAACAGGTGGAGCCCACAATCGAAATCGACCTAGAGACACCAGACCAGAGCGTAGATGAAGTGGAAAAAAAGACAACGGAATCCACACCGATGCCCCATATGGGAGATCAAAATCCAAAAACCGTGGAGTTTTCGCCGATAGACGCGTTGGAAGACACAACAGGCAATACCCGAGAAACGGTGAAAGATGACTCTCAAGTAAAGAAGACATCTTATACAGAAAAGTTGGCGATGATGGTCGGAATGAAATCGAAAGACAACACGGCCGAGGAATCACAGACTGGAAGAGCACGAACATTTGGGACAGTGAGCACAAAGGCGACAGAAGCCGACCCAAAGGAAGAACAAGCCAGAAAGGAAGCGACAGCTGGAAACAAGACAACGGCTGATCATGAAACAGCTACCCTTGAGCGTGGAGACCTGATGACAAAACTAAATCAGATCGACAAGAGACTGAAGTACAGTGAGGAAGATAGAGACTTAATAAGGAAAGAGTTGAAATACAACAAACACGAGTATCTGGATAGTTATTTTAACCTGGCTAAGGCGACAGACGAGAGACTCCAGCAGATGTCGAACAAGGTGGATGTCACCAATGAAGAACGAGATAAGAACATCAAAAAAGATATGCAACAGTTGAAAAACCGATATGATGATGTCAACAGCCAATTAGGTAGCCTGGAAAAGAGAATGGACATAATGAACAGGAATCAGGCCGAAAGTTCGTGTGCAATACAGGCGAAGTTGGATGCAATCTTGAGAAATTCTACCTCACAAGAAAGACCGGCAGCGGATCGCACGCAAGGCACCAAAGTTGACTTTGTGGAACCACAAAGGGGCAAACGGCAATCGACACCGTTGCCCTTAACCCGGGACACGGTGAGCATAGCACCAACAGCTGCTAAAACAATCATGAAAAATGGAACGTCAAGTACAACGACTGGCTCGGGGGACTCAACAGCTAGCAGCAACGCAGGTCCAGATGCTATGACATGGGCAAGCACTTGGGAGATGATGAACAGGACTCTAGAGGCCTTCGCCACGAGGAACACTGACTCGAGCGATAGGAGGGACGGAAAATCAAGAAAAACTTTCAAGAAGCCAAAGGAATTCAAAGACGACTCCGATGGATGCATCGACACTTGGGTGGAAGTGATGAGATTACACCTAGAGCAAGATAACTTAAATGATGAAAGACAAGCATGCACGGCCATACTCAGCAACTTAGAAGGCACGGCATTAAAATGCGTGGTCGCAAAGAAGGAAGAAGAACGCGACACCGCGGACAAGATCTTCGAGATATTACTGAATCGATTCGGGTCAGGCATGAAGGGTCACCAAGCGATGATGCGATTTGAAAAGAGAAGGCAGAGGGACGACGAGTCAATAGATCGGTTCCTAGATGATCTCGAGAGCTTGAGAAGGAGGAGTGACCCAGAGGAGTCGACAAACAGAAGAAACTTCAGCATTGCCTCGAAATTCATTGATGGGGTAAAAAGTGATGACTCAAGGACAATGTTAGCTACATACTACACATTGTCGAAAGACAGCGCACCAACCCCAGAAGAAATGAGACAGAAATCAAGGGAATACATGCTGATGAAGCCCAAGAAATACTCATATTCGGAAAACAGGAACACACAGGGGGGAAGCCAACCCCAGAGGTCATCATGGTACAAACCTAGAGATGATATGGACAAACGCAGATCATGCGCGAACTGCGGGTCAGCGGACCACCACGTGGCTGACTGCACAACATACAAACAAGGCATGAAGAGCCTAGGATACGCACCGGATGAGGAGGACATGAGCCAGATGGAGGAACACGAGTACTATAATGGCTTAATCATCAAGATAGGCGCTAGATGCTTCTTCTGTAACCAGGAGGGGCACTTCAGAATGGATTGTCCCTTGTTCTGGGAAGCGGTCAAGGACCAGAGTCACCCCAAACATAAGTTGGCATTAGCGGCGGTGCAGAATCAGCGGAACAGGCAAAACGAGTTTGAATCGAGGAACTTAGGAACACCAAGCACGGAATTGCCAACGAAGACAGTGAAAGCTGTAACACATGTTAATGGTGCGATAGAATCCGCGGCAGGGAATTCTCTAGAGATAAATTATGAGAAAGCGGCGACGGAAGCAATTGCCAAAGTGAAACAGGATCTGGCTGCGAAAGAAATAGAGCAACGACTAAAGCTGGAGATCGAAAAACAGAATTTTAACGAAGCATTAACCGGATCGAACCAAACACCAGAGGCTGTACCAGGCTCAACAAAGACCGGGAATTGTATCACTGTAAAAATGGTGACAGGTAAGCCTTTTGGCATATCGAAAATCGGGGCAAGAATGATGTCGATAATCACAGTGGGCGGCCATGAGGTAACCAGAAACTTGAGCGAACCGAGCGACCAGACAATAATGCACATTGACGTGTACGCAGATTACTTGAGTTGTATAAGCCCACAAACGACTTCTAGAGCGCTGAGAGCACTACTCATGAAAGGGGGCAGCAAGTCGGTACGTGTTGATAACAGATATACTGAAGCTTATGGTCCACACGAGGTGATGCTAAATATAGACGGGATCAACATCTACACCAAGACAATGATAACATGTGACGAAGACCTAATTGGGCAAATCTACGTAGGGAAAGAAGAGTTGAAAGTGAGATCGATTGGACACTGCGCCATGCTTGAAGAAGATGCAATGCACATCGGGACGGAGGCAGATGTGACAGGGCACGTGCTAGATATAAGTGGCAAAAAGACTCAATTGCGTGGGTTACTGGATACGGGAGCAGTCTTGAGCGTCATACCAATCGAAACTTGGGAGAAGATGGGCTTTGACAAAGGTGACTTGATAGACTCGAGAATACGGTTGTCAGCTGCAAACAAAGGGGCCCTTCGGGTGCTGGGCAGGACGCCGATAATAGCCCTCAACTTGGGGGAACGTAACCTGTGGATGAGCTTTATCGTGGTAGAAAACCTAGATGAATCTGACCAATTCATTTTGGGCAGAGACTTCATCAGGAATTTCGACGTAACGATTGATCTAAATAGCGCAATGTTCAGGATACGGAACCCGGATAGGAGGTACGCAATAAAACCGGTAAATTAAATAATGGCAAATGAAAACAAAGCACCGGTATTCTTGAGTAGGAGGGTGAGACTAAAAGCTAATGAAGCGGCAATCGTAAGTTTGAGGATGAAAAATTACAATGAACTAAGTGACAACAAGCAAGTGTGTATAGTTCCGAATCCTAATAGTCAAAGTGCTGCTGTTTTAGGAAGATCATTTTCGATAACGAAGAGCGGCCTCTGCGTCAGTGTCTTGTTGAATACCCTTGATATACCGATCACGATACAGAGAGGGAGGAAACTGGGATATGCTTTACCGGTTAAAACTCGATATGAAACAATTGAGAACTCAAAACAAAATGAAGTTGTTGATTGTCCCAATCACAGGGACAAAATTTGTATCTTGAGACGATTGCAGGAAATAAAAGGTTCTTCAGGTCTTATTAAATCACTTAAGTCAGAAACGGATGATGGGCTGTCGAGATGTTCGAACTTTCCAGAGCGACCCACACTAGATGAAATGCAAAATGAAAAACCGGTCCTGCCGGAGATTGAACATTTGAGGGGCAAACTGAAAGATGAACAGCTCGAAGCCATCAAGGACGTACTAGAGCGGAACGAGGAAGTTTTTTCGAGGCATAAGGCGGATATCGGGTGTTGTAATTTCGTTGAGCATGAAATAGAACTTGAGGAAAACGCGGTACCACACAGGGAGGGGGCGAGGCGCATGACCCCACACAAATCGGACGCGTGTAGAAAAGAGATCGAGACGTTACTAGAGTATGACATGATAGAACCATCCAAGTCACCGTGGGCGTGTGGAGTAGTGATGGCCAAAAAGAAAGGCGACCAGTTGAGGTTTTGTTGTGACTTTCGATACCTGAACTCCGTCACGGTGAAGGATGCCTATCCCATACCTAGGATTGATGAGAGCCTCTCGAAGTTAGGTGATGCAAAATTTTTTACGACTCTTGATTTAGGCTCGGCCTTTTGGCAAGTACCACTAAGGAAGCAGGACAGGGACAAGACAGGGTTTGCCTGCGAGCTGGGTCTGTTTCAATGGAAACGGATGCCGTTTGGACTTTGCAATGCCACAGCCACGTTTCAGCGGTTGATGGCACACGCGCTGATAGGCGTAACGAAGAAGTATGGCAACCTGGTAATGTGCTACGTGGATGACGTGGTAATAGCGACGCCAACACTGGAAGACCACATTGAGAGACTAGACGAAGTGTTTGCATGCATGAAGAGGTCGGGGCTAAAGTGTAAACCATCAAAGTGCGAGATACTCAAGGACTCAATAAAATACTTGGGCAGGATGGTAGACAAGCACGGCATCAGACCTGATACGGACGCCGTGGAAGCAGTCCTGACCTGGAAATCACCGAAGACAGAGCACCAGTTGATGGGTTTCGCTAATTATTATAGAGAGTTCATCAAAGGCTATGCAGACAAGGTATACCCGATGCAACAATTAATGAGACACAAGGGCAAGAAGTTCACGTGGAACAACGCAGCAGAAGAGTCATTCCAGAGAATAAAGAAAGAGCTATGTGAGGCACCAGTACTGGGTATGCCGACTGAGAAAGGGATGTACGTGCTGGACACGGATGCGTCGGTAGTCGCGATTTCTGGGATTCTCCACCAAGAACAAGAATGGAATGGGAAGACAGTCTTGAGACCAATAGCGTACGGGAGCAAAGTCCTGAGTGACACGGAAATGAAGTACGGAGCACCGAAAGCGGAGATGTTCGCGGTGGTTACCTTTGTCGAGAAACACAGGGCATACCTGGGCAGTGAGCCATTCAAGTTGCGAGTCGACAACAGAGCACTGAGCTGGCTGAAAACGTACTCAATGGACCAAAGTTACATTGGGAGGTGGATAGTTCACCTAGACGGATCCAACATGATAATTGAGCACAGAACGCGAGATAAACATCAGAATGCCGACAGCTTGAGTAAGAAGACGGAGTTCTATGAGAGACAAGAGCAAAGAGAAGCAGACAGACCTGAAATCAAAGATGGCTTCTCATTTATGGACAAGGAAACGTACGACAGTCTTCCACTCACGAGATGGCTGGACAAGTCAGGCAAACCGATAGAAGATCATCCTGAATTGCCTAAAGAGCCTCCAGAGAAGACCATCTTGAAGAAGAGCAAGGGGATTCCGATTGAGATTATACTCAAGTCGAAGATCGTGAGTGAGACGCTCAAGGCAAAAGGCTATGATCTTAACCAGGTGGAAGCAGGAACTGCACAGATAGATGATGACTTAATGAGGTTGCTCGAGAAACTATCAGATGATAAGCCCGTGATCCATGAGAAGGGTCAAGAGAAACCGGAATTCGCTATACTTCGGAGAAAAGAGACAGTGAACGATACTGACTCATCAAGAGGAAGCGTCACTGACAGCAAAGACGTCGTGCGGTCACTAGTTGACAAAATCCCCGAAGACATTCTGGAGCAGACCAAGGTTAGGAAAAAGAAAATGACGTTCAAAGAAGATACTGAACACCTGGGACTAGGTCAAGAGTCCGGGGAGTGTTCCAGGTTCACGGAAGAAGGAACCGGAGAAGGAAAATTGTCCGGGGAGCGTGAAGGATGGGATGAAGACTCGGACGGGAGCAGCGAAAACCAAGACAGTATGTGCATGATATTGGCGGAAGAGAAGACAAGGCACCACGACAGGGAGTTACAGACGGATCCATCTTCAGGAACATACAACATGGACATACAGGAGATGCGAGGTGGTGAGGAACTTGAGAAAATTGCGGTTGCAAGGAAACCATTCAGGGAACTATCATGCAACTCAAATATCAGAACGAATCTGGTGCCAGAAGATGATATGAAAGTCGTGAAAAGGATGATATGCGTGAAACTGAGTGATGACATCCACAACCCTGGTGAGATGAATGGACAAATCATGGCGCTAAAGGAGCATGTCAAGGCGAGATATAGGCTGTCAGACCTAATAAGAGCCCAGAAGAATGACAAAATGACAAGTAAACTCTCCAAATGGATCCAGTCGGGGGTCAAGGAGAAGGGGGAACTTGAGGAAGACAGCTACAAGATCTTGAGCCAGTTCTACAAAGAAAAGAAAGACTTACTTTATCACACAGCTGAGGGGGTGGTAGCGTGTAAGAGGAGAGATGAGGAAAAGATATTACACAAACACAACCTCATCATACTACCACAATTGTACCAGACGGAGGTGCTTTTCAGATCACACGACCAGATGGGCCACCAGGGGATAGACAAAGTACAACAAAGGATACTTCACAGCTTTGATTGGCCAGGAATGAGAAAAGCTTGCGAGAGATGGGTGAATGCCTGCCTGGCATGTCTCCAGGTAAAAGACCCAAGAAATATGAAGTTTCCACTCAAGTCAGTTGAGAGCTCAGAGTTCAATGAAGTGGTGCAGATAGACCATCAAAAATTTGCATGACAGAGTCCGGATATAATCAGATACTGGTTATAATAGATCACTTCACAAAGTTGGCGGAAGCGGTTCCGTGCCAGACAGCCTCGGCCGAAGAGACATGTGATCATCTGATAACGCATTGGATATCGCGGTATGGTTGTCCAATGACTTTCCAGTCGGACAACGGCAAAGCTTTTGTGGGGGACTTGACAAAAGAATTGATGAAGAGATCGCACATTGCTCAAGCACACTCGACGACCTATCATCCACAGACCAATGGGTTGGTAGAGAGACAAAACGGGACACTGGTCAACATGTTAAGGGTGTACTGCTCAAGATACATGACGGACTGGGACAAATACCTGCCACAGGTAGTAGGAGCCTACAACAGTACACAGCACTCAACTACGGGCATCAGTCCTTTCATGATGTTGACGGGCAGGGAGAGAGCAATGCCTCTGACATTCTTTTACCCGGAATACGAGGGGAAAAGGACGTCGCCTCAGGCATACGTGAAAGAAGCGATCAAAAGACAACAGGAGTTGAACGAGCTATGCAGGAGGAACACGGCGCAAGCGCAAATGAGGCAACGCAGGAAATACGACGAAAAAATATTAAGAGCAAAGCCATATGAAGTGGGCCAATACGTGTGGGTCTTCCAAAATGTAATACCGCCCAAGGGAACAAAGAAACTACTCAAGAAGTGGAGGGGACCATTCATGATAACGGAGGTTCATCAACAAGGACGGTTCTATCGCTTGAGTACTGGGCGAGCGGCACATTATGAAAATCTGAAGCCTCACGTCCCGTCCCCAGAGGATTGGTGCATACCGAAGGACATGGAGGGTCTTGAGTACCTGGTGGTAGAGCCAGCGTGTGAAGTGAATGAGAAAGGCACTCGAGAGAAAAATGATGGTAATGAGAACTTGAGTTTGGACGACAATGAAAAGATAGGAGTGGAGTCTGATGCAGGATCATTTGTAGAAGAAGACTGGAACGACCCGGAGCAAGACGAGGTGCCGAAGTGGATGGAGCCGGATCGACCAACACCACCGGAAACCAGGACTGGCAATCGTAAACGCACCGGCATGAGGTACAACAGGTACGGGGATGACTTCTTGATCGATAAGATACAGCCAGACAAATTGGGCGAGGAATTACTGAAGGCAGGCGAACTGGAAGCCGGAGAGGAATGGCTGGTCATTGACGATGGTGGTCATTATCCGCAGGATGATTACTCGACGCCAGAATTAGAAACGGATCTCGAACAGAGTGAGATAGAGAGGAGGGAGAACACGAACTTGAGGATTCTAGAGTGGATGCGTGATGTCAAAGACGAGAGCCGCGAAGGACAAAGCATTCAGCAAGTCGATGTATCAGCAGCAAATTACATGAAGACAGAGGACCCTCTTTTCGGATGGACGGCAACAGACAGGCCACTGGACATTCCTCAGGACAATTCAGACCCGACAACATCGACGGGGACGTCGATAAATATTTTTGTCCGGGGAGTGGGGGTAGGACTTACCCACACCAAAAATTTGATGATAAAGAAGCTCAAGGAAGTGAGAGAAACGAGCGAATTGGAACTGGAGGAAGAAGAGCCAGAGCCTACAATAGGTCGGAATTTCAAAACGAAATTCGAAATACCCAATGAATACTCGGAGAACATCATGATAACGGATAGCGACTTCATCCTGTCAAACAGGACCAGCGCGATCTGCATCACGGCGGACATGAGTTTCAAATCAGGATTGGAAGCTGACTTCAAAAGAGAGTACCAGAATGTAGAGTTTCTGTTCAGACAGAGACCAGGACTGGGAGGGATGGCAGCGCTTCCACCGTCAGTGGCACAAGTCCCGGGTAAATATCTGTGCTTCCTAGTAACGAGGGTCAATGACAGGAACACAATTGATCCCGAACACGTGATATTGGCACTAACAAGATTACGAGACTTCATGATTGAAAGAGGGATAACAGAGGTCTCAATGCCGGTGTATGACCCAAACAGGGGCAAACTGAGCCCAAGGGAATTGTACGCTATCCTACATGTGGTCTTTGCAGAAACTGAGATAATGGTGTATCTTCATAAGAAGTACTACTTGAGCATCGCCTGAGTCGGGTACACGGGGGTATCGAGTCGGGTGTGAGGGAGGAGTCTTGAGTTAGGTACTGGGGTGCGGCGCAGGTAAAGGGATCTTAAGATGTGATTGGCATGACAATTAAAATTTTAAAAAAGAAAGGAATTAACGGTGCTAAAACATAAAATGAATCTGCATGCTTTTAAGGAAATTCCAATTGAATTGTTTTAAGTGAAATGAGAATGATAAGATTTTAACCATACTGGTAGAAGGGGGGTCTCTAGGTTAGGAACGTGACACGTTAAGTTTTAATATGCTTTCTGTTTTCAGATCAAGTTTGAAAAACAAAGTTGAAAATCCAACTATACTCAAGCGAGAAACAGAAAGAGAAATCTTGATTGAACTCGCGATAATCCGCACCTACAGCAAGTATTTGCAAGGGAACATTTCTAGAGAATTCTTGAGTTGGGTAATACTTAAGTCGGTTAGGTAATTCTTGAGCTGGTTAACACATACCTATATACATCCCGAAGTCACGAAGAATGGCAGACCGATTCTGGAATTCCATGCCCGCGGCCCTGAAGAAGCCCACTCTTGATGAGCTGTACAGACGCCTGAGGGACCTGGACTATACCCAGATAGACGAGAGAATGGCAGTAATGCTGAATGCCATCCTCCAGTTGGAAGACCAGGGTGAGTGCAGGGAGTCTGCAACGGAGGCTGTCTTGATGATCGGGTACACCACCGAGGGTATATCAAACCAAGAACAGACCAGATGGTTGTCTTGGAACGTGGATGGAGGAGTAAGGGGCTTTGACTTGGCAAGGAATCCCGGCCTGAGTAACAACACTGAATATGGCGCAGGGGAGTTCCCACTACCGGCTAGGCCAACAGCAAGATCTACAAGCCAGGGCTCGAGTAGGGTGCCGTCGATGACGCGAGCGCAACAGACGACCGACGCATATCCGGATCTGGGTGTTCTAAAGAAAGAGCTCGAGAAGGCGCAGAAGGAAAGGAACAAGGCGAACCTCGATCGGGATCAGGCGAAGCTGGATCGGGAGAAGATTCAGCTGGAGAGAGACCAGGCAGTCAACGAGCGAGATCAGACTCTGAGGTTACTTGAGATGCTAAAAGTTGAACATCAGCAGGAACTAAGGGTGCGGGAGAGCGTCGCGAATCGTGATCAACGGAAGTCGGAGTTGGAGAGAATAGAACAGCGACAACGTGAGCTTGACGCACAGAAGGGAGCCAGGCCAAAGGAGCGAGTAGTGACCAGCTCGAGGCCAGAGTCGCGCATGGAGGTGGATGAAGCTCCCAGGGCAAGAGGACGGTTCAACCTTGACCGCGAGGCCAGAGAACACATGAGTGAAGGGTTGGAAGTCTGGATACCGAATGACGCAACGCCTTCCTTGCGTAACCTAGAGACACAACCTGTACGTCCACTAATGGATGTGGTGCTGCCGGGATATACCCCAACCTCGACCTCGAGCGACAGTCAGGTGAGTGGCGGCTCATCGCGCCTGAAAGAGCTAGGCGAGAAATTACAGCAGAATAACCGTGAAAGATTGTCAAGACCGGAGCTTCCCCCAACTTGGAGGGAACAGCCGGTCAGGAGCGTCGTGATCTCGAGTTATAAGAAAAATACAGAGGGGAGGTACCACAGGTACAATCGACTGGATTGGAGTGCGGAACAGGGATCCAGGAGGGACTGCTTCCATGATGCGGCCTGGGTGGAGCATCTCGCGCCACCTCGTGTGCCAGAGGATGCAGTTCACCTAATCATAGGGGACAGCCTGGTGCGGGTGTTGACCCGGATCCAGTCGCATTGGCAGACAGGAATCTTGAGTTTCGCTGGAGCTGCCACGCCACAGATGTTGGCAACCCTGGACATGCTAGGGATGACTAAAGTGTATACGGTGACCCTGATGATCGGGACCAACGATGTGTCAAGGGGAGAAGCGAGGAAAATAACGAGGCTGTACGACAAGATGAGCTGCCTTCTTGAGGAGCTGAGGATCCAGATGGACCCCGTCCTGCTGACGGTATGCACGGTCCCCTACAACATGATGTTTGATCAGCACGCCTTGGAGATGAACGAGAAGGTGCGGAACCTAAACAAGGTGATCCGAGACATACACCGGAAGAGTGTGCTTCCTGTCAGACTGTTGGACGTAGCGGAGCGCATCGAGAAAAAGGGATTCCCTGAAGACACCTCCAATGATGGAATCCATTTCGATAGGCCAAGGGGAGCGGAGTGGCTGAACGACGTCTTTCAGGAACAGATAAACACGCTAGAGTCGGATCTGCTAGAGACAGCCCAATTCACATTAGGACCACCTCCGAACCCACCATTCCTTGCCTCAAGGGCCTTGTCTGGTCGCTTGGGAACGAGAGTTGACACTAGAGACGGTTCGAGGAGCAACCAGACCCGATTGCAGAGTGCCACGCCAATGGAGTCTCAGGAGGTGACGTCATCAACACCTCCAGGCTCGGCGATATCCTCAGTGGTAGTGGCAGAGAACAAGCGGGAAAAGAGGTCTATAGAGACCGCTCGCTTGAGATATCCTGAGAAAGTGAAAGAACTGGACCTAGAGAGTTTGGAATGCAGGCGAGAATTGGCGGAAACCCTGGGGATTGAACGAGTGTCGCACGAGGATTTGAATAGACATCATTGCGTGGACTGGTTGAAAGCTCATGAGGCGCACTTCTCGAGAACGAAATTGATGGAGACCACAGACCTGACTGGAATTCCCACAAAAGCGATCATGGGACCCATTAACTACCGACCTCTCAAGCTGCTGGGGAGTCCTGGACTTATAACAGAACCTCCCAAGCACTGAACGAGCATCGCCAGGATCAGGTTGGCGACCCCGGCACAGTTGAAAGTGGTAGACAAACTACTCAATCCAGGGTCGATGGAATTGCCGGATGCCGCTTACGAAGGCTCGAAATTGGCGGAAGATCCCAGGTACGGGAAGCCCTGTGGCAGCACCCAGCTGGCCAAAACCCTGGCAGTTTATGATAGAGCAGATCCGGCTGCTGCGAGAGTAGTCATTGTGGCGGGGTCGGACTTCGAAGGAACGTCTCCCAAGTTGTTCTGGCCGGAGACTCTGATATACTCTTTGCCAGGAGCTGAATTAAATCAGATGTTAACTCTGGTGGTGGCAATAAAGTCGGAGATGCCCTGTGAACCTGAGCTGCTATTGTTTGCAGGAATGAATGATCACCTGCACGCGGTGGGACTTCTTGAGCAACTGAAGGGCGATGAAAATCCGCCATCGAGGAAGATATGGGAAGCCATTCAGGCGTTGCTTGCGGCGATGAATGAAGTGCAAGAGAATGTTGTCTCGAGATTTGGGTCCAAGACGAAGGTGGTGTTTACCACATCCCCTGGATACGCGAATATGCCACCCGCCCTACAATTCGTGTACGCGGTCTTGATCCTGATAGCAGAAGGGAATGAATGGCGGATTCTAATGGCAGCCCCCAATCGGGAGTTGGAGCCATCGAACCTGAGGCTTCGCAAGTCAGAATTGGCGGCGGCATGGGCGGACATATCTCATGCACTGAGGGGCTTTTATGGACTAGCCGACATCCTGATCGTATTAGATGAGGTGCTCTTGCTAGAGATATCGAACTTTGCCAGGCAACTCAAGTTCAGCCCAGTCATCAGAGACGATCACCCGGCGATAAGCCAATTGACGGCCAGTTTGTGGTTTCGGAGTATGGACGTGAAGATCACAAACTCCACCAGCAAGTCTAGAGGTCCCAGTAACGAGAGAAGAAATGTGGCCGAGATGGAGAAGCAATTAGAATCGATGAAATATCGATTGACTCAAGAGAATGGCTGGTGGCCATTTTTGACACCAAGGCTGGAGAACGCCACGTGAAACAAGTCTGGAGTTTTCTGGAGAAACAACTGGAGCTGGCCGAAACAAGAGACATGACGGTGGCTAGATTTGTCTCGGCCGCCAATGAAGTGACGATTGGAGAGTTCTGGAGAGAGCACGCCAAGGGTGAATTGAGGACTAGGAGGGATTATGAGGTTCTCAAGTTCTTGAGTCCTTGCTGGGAGAAGGAATTCATGGCAGGAATGTTCGGCACCACGGCGACTATCTTTGGAGCCTTCGTGCAGGAGATACTGGGCATGCCCATCAGTCTGCTCTTGGCTTTGTATTTGGTTTACCCCAGATACTTGTTCAAAATGGGCCCAGCATACATGTTTAGTCGAGGAGTGGAGACACTTCGAGTCGATGGGTACCTGGCACTATTACTCTTAACCCATGGGGAATTGGTGTCGTTTCATCGATTAATGGAATATGGAGAGCCTCTGTCTATGGGGAGAGTCCACTCGAGCATTGAAACCAGCTCCTACAAGTGTGCCGCAGGGTTGAAGACGTTGTTAGTGCAATACCTCATGATGCAGAATCGGCACATGACGGGTGAAAATGAGAATCCAACCTCGAGAGAAGAATGGAAGAAGACGAATAGAGGGATGCCTCTGCTGACGGACCTTTGCCTGGCAATGAGGTCGGACCCAATGGGGATAATCCGGGGCCTAGAGGAGGTGGTGACCTGCATTTATGGTCCAGCAGTGACGTACGCGTTCCCAGACCCCCTGGTGACAACGTATCGTCACTCTGTAACGCGCTTGAGTCTTATCAGTATACTGGATGGGACGGCGTTAAATTGGTGTCAGCAGGAGGTGCTCAGAGGGCGAATGAGCAACACGGTACTCTTTGGAAAGGTGAAAGATGCCGAGCTAATAGTGTACAACTTCAGGGGGCAAATGCAATGTAGAATGGGAGGCAAGCGAGAGGGTCCCATCGAAATGTATCCCAAATTCTGGAACTTGAACCCATTGACGGCAGACGGACGAGAAATCTTGAGAATTCCTGCCTGGAAGGAGTGCTTTGCACTGGTGAAGAAGGAGCTGGAAACCATAATGGAGAAAGAAATCCTCCCAGCCACCATGCCTGAGTTCCCAATAGTCAGGAGGATGACCTTAGGAATGAACAGTCCCTTGGTAGTTCCCTCCATAATGGCGAGGATGACGACGGAGGAAATGCAGAAGGATTTCACTGATGGCTGGGACCCCCTGTTCATCGGCTACACGGAGGTGGTCTACTTCCATACTAGCGAGGCGAAGGTAAATTCGTGGACGACGCGAGCGAAAAAGATGAGAGGTTCGCAGCCCCCCGGAAATGAGGTGCGAAAGGTCTTGAGAGCTCTTGAGCAGGAGGGACTTGAGAACATGCTACCCATATGGGATGATGGCAGGATGATCGTGATGGAGGGGCACGTCGCATTGGTGGACGACATGAAATTTGCAACGAGAAAATACAGGGCACCCTATGGCTTAGAACAGGTGGAAGTGAGACAGGAGGGAAAAGAACTAGATGCAGCAGGTCAACTGCACGTAGCCCTGACGGATTACAAGAAATTGGACCCTACGACACCATCACCACTGTCAGTGGACACGCCTGGAGACAAGAGGAGTGGACCCGTCGAGGACCGGTTTAAGAAAATTCTCGAGAGAAGGAGACATGAGTCCGAAGAAGAGAGTATGGATGAAACTCTCAGTGAAGCCGGTGAAGACATGGAAGTGGGGAATACACCTGAACCAGGGCCATCAGGGGAGGAGCTCACCACTCAAGAGCTGTTGAAAGACTTGAGCGAGGAGAATTGGGCAGATACTGCCACCCCACCTCTGAATCCGTCCCCCCGGAAGAATCTGGAATTGCCATTGGCAAATGAGACCTTCAATATGGGGATGATACTCTTGAGCTCGGAGGAAAGGGAAAGGAACACTTTCGAAGGGAACAGGGACATGTTCCTGGGGTCTCTGAAGAACGATGCTTGGCAGGAGTTCTTGGAAGAATTCAATCAAGAAGTGGGCAGCGAGACGACGCTGGACAAGTTCAAGGAGGAACTGTGGGACACAGTCGTAAGATTTGGAGAACCGCTTCTGATAGGAACGGGCCTGGATGAGAAGGCGAGAAAAGAGCTGCTGAGCAAGCTGGTAGAGCTGAGGAATTCACGATCGAAGACTAGAGAAGAAAAATGTGAGGACAGCTCTACTCTGAAACAAAAAACTGTAGATAAAATAGTTAATGATATAAAAAGGGATAAGGTTGGGACTAGTAATATGATTAAAAGTACTAATATCCTTAAGGCTCGAGCAGGGGGGAGGCAAGAGTTGGAAGGATTGGAGGTAGACAGAGAGGTCGAATCAGTGATGATAGCCACAACACCCTCAAGCAGAGATGTGAAGACTCGCAAGAGGAAGAGAGAAGTGGAGGGATTGGGTAGTCCTTCAGTGGATGCTGTTTCGGAAGGAAACTTGAGAGAGACGGCGCCCATGGTTTTGGCTCGATGCAAGACGGCGGCATACAAGAGCAGCTCGGAGCTCAGAAGACCACTTGAAGTAGAGAGGGAAATAGAGGTTTCCACCAGTTCGACATCGGAGGAAGACTTCAAGCCTCAGAAGATAAACGTAAAGAGAGGTTCAACGAACGGACAGACATGGGAAGTGGATGTCGGCAAGGAATGGATCTCGAAGGCACACCAGGCCACGGTCAAGCAAGTGACGAGTGATCCATTGGAGAGGAACAAGACGAGGAACACCTCCCGGACGTGGTGGGTGGCCCTCGAGACATTGAAGGAAATGGAGGACTGCTTGAAGAAATTGGACAGTGGAGTAGCTCGCAAGCGACGCAATTGGGCCACCCAGCAAAAGGCCGAGGTTAATAAAATAGAAGTGGCGAATCAGCTGAAGAGGTCCTGGCAGAACTTGTTGAAGGATCATTTTGAAGAGGCAATGAGGACATCCTCATCAGCACCACCATTAATGGCGAATCCCTTCGTTAGAACTGCAGGACAACTAATGTTCACCTGGAGTCTGGTGGGAATAGAGTTGGAGACATTGACCTCGTATGATAGACTGAAGTTGGGAAGCAAAATGTTAGATGTGTATCAAGCATTGATGCAACACGTGGCTAGGGACAATTCAGGCTTGAGCCTGGCTAGGAGGAAGGATGCCACATGTTTCTTGAGATGGATAATGTCAATGATGTCTGATAGTACCATCTTGGCATGCCACCAGAGAGCAAGCGGAAGTAAAACCGTGGAAAAAAGAGTCTCAACGATCATCTTAAACGTGTATCAGAGTACTGGTATAGAAAAAGAAGATGGTTCCAGACTGTCCCTAGAGAACCACAGAAAGCTGGACGAGGTACGGAGATTTTATAATAAGAATTTCGAAGAAGAGCATGATGTTCACCGTAACCTGGCCTCGTCAGAGCAGTACTCGAGACCCAGCGAGAAGGGGGAATACCAATACGTGTCAGGAGTGATGGGAATAGCCTACAACCCCTTCTTAGACTCAGAAACAGGAGGCGCTCACAGGAACCACGAGGTGGCGGAGCTACTGAAGTTTTGGACAGAAAGAATAATGGAAATAGAAACGGTAGAGAAAGAGGGGCCGAGCCTGGGCCTGATTCTTGAGAAAACACCAGAGGTGGTAAGCATACCGCGTTCGAACAAGAGAGTTGAAGTGAACATGGGTGATGGAAATGGCTTGTTAATCACGAACTTGGGAGTGGTATGGAAGCTATTAAGACCCTCCTGGTGTCCACATCCCCACGCGAGTCTGATCGAGGAAACCACCGAGCGAGTGAGGCTAGCACCAACGGAAGATGAAGATCTGGCAAAATTGAGTGTGTTGCACAAGCTAATCTCACCTCAGACGCAGGAGTCAGGCGAAAAGACGAGCAAGCTCGGGTCGGCAAAGAAGATGGAGCCGGGTAGCTGTCTGGATTCGACGTGTGGGAACGGAGAGCACACCTGCGATGGACGGTCATGTGTCAGAATACTGTCCTTTCAAAAAGAAGACCTGGTCACTTGGTTTGAAGACATCACGGAAAGGGAGAAAAGTGAAGTGCAAATAGTAGCGGAGTGTTACGCGAGAACTACGGTGAACATAGCAACAGCTCTCGGATTCTTCTCGAGAATGTGTAGTCTGCAGTCACTGGAAAGACTAGAGTCTGAACACCATTTAGTGACGGCGTTGAGCGTGGAATCATGGCCGGGAGTGTTGCAGGTGACTCAAAAGCATATCCGGAGCTGGAAAGTTGGTCTCGAGGCAGAAATGGGGTTTCCCATGAGCGAAGCTTATGGCCTGCCATTGAACGCAAAATCCCTGATAGGGTCAATGATGGCCAACTTGTGCGGAAATCACTACCCACTGCACATGGCGATGGTGGAAGCATCCAGCCAGAGAGTACTGGTGGACAAGGCCTTCTCAGTGCCCAAGTGCGTGAGGTTGGCTAGGATATCGCATCACTCGCACAAGTTGTTGAGAAAAATCAGAGGGACAGTACCAAAAGAATTGAGAGATGACTTGAGTGAAATCTGGGGAGAAGAACTTTTGAAGTTGGAGAGAGAGAACACAAGCGATCACGAGAGACAAAACGTGATCGGAAAACCTGTGGGAAGTGCTCCAAACCTGGAAGATAACGACACGATGCATGAGAAAATGATGGAGCTTGAGCCTCTCTTGGAAGCCTCGGGGGAGCGTAACCTCAGGAGCATTGAGATCACCAATGGAGAATGCCCATGCCACTGTTTGGCGCAAACGGTGTGGTATCCAGATCACAAGAACCTTTGCCTGGTGTGGGATATGGAAGAAATCCGGTCGATCTGACTACCGGATCACCGACAGAAGGTGACGCTCTTGGTAGTGAGTACGATGTTGGCTCTGAGATGGATAGAAGAGAATATAACGAAGTATCGGGAAGCGGGGACGCCAACGGCTGAGTCAATATACGCGATAGACTACAGTAGGAGACTCGAGTTGTTTGAGACTGCGTGCAAGGTATTCGCCATACCAACGGAAGTCAGACATGTCTGGAGCCGTTTGAGGTACTTCCCATGGTTTCGGGCGACGCTGACGTCTTGGTTGTACATGACAACGAAAGATCACATGAGAAAACATCAAAAGGAGTATCGACAGTTCCAGGCCGAGATTGGGCCGGAAGCTTTCAAGAGACCCCTGTTAACCCATCGTAATGCAATCACGACAGGATGGAAGAGAGTGGGTAAAATGTCTAGAGACAATACCAAGGCGAGGGAATCGATACTAGAGGAGGACCTGGCGAAGAACGTGAGCTTGAGCCTGCACAACTCCTTTTGTTTGAACCGGGAATCTAGGGTGAAGGCACTACCCAACCAGGCAAAGAGGTTGCAAGAGCAAAGAGAATGGATGCGATCCTACGAACAGCTGAAGGCTTGGGAGGAGATTGTGATTAGCTCCGATGATGAAGAGGAACTGTTGAGACAGTTTGCCGTATCTAGTACTTCAGGGTGCAGTACCTCCAAGGCGAAGAGTGCGAGATGAGCAGATGGTTCGAATGGATCTTGAGTCTTGAGAGGGAAAGGGGGCTTGAGTGTGGATCCGGGTGAAACCTGGGTTCACGAAAAAGAAATTTTAACAAAACAAGATATTGTTATTAATATGCTATATCTATTATATAAACGAAAATGCTGCATGACAATTTCCTAGTTGAATGGGACAAAAGAAATTTTAAATAATTGGCTTGAAAAGCGAGAATTCATAGGTGCAGGTGTGTGCAGATTTTGATTGCTGTTTAGCGATAGTGTGAAAATTTTACATGGCCGTGAATTTTGGGGTGTAGATAAGCTTAAGTCTGCTGCAAACTTCTGTAAATGACCGCTGGCACTGTACCTTGAGCAACACTCGGTTTTCGGGGACTCACTGGCAGACGACAGCACGCGATGAGGACATCGATCTTGAGTCCGGGGAGTATGTGCCAGTATGTGCCAGTAAGTTTGACCTTGAGAAAAGCAAGAGCACTTGATTTTGGGGTGAAATTAAGTTTTTCAAAATTTCGAATGGAGCATGTCATGCACGATTTTCTCGCGATAACTGAAAGTCAAAAAAGAGAAGTCAGAACAATCGAGTGACAGTCGCGGGAAAGTTGCTAGAAAAATCAGTGGGAAATTGCTATTCGCAATTTCAGTAGCGATAATAATCTAGAGTAGAGCTGTCCCATCTAGAAGAGAGACGAGCGCATCCCCACGAACTGGATTGTTGTGATTGGAGTATTATTCTAAACTGGACTAGAGTGAACCTTCGGTGGAAAGGTGGACAGCTAGAGTGTCCCAATGGCTCACGAGAACTGACATTCTAGAGTACAAACTTGCTCTTGTTATTAAAACTGACAAACATTAAACTCATTTTAGTTACATTATTTAATTCTCGAGTTGATTACCGACTTGATTACTCCCAGTTCTTGAGCGTGCTACAATGTGAGTACTAATTTAAATTTCTAGAGTGTGTTTTATAATTGTTATGTTGAGGTAAGGCGAGTTTTAGGTTGATCCATCTGAAATGGATCAAAGTTGCACTGTCTAATAAAAAGTAACTTAACGGATTGTTCCGACCCGGTTTTTAACGGCGTTCATGTATTTTGGGTATCTAGAGACCTGAAAATGGGGACGTCATTAATTCTAGAGTGGGGGGGATATTTTAGTAGTAGCCTTTAAGCTGTAACGGGTCGTGGTCTCGTGTCACAAGCGAACCGAATTGGCTCCGACTGATTTGAGGTGGAAAAAAACAAGAGATAGTGTCCCTGACTCTTGAGCCAATAGTTATAGGGCCTATTTTTCTTAAGCCTCATGTGTGACTGCAGTAGACGAATGTTACAAACGTCCCCATACTTAGGTCTCGAGATACCCAAAATACACGAATGCCGTTAAAAACTGTAACATTCGCCCAAATATCACACAGCGACGGAGCGTAGAAAAAGTACCTATCAACGACTGGCAGGCGTCAGTTACCTTAATTCTACTCGTTTTTCACCGTCTCGACCTTGCCAGTTGATTTTCTGGTCTGTCTAGGGCAAAGTAAAAAGTTACCATTTTTAGGCCATCAGTCAAACGACTTTTGATCAGCTTTCGTTTACATGCGAACACAACCACATAGCTGAGTCTCGGATCCTCAGACTACGTGATTGTCATTAAAAACACGGCTCGAACAACCTATTTTTATATGTTTTTGTGTGACAGTTTTACATTAAATCCATTGGAGATGGATTGACCCTTTCCCTTTTTCTAGCTACTCATGCTCTGAAATATTGAAATAATATCGATGTTAATTAAGATCTAGGACATTACAGCAACTGTTGAAGTTAGTTTACCCAGTCCCTTCACATATAACAGTCTCTGGGGGACCAAGCCTCCGCTCCCGTGATTTTCTTGAGATAACACTCTTATCTCCTATATTTCGTGTCCCGGGAGGGTTCCGTGGTATTTCTCTTCCCCCCACTGAAGCCTCCGTCTCCACAAATATCTGTCACTAAGGTCCTTATCGTGTGTTATTGCCACGATAAGAGGCTCCGTAATTTTCTTGCACGACTGTTCTTCACAATCTCTATCGTGGTTCTTTTTTTCGTCTTTTTATTCAAAATGGCCGTCTTTTCTCTATTTCTCAGAAATGTTCTTCTTCCAATCGAAATTTTAAAAATAAAAATTCTAGAACATTCTGACCCTCCGTCGCAACACTTTTTTGTTCATAAGGCCTTTAGTCACTCTTTTTTATGTCGCCGGAAGGTTGTGCTGTGTCATCTGGCAGAATGGCACATACTCCCCGGACAAGTCTCCATCAATGTCCCTATTGATCGCATAACACCGGGTTATCGTCAAGTAGTTATCCAGTTTTCTGTAATCAATCTTACAAATCGCATAAGAAAATGAAATTTATCTACCCCACCTCAACTCACTACGTGTTCACAAATGGCATCGTACTACATCTCACTGCCTTTCAACATTTTCACAAAATTTGCACCATGAGGAGTGTCCTAGATAAAATTTCTTTTCTGACTACTTACGTCGTCTTGCCATAAAACTTCTTTTCGCTCTTTGTGATTAAAAAGTGGGACGTGGCAAAATTAACTTAACACTACTCACCAAGTATAATCAGTCATTTATGCGGTCCTTTCCATATTAAAACTAAGAAACTCTGTGGCTAGGAAAGTTATTGAGTTACCCACCCTTCCCGAGCGAGTTTACTCAAACTTACCATGTCGCCACACAGTGAATTTGTGTCTTACACAGGTTAAAAACTTCAGTCGTGAATAAATAGGTAAATATACTCACCTATGTTCCTTATATACATACATAGATAGTAGTAACTAAAATCAACAATTTCAACAATTTTAACAATTGCAACATTTTCAAAGTTTGGTCTGACGAAACTAGATCAAAACAAAAAGTTTAACAAGTTCAATAATCAAAACTTGGTTGATTGGTTTAAGTTTTAGCACACAAATACAATCAAGTTTTTCTCTCCTTCTCTTCTCTTCTTTGGTCATCTTCACTCCATCATTTCTCCATCCTGATGTTCAGCGTCACTGTCTTCCAGGACTTTCTCTAACATGTCCAGAGAGTTGCGGGCCGTGCCCCAACCCTCCTGTTCCAGCAGCCTCGGTTTGCAACAAGGTAGCAAGTCCACATTCACCTTCTGCTCCCGGTTCCTGCAAAAGCTGTTGTGAAGACATAGGCTCACGTTTCGTTCTAGGTCAGCTCTTAAGACCTCTTTCTTCTCATCTTCGGTAACACAAGGCGTTCCAGCTACCCGCTTCACCGCTGTGGTGACCGCGTTTCTGTGGGTCAAGAATGCTCGTTTATAGGCTCCTGGTCCTATATCTAGCTGGAAAGATTGATAGGCTTCCGTGTTCCTTGACATGTGACGCTTCGCGCGTTCATACATCCAAGATGTCATCACTGCACGGAACCAAGGCATCAATCTTTGCCTTGACCATATTCTTTCAATGGCTTTAGGTATCCTCAGAACCTTGCAGGTGGTTCTGAAAAGATCCAATTCACGACTCATTTTAACGTTGCTCAACTGTTCAGGAGTCGGCACGGCCGTCTCCTGCTCACTTGTGTCCGCGTTAGCCTCCAACCATCTCACTGCTAGCATGGCGCTAACCACCACGATTGACACTTGTTGATTCTGATCGGGCAACCCCGTGGAGTACAATTCCTCCACGTCCCATACTAGGATCAGATTCCCGCGTTTGGGGTACCACAACGTCTGCGCCAAGCAGTGGCAAGGATACTCCCCATGGGTTCTCACTATGTTCCTTCGGGTTCGATACCCTGAGGCTCCCAGCAACGGTTCCACTTCCATCAGAATTCTATGTAAATCGTCTTTCTCTTCTATGGTGGGGAATTCAGTAGGTAACGCTCCACTCGCTTTCTGTTTCTGGAACTCACTCACGTTACCTTCGTTCAGTCTCATGAACTCTTCACCCACAACGTCTTGCAACTCGCCTTCGGATCTCTTCGGGACTGCCCGAAAGATCTTTGCCAACAAGTCATATGACCTTTCTGACATTCTGGCCAACCTCACGCACTTTGGCACAGAGAAAAGTTGGTCCACCAACACTTGTTGCGTCCTAGCATCCATCACTACCATGTGCGTAGGATACTTGCTGTTACAATATGGCGCGGAGCTTGAACCCACCATACATTTTGAACCAGTAGGTCTGTGATAGGCTTCACTATCCTTCAGATTCATTTCGTTTTCTAGAGCTTCTCGCCAGCCTCCAATCTTCTGCTCTGTCTGCAATGCTCCAGGGAATATTTCCACGCTAAGGGACGTCACTAGCTCATGGGCACGCTCCAGGCGCTCGAGTGATTCTATCGAACTCGTCATGCTACAAAATCCCAAGGCTGTGATCAGGTTCACGTCCGTCACCCCATGGCAGTCTGCAACCAACTCCATGGCACTCTTATCTGACATGCTCAATCTTCCGTACAATCGTGCCAGTTGTCGATGCTGCTCGCTCAGCGTAATCAGGCAGTGTCCCAGGTTACAAACATGTCCTTCCATCCCACTGTGTTGAGCCAAGCATGTGCCTTGCTTCAACCAATTACTCGGTGTACCTTCCTCGGACAGCTCCGTGGACGGGTTGCTCTTCCTCTTCGTCAATCTCATGGCCAGCAGGTGATGTATCATGGCCAGATCATGTAAACTCGCATCATCATCCCGGTCTAACATGATATCCGCGGTCATGTCCCAGATTAAGCCTGCGTTAGGATGGGGACACCAGGAAGGCTTCATGAGTTCCCACATCACTACTAGACTGGTTTTCAAGGGACCGTCCCAAGAACCACAATCAAAACTCACTTGCCCTTTTAGCTCGGGAATCGAGGGTTCGACCACTCGTTCTTCCAAAATAATTCCCAGCTTGGGTTGTTCCACCATCAGCATTCCGATTTCCTTAATTCGTTCAACCCAGAAGTTGAGCACTGTGACTTGCTCATAGTCGAAGTACGCTTCCCTGGCTTCTTCATTCACGAAGGGATTATACGCTATCCCCGGTATGCCAGACACATATTGGAATGACTTCCGTTTCCCTAGTGTTGCAAACTCTTTTTGTCCTCTGACCGCTTCAATCAACTCCCGGCTCACTTTCAATTCTTTGTTGGAATATCTTCTCACCTCTTCCAACTTGCGATAGTTTTCCATATCATTCGACTCCTTGCTTGGCACGGTCAATGGCATGTCCTGATATAGCTCTAGGAGTGCCCTAAGGAAGTTCCTTTCGCAATCAACTCACTTTTGCCGAATGATCTTTATACATTCTCCCAACACAGGAGTGGGGATACGATCCACCACGAACCTGACAAAGCAAAGGGCATCCTTTCGCTTAGCCCATGCTATCGCTGAATCGTCTTTTGAGATCAATGCTCGCAGAGCTTCCAACAATTCTAGCTCCTGTTCTCGTGATCTCGAGTCATTACTGGCTTCATACTCCGCCTTCTTGATGCCCATCAAGCACCAAGCCAGTCGTACTTGTAGATCAGTTCTCGTGCATGGATGAGCTAGGTATGCTGCCACCGTCGCAGGTGCATGCATCGTCTCATCGAAGTATTTCTGGAGGGGCGCCCTCCAAGAAACCTCTAGCAGTTTTTCCAATCCAACTTCGTTCGCTTCCGATGACATTACCGTGCCATACTCTTTTCGATTGAAATTAGAGTTCTCCGTAAGCCCTTTCAGATTTTCTTGCATGGCTCGCTTCTCGCTCCAAGCCATCAGGTGCCCTCTCGCGGAGTTCCTCGCTTTCAACATCTCCACATAACCCCCTGCCGGATCTCCCATGTGGACCGATTCCGGCACAGTTATTCGACTGTACTCGACCACGTCGAGTTGTCCTTCCAGTTTCAACTTGGCCATGTTGATTCGCGAGGGCCTATAATCTTCAAGTCCTCTCGATCCACATTGACTGATGATTTCCATTTCTAGCTTAGTGTCTGCCAGGGTTCGCGCCGTCTTCTTCGATCTCGTGGCGGTTATGGTCAGACCTGCCAAGAGCATAGGGGGTATCAGATTCTCTTTTTCTCCCCCTGTCAGCGTTGCGCTATCTCCTTGCCCGCTCTCGCCTGAACGACCTGCGCTCGTTAAAGAGGTCACCACTGCGCTGGCTCTCGACTTCACCACTCTCGGGTTCATGGCTCGACTTCCTGTTTTCCCTTTTAGTCGCTTCAGCCCTTTCCTGGCTCGTCTGACAGGTAATTTCTTTGCAACATGCTGATCATCGGCACTGTCTTCTGTTACTGACTCGGTCAGAACATCCGACTCCATGGAGCTCACTATTTTCTCCAGGACCTCACGCATGATGGGTTGATTCAATCCCACCTTCATTATGGACTGTGTCCCATATCGTCGTATCACGTCCCACGATTTTTCCATGAAGTTCACTCGGCTCCAGGTTGCTCCTGTCTTGCCTTCCAGCTCCATTTGATATCTTTCCCATTCCTCTTCTGGTGACGTACTGAGGAACGATATCTTCATCGACTCTTCGATTTTCCTCCTCCTCGGTGATTCATGAAGCAGTTTCTGCGGATCCCTGCTTCGGCACTCTCTAGCCTGGCTTATTGGGTCCATCGGAGATAGATCGGCCGACGCCTCCTTTGTAGGAGACATGAAGGACGATGGTGCCATCAGCAATAAACTCCCATCGACTTCCCCATCGTCGTCTTCACTGAACCGGTATTCTAGCAAGTCCCTTTCCAACGCTCCTAGATCGGTGGGCATCAAATCGCTGCGCCGGTTGGACTGGTAAGGGCATCTCACCTAGCCGGTGGTCCCTCTGCTCACCTAGTCCTGGCTCACGAGCCAGGTCGTGGCCAGACCTTTCTCCACGCCTCCATCTCATCAATCGGTTTCGGCCTCTCTCGGCGGTCCCGGACTCACCGAAGGCCAACATCAACACGACTTCCGTAGGGCGATTCCCTCGACCCTTTCGTCCTAGTGCATTAAGGAGCGCGACCACAAACATCGCCAACCCCGGGTCTTCTCGTGTGAAATCACAATCGATCAGCCGCTGATAGATCTCGTCTAGAGTCGCTCCTAGACTCGCTGAGAGGAATTCCATGAGTTCGTTCGTGTCACCCATTTCTTATCGTGTTGATTCTTGCTGTCGTGTAGTGTCTTCTTGTGTCGTTTCGATTCAATGGATTCAATAAACAATTTCTGATCAATCAAGATCTAAAAAACAAGTCGCGACTTAGAACCATCATTTTTGGATACAACATCAATCAATTCTTTAAAACTCTCCATTGAAATTCTTTTTTCAATTCTGATTTAAAATTTTAGCACCAAGGTGGATCGTCCACCTTGCCTTTGTCAAAGTAGCACGAATGTGCGCTGTCACCTTGATGACCTGGAGTGCCCCAGGTCTTTTATGACACAAACATAAAACCTATCATAACAATAGCATAACATAGACACATAAACATCACACACCTATACTATCACATAAAAACATAATCCCTAATAAAAACTTAATCCTAATCTAAACTTAATCCTAATCACTGTCAAGTAACTTAATAAAAACCACTTATCGCCGAGCGCAATTCTTAGCTTATACTCAGATAGTATTTTTTATGTAAGTAAACTTCTATGTCAGTCTCTGAAAATATCACATGCACAAGAGCGTACAACTCTCTAGGGTGTAGCTTCCCTCTATTGGGATCATAAACTGGTAACGAGAGAGAGGTCACACCTCTCTCAACCAGGAAATCCCTGAGTCGAGTCAAGGCCAATACCAAGCTCTCCGGATTCACGTGTTGCCTATCAGTAGCTTTCGTAACCAAAAAACACAAATATTTCCCTGGTACCTGTGATGCAACAGGGGGCAACGCTATCATTCCTCCTACACCAGGCCTCTGTTTCCACAAAAACTCTATATTCTTGTACTCTCTTTTAAAGTCAGCTGCTAGTGCTGTTTTGAAGCTCACATCCGCCGTTATCGCTATGGCGCACGTGCGTTCCGTGAGTATGAAATCGCTGTCCGTTATGACGATATTGTTCGAATAGTGGTTCGGTAGATCAAAATACGATTCAAAGATTCGTCCAAAAGGTGGTTTCTTAGCATTCTCGCCCTCTGTCTCTAGTTCTCCGGTTTCTCTTGCCGATTTCAATTTTTTTATCATGAGGTTTTCGGTGTGGGTGAGTCCTACCCCCACTCCCCGGACAAAAATATTCATCGACGTCCCCGTCGATCGCCCAAAGTCTAGGAGACCGAGGTTGGATTGTGGAACACGTAGAGGACCATCTGGGGCGACCCAGTTGGACTCGGTATTGTCATGACTGATGTATTTGACGCCGTCTCTATCGACGTCCTGAATCGTCAGGATCGTCTCTTTTGGATCTGTCGGCAGATCATGGAGCCATTCGAGCACGCGCAAGTTTGTTAGTTCTTGCTCATGAGTCTGTTCCGTTTCTGGTTCGAACTCCACTTCCGGTTCTGACCGATCGTCGATCCAATCTTGATCCATATCGTTCACAAGGTCGATTTCTTCTAGCATCGCCACCTCGTCCAGTCCCACCAGCGAGTCTATGACATCACTCACTAACTACTATCCTGTCTACAACGAAGTCCTCGCCATACGGATTGTATTTCTTCTGGTTTTTTCCTCTCTTGCTTTGGCGTGTTTCCATAGTGAGAGGAAAGTCAGGCTTTATTCCTTTGTCAATTTCGGTTTGTTCCGGGCAATCCCAGTCTTCTTCGGCATAGGGTAGAGTTTCATCGTCCACCTCTACTCGCTCAGTCAACTCGAGATCCAGTGGTAGATCGCAATCGTCCACCACCTCATTCCCGTCGTTCTTGTCGCGAGTACCCCTTTCATTCACTTCACAAGCAGGATCCACTATTAAATAATCTCCCTCTTGCATGTCCGCTGGGATGCACCAATCCTCTGCCGAGGCATTGTGTGGTTTGATGTTCTCGTAATGAGCCGCTCTTCCAGTGCTCAGTCGATAAAAACGACCTCCTTGGTGCACCTCTGTTATCTGAAATGGACCACGCCATTTCTTTAATAGTTTCTTGGTTCCTTTTGGTGGAACCACTTCCTGGAACACCCAGACGTAATCGCCAACTGAGTAGGCTTTTGCATCGGCTGTCCTTTTATCAAACCTCCTTTTTTGTCTAATTTGCGCCTGTTGCGTATTCCTCCTGCATAAGTCATTGAGGTCCTGTTGTCTTCTAATAACGTCCCGCACGTACGTTTGCGGTGCTGTCCTCTTCCCTTCATATTCAGGGTAGAAGAACGTTAACGGGAGTGCTTTTTCGTGACCCGTCAGCATCATATGCGGACTTATTCCCGTGGTGGAATGCTCCGTGCTGTTGTAAGCACCCATCACTTGCGGCAAGTGCTTGTCCCAGTCATCCATAAAGCGTGAGCAGTAGACTCTCAACATGGATACCAGTGTGCGATTCTGCCTCTCGACTAGGCCATTCGTTTGCGGGTGATAAGTGGTCGAGTGGGCCTGCGCTACCTGCGACCTTTTCATTAACTCTTTCGTGAGATCACCTACGAATGCTTTGTCATTGTCCGATTGGAACGTGATGGGGCAGCCATGCCTTGCTATCCACACATTTATCAAATGATCGCATGTTTCTTCTGCCGATGCTGTTATGCACGGTGCTGCCTCCGCATACTTCGTAAAATGGTCGATCATTACCAGCACCTGATTATAGCCCGTTGCTGTCATACAAATTTTCTGATGATCAATTTGCACCACTTCGTTGAAACCTGACGACTCTATTGACTGTAGGGGGAACCTTAGCTTCCTGGGATCCTTCGCTTGCTGACATGACAGCCATGCTGCGATCCACTTCTCACAAGCCTTCTTCAATCCCGGCCATTCAAATCGTTTCTGTTTCCTGTTATACACTTTGTCCACGCCTTGATGACCCATCTGATCATGTGAACGAAAGAGTAATTCGGTCTGGTACAACTGTGGTAACACTATTGAATTGTATTTATAAAGGACTTTGTCCTCCTCCTTGCGCTTACAGGCTACGATTCCGTCCTTATTCAGGTACAACAAGTCGTTTCGCTTCAGGTAGAACTGCTTCAGGATTTTGTAGCTGTCTTCTTCCAAGTCTCCCTTGTCAGGTGCTCCATTCTCAATCCATCTCTTGAGACTGCTCGTCATCCTATCATTTCGTTGAGCCCTTAGGAGATCCGACAGCCTGTACCTGGCTTTCAAATACGTCTTCACCACGTTCATTTGCCCACTCATTATCTCCGGAGCATGAGCATCGTCCATCAACTTGACACACCATATCTTTTTCAAAGGCGTCGCTTCCTGCACAGATGGTTCCAGATTGGTACGGACGACCGTACCATGTGGCAGCAATCTGGTTGGGCGTTTCGAAACTGCTATCAGTTCGAGCTCGTCTGCGGCATTATCTACCACAGTGCCCTCTTCATCTGAGGTGTATCTGTCCCTGTCTGGATCCTGATGTGTTTCTCGGTCCAGCCCACGCTGCTTCCAGTCTACCAATAAGGAGTGGATTGCGATCTCTGACATATCGGAGTTGGAAGCTGTTCCAGACGTGTTGTCCCAGGACTGGGGTCTCGAGTCAACACTTGAGTCGACTGATTCCTCAACATCATATTCCAAGTTGTCTGAGATGTTTCTTGACTCCCCGGACAAAACTCTGTCCATCGGTCGCTTCAAAGCCGACTCCCCGGACAAAATTCTGCCCCTAGGTGGTCTAGTCAGCCTCTCCCCGGACAAGTCGTCCTGCACGGGCTCAAAGGTGTCTGACTCCTCAGAGGAGACGTCCTTGACTGGCTCGAAGGTGTCAGACTCCCCGGACATTGTCTCGTCCACGGACGAACAATCTGGGCTTGGCTCGTATTCCTCTTTTGCATCCGTGAAGTGCACTCTCCTCGTGAAGCTAGATTTCGATCTGATCCTGACTTCCTCAGTAGTTTGGTTCTGGTTCAATGTTCCATATTCAGTGAACGAAGTTCTCAACAAGACTTCTTTCGGCATCGAGGTCACCAGCTGGTTGACGATCGACCTGCAATCCCGTTCAACGCCTCGGCTGCGAATGGACACTGGCCTCTTCGCTGTTCTCTCGGTGACAGTCAACCGCTGCATGGTCTCCATCCATTCACGATCATGCCTATCCACTTCCCTATCCAACAAGTCGCGGAGTTTTCCCATGACCTCCGGCGCCACGTTCACCGTCTTGTTCAATAAAGCGATGCTGTTTATACCCAGCCTGGTCAGTTCTTGCTGTACCAAGTTGGATCGGACTAGCAGATCCAACGGAACGGGCTCGCCTCTGGCTAAAAGCTTTATCTCCGCGGCCGTCTCCACTGGAAGGTCAGGGTGTCCAGGTATAGGATGTCCTGATTTGTCTAACCACCTAGTAAGTGGCAGCTTGTCGTAGGTTTCTTTGTCCAGAAAGGAAAACCCGTCTTTGATCTCTGATTGGTTAGCTTGCCTCTCCTCGAGGCGCTCATAAAATTCTGTCTTTTTACTGAGGCTATCTGCGTTCTGGTGCTTGTCACGGGTACGGTGCTCTATGATCATGTGGTATCCATCCAGGCGCACAATCCAACGACCAATATAGCTTTGGTCCATCGAATAGGTTTTCAGCCAGGCAAGGGCACGATTATCCACACGTAACTTGAAGGGAGCACTCCCCAAGTAGGCCCTGTATTTTTCCACGAAAGTGATCACCGCAAACATCTCCGCTTTTGGTGCGCCGTACTTCATTTCAGTATCACTCAGGACTTTACTCCCGTAGGCTATCGGACGAAGAACCGTTCTCCCGTTCCACTCCTGCTCATGGTGAAGTATGCCCGATATCGCAACCACTGATGCATCCGTGTCCAGCACGAACATTCCCTTCTCTGTTGGCATGCCGAGGACCGGTGCCTCGCAAAGTTCACGCTTGATGTTTTCAAATGAAACTTGTGCCTCATCAGTCCAGGTGAACTTTTTGCCCTTGTTTCTCATCAGCCTCTGCATGGGGTATATCTTGTCAGCATACCCCTTGATGAACTCTCGATAATAATTTGCGAATCCCAGAAAACTCATCAGCTGTGTATCTGTTTTAGGTGCCTTCCAGGTCAGCACCGCTTCAACCGCTTCGGGATCTGGTCTCACTCCATGTTTGTCAACCAGGCGGCCCAGATACTTTATGGAATCCCTGAGGATTTCACACTTAGAGGGTTTGCATTTCAGACCCGCCTGCTTCATGCAAGAAAACACCTCCTCCAACCTCTCTATGTGGTCTTCTAAGGTTGGTGTTGCAATCACGACATCATCGACATAACACATAATGAGATTCCCGTATTTCTTAGTGACGCTCGTGAGTGCCTGGGCCATCAGTCGCTGGAATGTGGCCGTCGCGTTGCACAATCCGAATGGCATCCTCTTCCACTGGAACAGTCCCAGCTCACACGCGAAACCTGTTTTCTCTCGATCTTGCTTTCTGAGTGGCACTTGCCAGAATGCGGAGCCCAAATCCAACGTCGTGAAGAACTTAGCGTCTCCCAGCTTGGATAGGCTCTCATCGATAAGGGGAATCGGGTATGCGTCCTTTATAGTCACTGCGTTCAGATAACGGAAATCACAACAAAATCTGAGTTGTCCCCCTCTCTTTTTCGCCATGACCACGCCACAAGCCCATGGGGACTTCGACGGCTCAATCATGTCGTACTCCATTAACATTTCAATTTCCTTCCTACACGCTTCTGACTTGTTTGGGGTCATTCTTCTCGCCCCTTCCCTATGAGGTACCGAGCCCTCTTCTATCTCAATCTCGTGCTCTACAAAATTGCAACAACCTATGTCGGCCTTATGCTTTGAAAAAACGTCTGCGTTCCGATTTAGCACCGCCCTGAGCGAATCTAGTTCCTTGTCAGATATTTTACCCTTCAAATGTTCTATCTCAGGTAGGACAGGCTTATTCGCTGCTAACTCTGCTTTCGTCGGCCTCTCAGGAAAGTTGGAACAACTAGACAGCCCATCATCTGTTTCCGACTTCATTGAAAACAATTTCCTAGAAGATTTCAATTCATTTACTCTTTTCATTATACATTCTTGGTTCGCATGTAATGGACATTTAGTTACATCAAACTTCTTCAAGTTCTCCACACTCAGAAAGTCTGTGTTCAGAGGCAAAGCGTAGCCAAGTTTCTTTCCCCTCTGTATTGTCACTGTTGTTGCTTCTGTGTTCAATAACACACTCACAGACAGTCCGCTCTGAGTGAGTGAGAAGCTTCTTCCTAAAATAGCCGAGCTTTTACTGTTTGGATTTGGTACCAGACACACCTGTCTGTCATTGCTGAGTTCATTCAAGTTCCTCATCCTAAACGTCGCTACTACGGCTTGGTTCGGTTTTAAACTAACTTTTCGATCCAGAAAGATCGGCACCTTGGCCTGATTAATTAAGATCTTATTAAGGGGTCTTTTTTCATACTTTCTCTCAGGATCCTTGATCCTAATCAATCCGTCATTGAGATCGATCGTGACGTCAAAGTTGCGAACGAAATCCCTTCCTAGGATGAACTGGTCAGATTCATCCAAATTCTCTACTACTAGGAAGCTCATCCAAAGATGTCTTCCTCCGAGCTGCAGTGAGATGATCGGGGTTCGTCCGGCGACATAGATCGCTCCCTGATTGGCAGCTGCCAACCTGATGTTTGTCGGTATGAGATCCGATCTTTCGAAACCCATGTCGGTCCAAGTTTTGACTGGCATGACACTAACCACTGCTCCCGTGTCTAGCAGTCCCTTTACTGAAAGTTGTCTGCCTTGCACGTCCAGAACGTGTGCGGCCAGATCGGCCTCGCAACCAATATGCACCGCATCTTGTTCGAGCATCGCGTTGTGTCCGATTCGTCTGACCTTCAGCTCCTCTTGACCAGTGTATATCCGGCCAACCTGATCGTTCGCATCAGTTATGTGAGCTTTCGTGTAGATATTGATGCCATCCACATTCATCAGAATCGGGTAAGGGCCATGGACATCGATATAATGTCCGTCCACCTTCATCAGCCTCGGACCTCCCGTTGTGAGCAGCACTCGCACTGCCCTGGAGTCCAGTTTGGGATCCTTCTCCTTCAGGTAGTCGGCATAGATGTCCAGGTGGATTAGTGTAATCTCGGATGGTTCACTCAAGTTCTTGACCACCTGGTGCCCTGCGACTGAGATGATGGACATTATTTTGGTCCCCGCCTTCGTCATGCCGAAAGTCCTGCCAGATATAACGTTCAGTTTTAGTCCCTGTTTCTTGGGCTCCTCTTTGTCTTCTGCTTTTGTCGCTTTACCGAGGACATTAAGACTCTCCCGAAGATCTGTGCTTTCCAGCTCCGACCTTACCCATTGCTCCACTTCTTTCGTGGCAAGGTCCTGTTTGACATTCTGCAGCGCTGTCCTTGCCGCCAGGCCGTAATCCACCTTGAGTGGACTAGACGACTCTGCTTCGAGGTTCGAGGCTACCACCTCGTCAGGCCATGTCTTAACCTTTTTGGTCGCAAAGGTGCTCGGTGTCGTTTCCTTTCTCCGAGATTCAGCCTCGTTCATCAGACGTGCTCGACTGGCCTTGACACCCGAAAGCGCCTCTTCGTGGCGGGGATGTTTCGCGTCCGCTACTGCGTCCCAAAATTGAGTACAATCCGACTTGAAGTGTCCCTCCAAATTACAGAAGAAACACCTCGGACCATATTTCATGATGAGCCCCCTGACGTACTCCTCATGATCCTCGTCGGTCGCGTCGGCGTCCTCGAGAAAGTGGCCTATGGCCTTCATGTTCTGTTTGTATGCAGAACACGCAGAAACGTGAAAGTCCATCGAACCACAATTCGCGCACGACCTCCTCTTGTCCATGTCATCGCGAGGTTTGTACCAACTGGAATTCGCACCAGTGTTTGTCCCGCTATAGTTGCCATAATTGCTGTAACGGTTTTGCGCCCTCGGTTTTATGAGTAAATACTCGCGTGACTTCATACGCAAGTCGTCAGGCGTGGGTACCTGGTCAAGCGACAGGGTGAAGTGAGTGGCCAATATCGTCTTCAACTCCTCCCTCCTTACTCCATCCATGAACTTCGAAGCAATCGCCAAGTTTCGCTCGGATATTCTCTCATCCGGGTTGCTTCTCCGCCTGAGCAATTCAAGGTCGTCCAAGAATTTATCTATTGATTCTTCATCTCTCTGACGCCTCTTCTCGAACTTCACCATAGCCTGGTGCCCTTGTACTCCAGAGCCGAAACGATTCAGCAGGATGTCGAATATCTTGCGAGCGCTGTCTCTCTCATTGGCTCTTTTCGCCATTACACAATTTAATGCAGTACCCTCCAGGTTGCTTGTCAGCGCGCTGCACTCTTGTTTCTTGGAGAGATTCTCTTCCTCAAAGTGTAACTTCATCACCTCTATCCAAGTATCAATGCAGCCGTCTGACTCGTCTTTATATGACTTCGGCTTTTTCAGTGTTCTTCTTGACCTCTCTCCTCTCTCGGTTGACTTCGAGAGCTTGGTGATGAATGTTTCAAGAGATCTGTTCAGAGGCTCAAACATCGAGGCATACATCGTTGTGTCTTGCGAGACTGTAGTCTGATCTGGTACTGAACTGACTTGTGGCACGGTTGGCAATCTTGTCTCCGGGGTGGCATCTGCCTCCGGCGGTACTGGATTCGTCCAGCCAGGCCTCTGCGGGGCTGCCCTTGGCCGCTCCTTGTTTCTATGTTCATAGTTCGTTCTCGAGCCTTGCTGGGCTCTGGCACTGTTGCCCGTACCATCTCCAACATTCGCATGGCTTGAGCGCTCCCTTGAAATGGAATGCTCCTGCCAACTACTCCCATTCAGGATCGCTTCAAGCTTCCGCATCATCAAGTCAGATTTGGCGTCTAACCTCTTCTCCAGGCCAGTCATCGTTTGGGCGTAGGTATTATCATGATCATTCAATAATCGCTCGATCTCTCTTGTCATCCTTGCCTCTCTTTCCTCTGACTCTTTGTTTTCCTGTGCCAGGCTCTCAGCCAGGCATTGATCGGTGTTACGAATCAATTGAGCCTGATCAAACCTCGCCTGCGACTTCACGTGCGTTAGCTCGTCTTTCAAACTCTCTCGACCATGGTGAGCTCTCTCGTCAACTTGATCTATCTTCTTAGTCATGTCCCGCCTCAATTCATCCAGGCCATTCATCACACCAGCGAACATATCACTTATGTCACCAGCTGCCCCCAATGGCGGGGTTAGCCCCAGAGAAGACGAGGTCAACTGTGGCTGTAGCCTAGTACTCGATGACGCACCGCCCTTTTGCTTGTGCATTGACGTCATCAGTCTGTCAAACGTTGATGATGCTCCCATCGTTATCCCATCTGACATCGGCCTAGTCGGCGAGGCAGAAGACGCCTCCCTGCTCATGTCGTTCCTTGGGCAGGGTGTGAAGTTCACATCCGGATGGGTTATTTCCGGTTGGTCGTAACTAGAGGATAGACCTCCGGCTTGTAGCGACGTCACGCGCTCATCGTACAAAGACTTCCAACTTTTCTTTGCCTTCGAGAACTTCTGCTCTTCACCCGGACTCATACTCGACATCATCGCGTTGTTGCTCTGCTTAGCCAAAGATGAGTGTGTACTTGTCGGATGTGAAGGTTCCTTTCTCCATTTATAGCTCTTAGTCTCTGATTTGGACATTCCCCTGTACAACACTTCCTCCCGAGGTTCGACCTCGGGACGCTCCGAGGTGTCCTCTGTCCTCTCGGCTTCCTCCCGTTCGAGGACCTCATCTGGCTCAAAGTCGGGTCGAATGAGCGTTCGCTCCCCTTCGTCGAAGGGATCCACCAGCGTTTCGCTCGCAGGCTCGGCCTCGGCGCTCCGACTTTGATTGCCATCGAGGTTTTTCTCGCTCCTTAGTTTCATTTCGCTCACTGAAAGATCAGGTTGACCTTTAGTCGATTCGTCTTCAGTAAACGCGTCGGAAGCACTGCTAAACGAGGTTTGGCTACGCCTAGTTCTAAACTTCCGCGTGCTTCCCTTGCTTAGCCTGGGAATTTTAGTAGTCGATCCTAGCGAGTCCCTGCGCTGCATAGTTTTTAACAAAATGCAAGTATTCGTAGTTTGATGGCAATGCAAACGTACCACAAACAAGATTTAGTTAAATCACTCAACGCTGCCTACTCGATTCCGTCAGTATCAAAATGTCTCTTAGATCCCTCACGACTAAACTAGTGACTCAGCTAAAGTTACACACAGGGTCTACCCAGTATTGATATAATGCTAACTCAACCCGGTTGTATAGTATAACAGTATCACTAAGATTCCACAAGATATAATCGACACACAAAACACAATCGATAATCAGATAAGAATATCCTACAGGTGACAGCGACCTTTTGTTAGTATCAATTTATCGCCACACAATTTATCAAGTCACTGCTTTGTTAAAATTAAACAATCTTTGATAAAAAGCAGTGATGATTCAGAAATAGATAAATAAAACTTAGTCTTAAAGAAAAAGACTTCCCCCAATCGGAACGATCCGAAAGAACGAAGCCCAGGACACAGTCTTCTCAAGTGGGTGTGTATCTGCCTAATACACCCACCGAGGTCTTCTTTTGGGTGTCCTGCGATTGCCCGAGCTGTCCTACTAAGTAGCTCAAGGCAACCTCTGATCGAAAATTCGTCAAATCTATGAAAAAGCTCTCCCACACTCGGACTGCTCCAAGTGCACGAGAGTGGGGAACAATTTTTATTCTCAAGTGGGTGGGTATCTGCCTAATACACCCACCTAGGTCTTCCTTTATTTGTTCCCGGATTGCCCGAACTTTCCTATTAAGTAGCTCAAGGCAACCACACAACCAAAATCACAATCAAAAAAAAAAAATTTCTTTGTTCGGGTACTTCTGATACACCCAATTTAGAATCCAAAGTTGATCACGAATTTCCGGGTCAGAATTGGTTCTTATGTTCCTGATAAACACGCCTAACATCCTAATATGATCCTAATTAAATGGATATTTTCCGTTTCCCAAATCGTCACAGAAGGTTTACTCAAGTCTCTAACAAGGAAGATCGTTAGAAGGTTTAAGACACTCCGGAGGGTTACCTCGGAGGGTACCTTGATCACCCAAGTTACCTCGAAGGGTACCTTGATCACCCAAGTTACTTCGGAGGGTACCTTAATCACCCAAGTTACTTCGGAGGGTCCCCTTTTCTTTACTAAGGAGGGTCAATAAGATGCTTAATATGCTCCGGAGGGTTACTTCGGAGGGTACCTCCAAAATTTTCAAATTTTTCGATCTCGCTTAGAAGGTTCTCCCCCTCGCTTCAAAAAGCGTCAAAACAAGCTAGGAGCTCTAAGGGGAGCTGTTTTAACTTCTTAGGGTGATCTCGTCGAAATTTTCCAGTAAGGAGGGTTGCTAAAGGCTTTAGCTGACTCCGGAGGGTCACTTCGGAGGGTTCCCCCAAAATCAAGAAAAAGGGTTATATCACCGCAGTAAAGCCTCTGAAAGCGTTCTACCTGACTTAAAACTAGGTTGGCTGACACGGTCAACCTTCCCAATTGAATAAAAGGATGTTTTGATAAAATTTTCTGTCGCTCGGAGGGTTGCCCGTGATTTGGACCCTCCGAACCAACAAATTCTAAAAACTTTTTCTTTTCCGAAATAATCAACCCAAAAACGTGGTCAAAAACGTCGACTTATGGTACCAAAATTATCCCGATCGGATAACTAGTCTTTGAGAAATCGCCAAAAACGCGTTCGTCAAAATGGCCTTTTTCACCACCTGTATAGGATCTGAAAGACTTTTTTCGCAATTCCGGTCGAAAGTGCCTAAAAATACTTGAAATGAGCGTAGTAGCCCTGTACGGCACTGGAATATTGCAAAAAACCGGACCAAAATTGGTTTAGAAACAAAAATTTGGCCAAAAACTATCAAATTTGGACCTTCCGATTCCTTCCTTTTCCAAACCTTAAGTCGTTAGCTCTATCCACGGAGCTACTCGGAGGGTTACCCAAAAATTTCTCTAGTAACCGAGCACGTTATGCTAGCACGCTCCTAACGCAAAAAATTTTATTGCTCTAACTCTAAAAACTCAAAAACTCGATCCCCAAAACAGATTGTCAAAATTCAAAAAATTATCGAAATTTTGACCGAAAAATTTTGGTTTTTTTCAACTTCTACTGAGTCTTCTCTCACGCGGTTTCTTTAGTTAGGGGGATCGAACTACGTAGCTACTCCTTATATAAGAGCTTTTTGCCTATCGGAAAAGCTCGGATATCCGAAAGTTTGGGGGTCTACGGTTTGGTCGAAAATTGGTAATTTTCGACAAAAAATGGGTGTTTCATGGGTCTAAATAGGAGATAAGTAATATATAATAAGGATAATAATCTATTAATAGTCGTTAATGAATAGTACTATACCCTCCTTTGCACCAAAATATCCGAATTAAGACCCTTAACTCGGAAATTTGTAATCGATGGAGGGTACAATCGGACCGCGCCAATCGTGCCCCCCACCACTTAAGTTTTAATGAAATAGTACCCGAACGATACTAAAATTGCTTCAACGATACCCAACAGTCGTTGCGGATGTTGTCCTTGATGTCCCTGTTGAGTGTGGAACACGTTGATCAGCTTGCCACTCTACCCTCCGGTCACCGGCAAAATCACCATTAACGTGCTTAAACACACAAATTACACTCGAGGGAGGGTATCCAACCCTTCACCAAAACACACAATCTTTCTATCAGAAACGATATAAATCGATCTGAAACAACAACAAATAGGAAGGTCAGATCACATCTCGTCCGGAAATAACAAATAAACTGTCACTTTATGTTTTTTACTGTTTTTGGTCTTTTTTGGATTTTTTACTGTTTTTTGTACTTTTTTGTTTTCAAATAAATTTATTTTTGGCTTTTTCTTGGTTATACACTATTTTTAATTGGTTTTACGCTTTCTCTTTAATTGTTTTTGGTCCTGGGACCTCAGGACAAGCGGGCTCTAGATTTCCCACCTAACCCTGCGGCCCCCGGAATTTTCGGTGTTAACTAAGTTAAAAAGCTAAATTGTACTAGACGGAGGGTACGCACCTTCCCCCTAGTACAACAACGGTCATTAAGGCCTCTAACTCGGGCATGCGCCCGGAGCGGAGGGTACGTCGCTGAAACGCTTGCTGATCATGATGGTTTCATGCCTTTAACAGGCCCACCCAGGAGCGCCATAAAAACGTCTATGTAACATTCGCCCAAATATCACACAGCGACGGAGCGTAGAAAAAGTACCTATCAACGACTGGCAGGCGTCAGTTACCTTAATTCTACTCGTTTTTCACCGTCTCGACCTTGCCAGTTGATTTTCTGGTCTGTCTAGGGCAAAGTAAAAAGTTACCATTTTTAGGCCATCAGTCAAACGACTTTTGATCAGCTTTCGTTTACATGCGAACACAACCACATAGCTGAGTCTCGGATCCTCAGACTACGTGATTGTCATTAAAAACACGGCTCGAACAACCTATTTTTATATGTTTTTGTGTGACAGTTTTACATTAAATCCATTGGAGATGGATTGACCCTTTCCCTTTTTCTAGCTACTCATGCTCTGAAATATTGAAATAATATCGATGTTAATTAAGATCTAGGACATTACAGCAACTGTTGAAGTTAGTTTACCCAGTCCCTTCACATATAACAGTCTCTGGGGGACCAAGCCTCCGCTCACGTGATTTTCTTGAGATAACACTCTTATCTCCTATATTTCGTGTCCCGGGAGGGTTCCGTGGTATTTCTCTTCCCCCCACTGAAGCCTCCGTCTCCACAAATATCTGTCACTAAGGTCCTTATCGTGTGTTATTGCCACGATAAGAGGCTCCGTAATTTTCTTGCACGACTGTTCTTCACAATCTCTATCGTGGTTCTTTTTTTCGTCTTTTTTTTCAAAATGGCCGTCTTTTCTCTATTTCTCAGAAATGTTCTTCTTCCAATCGAAATTTTAAAAATAAAAATTCTAGAACATTCTGACCCTCCGTCGCAACACTTTTTTGTTCATAAGGCCTTTAGTCACTCTTTTTTATGTCGCCGGAAGGTTGTGCTGTGTCATCTGGCAGAATGGCACAAACAGGGTCGGAACAATCCGTTAAGTTACTTTTTATTAGACAGTGAAACTTTGATCCATTTCAGATGGATCAACCTAAAACTCGCCTTACCTCAACATAACAATCATAAAACACACTCGGGAAAATTAAATTAGGTACTTACATAGCAGCACACTCGAGAACTAGAGGTAACTAAATTAGTAAGCAACTTGAGAATGATCGGGGAATTAAGTTTAATTCAATAAGTTCTAATCGAACAAGTTTTATCTCAAGAATGGAGTTTTGGTTCTGGACCATTGGGACACTTCGGTTGTCCACCTTTCCACCGAAGGCTCACTCTGGTTCAGCTAGATTCCGATCTTCTTTTGTAATCACTGTCTCCTATATCAAGATAGGACAGCTCTACTCTCGTGGTTTTTATTATTATCTTTGAAATTGCGAATAGCAATTTCCCGCTGTTTTTCTGTCAATTTCCCGCAATTGTCAATTCGGTCGTTCTGATCTTTTATTTTATGTTTTCAGTTGTCGCGAGAAAACAGCATGACATGCTCCATTCGAATTTTTGAAAAAATAAAACTTCATTCGAAAACCACGCATTTTCGTGTTCCTCGAGGTCAAACTTCCAGATATGACCGACTGGCACAAATTTGTTTCTTTAATATTTCGCGAAGTGGCCGGAGCAATAACTGCATCATTTGCAGTTCAGTCATATTTGCTCCTGGAGTTAATAAAAGATTATTTCAGATGGATATGGGTACGGAGATACGAGTTATGACTATTTGAATGTAATTTGAGTTAAAGATGTTGAAATATAAACCGATTTTATTGCCGTTTAATGAAGCGCAAGTCGGAAGAATTTCACACTCGGCTGGACCGGGTATGTCTATCTTTCACTTTATGGGCGTTATTAAAGTTGTCTTTGAAAGCTTAAGTAATTAGATCAGTCGTTTAGGTGAGTTCTACGTCCAGCTAACTGATGAAATACCGAAGCTTGATAGTCTGATGAATATGCTGCGAATTGTGAAGGATAGACTCAGTCCTGTTCAATCCTTTCCTCAATTAGGGGAAGCATTGATTTGCATCTTCAAGGACGACGGCAGTCCTTACAGGGCAACAATGATGGGAGCATCTCAGAAGAACCTTCATATTCAAGTAAGTTCATTAATCATGTGTCTAATTACCGATATCTTTTCCATATCAAAAACAAATTTCAAATTATAAGCGAATTTGATTATAATTCTAACATAATTTCATTGAACTGAAATATCCGTTTCTTCAATGTAGGCGTTTTTCTGTGATTATGGAAACTATGACGACGTGCCTTTGAATCAAGTGTTCCCGCCATTCAAAGAGATCATCGAGCTTCCACAGCTCTGCTTTGAAGCGACATTCGACCTGAAGCGCCAGTGGACACGAGACCAAATTGAGACATTTGACAAACAGTTTCCTCTAAACAAAGATTTCTACTTCAAGTGCGTATTTTACTGACGCTCAATGAATTCTTTATTAAGCCTCTGATGTACCCATACTTTCAAAAAAAGGCTCGATTTCCTGTGTAAACATTTTTTTTGTTGGAACTTGCTCAACCACCTGAACCAAAAACTATATTGTTCATGAAATGAAGATATCCCCAATTTTTGCGATATTTTTGCGAGTGTTGTGATTTGGTCAATTGACTATTTGATTCATTAATGCCCTCTTTTCTACTGCACGGAACAACTTGTAGCAATAATTTTTGAAAACCTGTGAAATATTTATGAGATTATTGAGACGATTTTCCAGTAACGTATCTAGATTAAAGCGTATGTAGTTTCATTGATGCGATCTGTAATACGTGGAGTGATGGAGTTTGAGGCAACATTTGTCCAGCCTCATTCAAAAGCTATTTAAAAATCTAAAAGAAAATTAGTTCGGTTGTTGGGGTACTAATGCTATCACTGATAGTAATACAGATTTATTTTTGGATCTTGTATATATTTTGGAAGTTTTCCGGATTTGGGTTGAATGATTCCTGTACGTACATGTAACGTTTATAAGAGCTTACTCAGCTGTGGGAAAGTAACGCTTCTGCTTTTGCCAACATAGGTCTCTGTTTCGTGTCCATTGTGGTATTTAGCAAAGCATTTGTGATTTTTGGCTTCACGGATTTTGCCTACAAATGAGTTGACGAAGTTTTTAAAGATTCTCGAAAAAAATCCCAGATCCGGCCCCTATTTAAATCATGACTTATAATGAAATTTGTCAGTATTGCTTATTAGAAGCTTTCCAAGAGAAACTCGATAAGGCCACCTACAACGCGTTCTTCTCGTCTCTTCCCGATTCCCGCGAGCAAGCTCGTCTTCAGTCGCTCTCTCTGCCTTACGCCGGCGCTTGGCTTACCGCAGTCCCCATTAAAGGTCTTGGCCTGCACCTGCTACCTGCTGAGTTCCAAGCTGCTGTCAGATACCGCCTTGGTCTTCCTGTGTTCGCTCCTGCTCGTAGGTGCCCCGCGTGTCCGTCTGGCATTCTGGACGTCCTCGGGGACCACGCTGTCGCTTGTGGGGGGAGTGGTGGCCGGATCTCCCGTCACGACAGACTACGGGACATTATTTTCAATGCTACCTCGGCTGCCTCTTTAGCCCCCATCAAGGAGCAACGGAACCTCATCCCTGGAGAACGGTCCAAACCCGGCGATATTTTTATCCCTACTTGGAGCGCTGGTCGCCCAGCTGCTTTCGACGTCACCGTGACATCCCCGCTGCAGTTATCTCTTCTCTCTCGTGCGGCGGAGACCCCCGGGGCGTCCCTGGAAGTTGCTGAGGACCGCAAATTTTCGAAACACGAGAAAAACTGTGAGGAACAAGGAATCAGTTTTTTCCCGTTAGCAGTCGAAACGCTCGGGGGTTGGTCCGCTTTAGCTATCAAAACCCTCAAGTCAGTTGCTATCCTCGCTGATGCCAGACGTTCTGGTTCACGTGACGCTCGTGTTGCCCCAGTTCGCCTTCTCCAGAGCCTCTCAGTGTGCCTCATGAGAGGAAACGCCACTATGATTGTCAGCCGGGCCATCTAGTCTTGTGCAGTTTATTACGTTTTTTGCATTCCCAATTCTGGTGCTCCTTTGTTCCTTTGCTGTTAGCGCATTCCCCCTCTCTTTTCAATCCTCAATGATTCATTCTTCTAGTCAAGTTACTTATTAGTTTCAAGGTCACTGGCTTTATTTGTTTTTGTGTGTAAACCTGTCCATTTGGAACTTTATTCTTGCCCCGGATTCTCTTGATATTTTTGGTGAACAACTGTGGATAACTATTCAGCCGTTGTCTTCAAAATTGACTGGGAAGTGGCAATTATCTGTGCAGCATAAATTATCTGTAGTCTGGTAAGAATACGCTTAGTGTTATATGGTCTGAAAAATCCTATTTTCTGTCTGATAAAGTGAATATTTTAGACTTAACAAGCATATAGTCTATTATATATTTAATTGCGGGCTTCACTATCTCGCCATGTTTAAACTTTTTCAACGTATTATTTTTGCATGTTTAACAAAAGAATTTTTTCACGTTTAAGCTATATCGTATGTTGCAATGTTCAACTCTTTTTTTCGATTTTCCAGTTTAAATTCAGTGTTTATTTCATCAAGTTTGAAATTAGCAACCCAATAGTAGAATATTGTCTGAGTTTTGCCAGGTTTTGCGATTCTGGCCTCCATATATGAATAGCCAAATCCTTTTAGTTTACGAGATAGGCAATTTTCGAGATTTTTCAAAAGTTTCTAGAAAATTTAATTTTAAAAAGTTTCTCAATTTTTGAAATTCTCACCCTGTAGTTGGGTGCTGTCGGGGTACTCTCAGGGGTTGCGAATCTTGCCTCTACTTCTCACTTCTCAAATAATTGTAGTTTTGCGAGAAATGATGGTTTTTATGATTTTTTTAAAAAAGTTTTCAAAAATTTAGATTTTGAGAAATTCCAAAACGAAGATCTCAATCTTGTTGTTGGATATTGTGAGGGTACTCTCAGGGGTTGCGAATCTTGCCTCTGATTATGGCTGCTCAAATCCTTGTAGATTTCGAGAGATGTAGTTTTTTTAGGATTTTTTCAAAATTTTTCAGAAAACTTAGATATAAAAAATTTCTCAAAACTTGAAATTACCATCTCTGTAGTGAGGCTCTGTCAGGGTACTCTCAGGAGTTGCGAATTTCGCCGCCAAATATGACTGCTCAAATCCTTGTAGTTTTCGAGATATGACGTGTTGTGTGATTTGATCCGAAATTTGAAAAAAACTTAAATGTTGAAAAATTCCAAAACTTTAAAGATCTCAATCCTGTTATTGGAATATGTGAGGGACTCTCAGGGGGTTGCGACTCTTGCCTCTGAATATCGCTGCTCAAATCCTTGTAGATTTCGAGATATGAAGTTTTTTTAGGATTTTTTCAAAATTTTTCAGAAAACTTAATTATAAAAAATTTCGCAAAACTTGAAATTATTATCTCTGTAGTGAGGCTCTGTCAGGGTACTCTCTGGATTTGCAAATTTTGCCTCCAAATAGGACAAATTTATTTTTTTTTCAAAGTTTGAAATTAATTTTTTTTTCAAAGTTTGAAATTTCTAACCTGTAGCGGGGGGGGGGCTGTCAGAGTAATCTCAGGGATTGCAAATTTGGCCTCCAGTTAAGAATGCCCAAATCATTTTTGTTTCAGAGATACGACGGTTTGTGTGATTTTTTTGGAAATTTTCAGAAAACTCAAATTACAAAATAATTCGTTAAAGTGAAATTCCCAACCCTGTAGTTGTCTACTTTCAACGATTTCGAATATTGCCGTCAAAAAAGACTGCTCAAATATTGGTTGTTTTCGGGATTAGAAAACTTAAGGTGAAGTTTCTCAAAATTTGAATTTTCCAACGTTGTAGTTGGGTACTGTAAGAGTACTCTCAGGATTTGCAAATCTTGCGTCCAAATGCGACTGCTCAATTGCTTCAGTTTCCCAGATGTGACGTTTCTTCATTTTAAATTTTTCGAAGAACTGTTTTCTTCATTTTAAATTTTTCGAAGAACTTATATAAAACTTCACAAAATTTTATGGTTCTTCAAAATTTGTTTAAAAAACGTGAATAAATAACTTTGAAAATTTTTTAATTACGAACCCTGTAATTGGGTGCTGTCAGAGTACACTCAAAGAATAGTTTTTTTTTTGAGTTGTTGAAAATTCGAAGCACCGGAGGTGCGGTACACGCTAGTTTTATTTAACGCACATACTCGAAACCCACAGAATTTATTGTTTGACCAAAGCAAGCTATTATTGCACTTCCCCTTTATTACTGTTTTACTTGATCCATTCTAATTTTGAGAAAGGAGCATGCATCAGAAATACGAATTTTTAAATGATAACTGCATTTCTTAAAATGGGTTAGCTTTATTAAAAAATTGTGAATCATAAAAGATTATCGAAATTCCAATAGCCTTAAAATGATTAATTCTCTATGAACCGTAAGTTTTAACAACTGAAATCAGTCGTTTTTTGCTGGTTTTCTTCAGTTCATTATTACTTTACCAATTATCTATTCGATGTGTTAAGGCATCAATATGTGGATATTAATTTCTTGTTGAAGGGTCATCTCGTCGACCGGAGCATTGAATGAACTTAAGTATCAGATCAGCGTTTTCCATCCGAAGCCAGAGCCACCTGTAGCATCTCAAGCAGCTGCGGCCTCTAACCGAGAGTATCCAGCTTCACCAAGGTCGGCATCATCTATGTCATCTCCGGGCATCGCGTCTAGTGCCAGAACGAAGATATCGGATTTCACGCCAAAGAATCTGCAGATCGGAAATGAACTTCCAGTATCGCTGGTCTCAGTAACAAGCTTCAACAGCTTTGGAGTTCAACTGACGAACAATAGCGCGCAGTTTGAGGCTGCGAAGAATGAACTGTTTGAGTTTTTCAATGAACCAGCGAATCGAGAGCCACTTAAACTTGTCACTGACAATGTTAAGCCCGGTTAGTATGTTTGAGTTTCAGCACGAAGTGAGTTTGAGTTTGCACTTATTTTTTTGCTTGCGTGGTTATATTTGGGTACAATTGTTCGGTAGAAACTTCGCTCTATTTTCAAGCATGTATTTCGGTCATGTGATCAGAGCACTTCTGACTTTTCCTGATGTTTAAGTAGGTAGCTCAAATGCTACTGTAAAATAGTATTTCAAAGCTGTTTTTTAAGAAAAAATGATCAAAGTGGTTTGTTCTGGCCGCGTGAACAAAATGGGTATATGTCTAAAAAAAGTTTCTAGCTCATTTTTTTTGCGTTTTCGGAAGCTGCAGACGGCTAAGGAAGTTCGCTCAAATCCGGTCAGCACCTGCTTTTTTAAATCTAAAATTTTAAGTATCAAAAATGATCGGCCTATGGGTTGTCTGATTATGGTGTGCCGGCTTGGTTGCCACATTTTAAAAAATTTTTCTTATGTTGTATGATATTTTTTGTATTGAAATTGTTTTTTTATTCTTTTTAGTGTAATTTCTAATTGTTACAATAGCAAGAGTCTTGTAATCGAGAACTAGACCTTTTTCCTGAAACAACTTATACACATTTTTAATTGAAATTAATGTTGCTTTATTATCAAACCTTGGCAACTTCCAGACACCATCGCACTTGTTCTGGAGTATATGCAGTTGCCTTCGAAACCTAGCGTCATGGGTTTTCATCTAGTGTCATCTGGTATCAGTTTTCATTGTAGTCTCAGTGTCGTTGATCAACTCCATTAACTCATGTAGCTTTTAACTATACCTGACCTGTATATTTTCCGTTTTTACTTTTTGTTTTCGCTTAGAAGCTTTATCCGGCCTAAATTATTTCGGCGCTTCTTTAGCCGGATTATTGAACTTATTTTGCATGGTATAAGGATAAAAAATCAGTATTCATGTTTTTATTAAATCAGGTCGGCGGGTAGTATAAAAGTTTTTTATGAAAGTTTCTTTCGAAATTTTTTGGTATCGGTTTAATTGGCGTCTCACTACGTGTTGTTGGCATAGTGAACGCTTTAAAATTGCTAAAAGCTTGTTAACTGCTTGTGGCTGCGTTCCTCGTCTGTTTTTCGAGATTAAATTTTGCGTATTTCAAAAAAAAATTATTATTTTTTTAATGACAACCATATCCATTGGTATGTTTGTTTTCCGATCAATTGGCGTCTAAGCACGTGTTGTTGGCTTAGTGGTTGCTCTGAAGTTACTTAAAGGTTGCTTAATGCTAGTGCTTGTGTTTATCGTCTGTTGTTTTGAGATTGAGTTTTTCGTATTTCCAAAAAAGTGTTAGTTTAATGACAAACCATTTCCTTTGTTTTCGGATTAAATTGCGTCTAACAACGTGTTGTTAGCCTAGTGGTCGCTCAGAAGTTACTGAAAAATTTGCTTAATGCTAGTGGTTGTATGTCTCGTTTGTTTTTCTGAGAATGAATTTTTCATATTTCCAGAAAAAAAACGTTTTTTATGACAACCATTTCCTTTGTTTTTTTTCGTTTTCAGATCAATTGGCGTCTAAGCACTTTTTGGTGGCTTAGTGGTTGTTCGGAAGTTACTTAAAGCTTGCTTAATGCTAATGGTTGTGTTTCTCGTGTGTTTTTATATAGATTTTTTTTTTCTTATTTCAAGGTTCAAGTTTTTTTTTCCACTGTATTATTTCCATCTCATTGTGTATTTTTTCTATGAAGTTGGAAACTTCAATCATAAAAGAGTCAGGCTTTTTAGAATCTTTAGCACTTTTCCAACGCTCTTTTTGCTTTTAAATGTAAAATTTATTTCCTTACTTTGTATCACTAGCTAAATTATTTTTTGCTCAGTAATATAGACTGTGAATTTTTTGAAGGAGGTGAATTTTTTTTCGAATTTTTCACGTTGTTTTTACTTGGTGGTTTACTTTTGCCTACTAAATTGCAATGCTGTGTTCGTGGTATTTTTGAATTTTTCTTAAGTTCAATTCATGTTCAGTTGTTAAAACGAAGGCAAAGTACGCTCACAAACGACGAAGGTGTGAAAAGAGGTGAACTACTCAGTTTCGCAGGGTGGTTTTACACTTGCGAAGCTAGTGTGTTAGTACGAACTTTTTTTCCAACCTAAGTCGCAAATATTGGTGCCACTTTTGGGACACCTTTACATCTTTTAGACAGCATTTGCTTTGACATTCGAATAGTAATAAATTATCACAGTTGATGCATTTTTAAGTCATCAAATGAACCGAAAAAAAGCTATTTGTTTGAAAAACATCACAATAAAAACTCGATTTCACAAATTTCTGACTCAATATATCTCGAAATTTTTTCAAGTGCACAATGAATACATAATGAGGTTTTATGCTTTGCGATTTGTTACATGCAAAGTTAGTGTAAATGCCTTCAGTTTGTTATATTCCAATTTATTCTTGCGAAATTGAGTCTAATTGTATTTAGTTCCACTTTTGCTCAATGGCCTTGGCATTTTATTAGCATAGGTAGCTGCGTTATTCAGGGCTAGTGTTTGTCGCTTGTTTAGCTGAGGGGATAGTGCGTGAGACCCAAAATCTCGTGATTGCAGTAGGTCGCAGTTTCGATTCCTACACGTAGCCGAGGTCGCAGATTCGAATACTATTTTTTCTTATTTCACTTAATAGAGCTGCTTTTTGGGCGTGTTCTCACAAGTGTTTGCGAAGTGCAGCTTCGTCTGTGTTAAAATTCTCCAGCTGAAAAAAAAACCTTTTGTTCCAGTTTTTCTCAAATTGGTTGAATTTTATGGAAAAAGTGTCATTGATAAATTGTTCCTATAATTCCAAGAGCTTTAGGCCATATAGTTTTTTTTGGGAAAATGGCTAATAGCCAGTTGGGCGAATTTCACGAATCGGAAAATTGACTTAGATTTTCTGCATTTTCAGTGGATTATATTAGAAAAATAATTTTTTCGATCAATTTTCTCAACTGGCGAAGACTATGATATAATTTTTTTTTTGGTTTTTTTAAGTTTTTTTGTTTTTATTTTCAGGATAAAGACAAATAATTTTGTTCACGCTTTTTTTGATTTTTCGTGTTTTGACTTTCAATTTCTTATTTTTTATGTTCAGTTCGTTTTTTTAAAAGGAAGGCCAACTCAACTCTCCATTAACTCCCGTGCAAAGGTCTTAAAAATGAGATCGAAATCTAATGTCGAAAGTGGCTGGTAGTTTTCAGATTTTCCAGCTAAATAATAAATTTATCTGTAGCCAATGTCTTATATTTAGCCATTTTGTCTAAAAATAACTTTTAGCGAAGCCGTAAAACTGGATCTAACTTCAAAGATTTTTCTACCAGAGTGACCGGAAAAAGTATAATTACTCCTCGTAGTTTTTTATGTTTTTGTTTTCACAAGTGTTACTTGAAGTTATTTTTTCTTATATTGTTTGTGCAATGGTTTTGTATGTTATTGCTTGTTATCGTCTACCGATGTTGAAATCATCGTCGTATAAATATATGAGCTTTTTTACTGAGCTGAAATGTTAGGAGAATTACGCGCTCCAATAAGAAAAGTCTAAATTGCGGGAAAAAACGGGAATGTTATTTTTTTGGCTTAAAAAAGGATTTTATTTGAACCCAGCGAAATTACAGTTTATTCATTCACTTTTCTTAAATTGGGTTACTTGTATCAAAAAAGGTGTCAATCTTTTTTTTGAAATTCAAAGTTTTTTCATAAAGGTTTAAGCTCAAAGTCTAATCTCTCTCTTGGTTGTTTCGATTTTCTTGAAGTTCGATTTCCTTGAAGTACTTTTGAGCTCTGGCTTGCTTCTAATTCAGCCGTTGCTTTGAGGTCAAATCTGAAATCTAAGTTTTTTCATTTGCAGGCGATGTGTTTGCTGCGTACGTGGAGACAGAAGAAGAGTGGGCTCGTTGCTATGTCTCAAATATCCAAGGAGGATCATCGGTTAGTGGATACAATTTTAGTGACCCTGGCTTAAGAGGTAGGCCGGCTCTTTTCCAGTTTTCCACCCCCCTTGTTAAATTACAAAACAAAGATGTTCAAAAATTGTTCACACGGCAATTTGCATGTTAGAAATGTTGTAGAAATTTGTTCACTTATTCACGCTGACACGTTTTATTGCAGTTTCTAACATGAAAAATCATTTTAAATAGACTTTCATATAATGAATTTCAGAAAACATTAAAGGGGGGGGGAACTGGAAAAGAGCCGGTAGGCCGTATGTTAAAACTTCAGATAAATTTTATCGGATCCGTCATATAATTTTACCCTTGTTAATGTTTTTCAATAGTGACAAAAACTAGGCATTACTGAATTGCTCAAATATGAAGCGAGCCCGAATAAATCAATCTTAGTTATTTCGCTTGCGATTAGCAATCGTCATCAGACCGGAATATAGACTTTTTCGGTTTAAAATCTAGTTTAAAAGAATCAATTCAATCATTTTACCTTTGGTTCATATGAAATAAAAAGTCTGAAAGTTTAGCGGGAATGTGGCGAAGAGGCAATGCAACCGCGTGTAAAGACAATGTGCAAAGGTTCGAATACCGACAGGACCTGTTTTTTTTGTAAGCGGAAAATTGTCCAGGCGTCAAAAAACCTTAGTAGGATGTCTGTTTCTCTGCATTTTTGTCGGCTTAGTTACCGCAGCACCAAGTTTGCCTAAACTTTAGGCTTTTTAAAACTCAAATTAAAAATCATTTCAGTGTCTTCCGGTTTTGGGAAAGTAATTGAGTTCCAAGAAGTTTTGTCTGTTTTTTTTTTTGCTATTTTTTGATTTTTTTTATTTCGTTTATTTAAAGATTTTGAAAGTTGTTTTCATTAAAAATTCAAGGAATGTTCTGTGTATTTGGTGAAGTGGTAATACCCATGCTTGAGACCAGAAGTTCGATTCCAGTCGGAATTTTTTTTTTGTGAAAACTATAAATTTTCGACTATTTTAGACTTTCGTGTCTGCAAGTTTTTGTCGGATTGGGTCCCGCAGAAAGGTTGTTTTTAGCATTTTGAAAGCTCTTTTTGTAATATTTCTACCGGTTCAGATAATTTTGTTTCAGGAATTTTTCGTTCTTCAATTTTAACGATTTTTTGAAGTTTTTTTCCGATTTTTGATTTGTCTTTTCGTTTGCTGGAAATCATAGTCATTCGTTATTGTAGCTCCGCTTCGCCTCTGAGTTGATTATGTTCTTTGATTACCAATGATGATGTTTTAGTTTAACCTTGTCAACATAGACTATGGAGATTCATTCTCGGCTGAATTGAAAGAGTTGTACGAGCTTCCGATTTACTTTGTCAAGAAATGTCCAGCCGAATTGGTGAAATGTACTCTGCACAATGTGGATAACCCTGTAGGAAGGGACGGTTCTCGCTTGTCGCACAACGACTTCAATGAGTTAGAGACTCTATTTGACCAATTGGCTAAGGTTACAGATTTGTCGATAAACATAGTTCAAGAATCCGGGACCACAGCGCAGAACCGGGAGTACTCTGTCATTTTAAAAAGTAAGAAGCCAGCTAGTGCCAGAAGTCCAACAGCTGTTGCTCAAAACGTGAATGAGTTGATGATCACGAAGTTAAACCAGATCAAGGAGCGAATGTCAAGTCAATCGGGTCCGAGTTCGGTAGCATCTCCGGGCATACCTGGGGGTCCGGTGGCTTCAGTGATGCATCTGCCGACCCTGGCGCTTCCCTCGGTGGGCTCAACAGTGAAGGCAGGAGTGGTGTACGCGCCTTCACCGAATGACGTCTTCTTGGTACTTAGAAGAGACGAAGATGACTTCTACAACATTCAGAATCGGGTAAGCTTCAATTCAAAGTTCGGAGCATTTGTTTTTAGAGTCGAGAAACGCAGCGAAGACTCTTGTGTAGGTATATAGGTCGTGATGATGTCTTTTCAGGAAAAATTTTAAAATGCTCAATAAACTACAGAAGTGCATTCATAAGGTATGTATGCACTTTTTGAGTTCACTTCAAATTCATCTGAATTTGCTAAAACTTAGGTAAGTTGCGCTCTTTAAATACGAACGTGGAAATGGCGCGTAAAAACGAATTTTAGCTTCAAAAGTGGATTTAAGTTTATAGAATCCCAGCGGAATATAAATTTCACAATTTATCCAGTTTTCTTAAACTGATGTAACTTTATCAAAAAAGTGTCAATCATAAGTTGTTCTTTACACTAGCAATCAGCTTAGTGTTTTATTATGAACCTCCTTTGTTTCCTAACCTAACTGGCAATTACAAGTGTTCATTAAAAGTGTTCACTTATTTGGATTTATCACTGTAGCATTGGAAATTGCATAGCATCTGTTCTCTGCTTCATTTGTGACTAGTGTTAGGTACCTATTAAGCTTCCCTGACTGAGTGTTTAGTGTCTGAGACTCTTAATCTCTAGGTCGTAGGTTTGAATCTCAAACGCAGTAAAATTTTTTTTTACTAATTCGAGACTTAATTCTACTTTTACCTATTGCACTTTATAGAGCTGCTTTTTGTCGTGATCTCGCTAGAGTTTGCGCAGCAAAGCTTCGCTCCTGTGTAAAACTCTTAAACCTCTAAGGCCGTATATTTTTTATTTCAAAATACGAACTTTCAAGTTTTTCAAAAAACAAGTCAGTTTTCTTGTTTCCTTGCTTTCATTGACTCTTTTCCAACTATCTGTTAGTGGCATTGTCGTATCGTTCAATGGAATGGTGTGAATGCATTTGTTGACTGTTATTTAGTGTCACTGAAGATAGTGAATACACTTGTATAGGCCTTGATGATTTCTTTTTTTTTGTGCGTTTGACTATTTTTTTCCACCTTTAATTCAAATCATTTGCTTAAAGCAAGGTAATTTGCCCTATCCAAGTAGGAAAGCAAAAAATTGCGAAATGAACGTGAATGAAAATTTTAGGATCAACAGTTTCATAAGAGTAGCCTTATTAGAGAGAACTGGATTTTATTCTGCTGGGAAATCCTGAAACTAAATCCACGTTCGAAATGAAAAAATGTTATGGAAATCATTTTTAGTTCGAACGTTGATTTTAGTTTCAACATTTCCCAGCGGAATGAAATCTAGTTTTTTCTAATTTGACCAGTTTTATGAAAGTGTTGATCATCAAATTTTTTGATGTTCAGAAAACTTCAATATTCTTATATTTTTTTTATCTGCAGTTCAGAGTCTTATATAGGTCGTGATGATTTTTTTCGTTTTTTCTCAAAAGTTGTTGCAGAGGAGGGACCACGAGAGGACCTGCTCGTGGTTGGCCATAACTTCCTGATCTTAATTGCCAAACACCAACTATTTTGACGTGGTTGGAAGGCCGACACGACAATACATAGCAAGCACAGTTCTGAACTATTGTCAGTATCTTTTTTAGATTCATAATTGCTCTAATTGTAATTTTTTCTGCTAATTTGATCTTTGCGACTCGTATAAGGTCGTCATTCCCCGTGGTTGGCCATAACTTCCTGATTTTAATTGCCAAACACCAACTATTTTGACGTGGTTGGAAGGCCGACACGACAATACATAGCAAGCACAGTTCTGAACTATTGTCAGTATCTTTTTTAGATTCATAATTGCTCTAATTGTAATTTTTTCTGCTAATTTGATCTTTGCGACTCGTATAAGGTCGTCATTCCCCGTGGTTGGCCATAACTTCCTGATCTTAATTGCCAAACACCAACTATTTTGACGTGGTTGGAAGGCCGACGCGACAATACATAGCAAGCACAGTTCTGAACTATTGTCAGTATCTGGGCAATTTTTTAGATTCATAATTGCTCTAATTGTAATTTTTTCTGCTAATTTGATCTTTGCGACTCGTATAAGGTCGTCATTCCCTGAATTTACTTCTATTACAACACCTTTCGGCAAATGTAATGGTGATATATTGTCCTAAGTTAGAAACACCAGATTGCCTTTTTCATTGTTTTCTTTTGGTTGCGTCTTTTTGGTCTTTTCTGCATTTCTACAAGATAGTCTTTCATCAACTCCTTCCAAATTTCGCCGATTAGATGCTTCATACAGTTAAGTCTCTTTTCTGGGTTTCAGGCATTGGGACTGGTTGAGGGTAATTGGTTTTTATTGAAACCATTTAGTGACATTGCAGGTATCAATGGGTTCGGGTCTGGAAGATCATCAGATATGACTGTCAGTGGCATAGAGTTCATGAATATTTATATTTGCCATGCGATGGTATATAGCTCGTCATAGCACAGACTTGTTGATTTTCCAATTGTTTTTTTAAGTAGCATTTTCATTAATTTTACTGCTGCCTCCCATAATCCTCCGAAGTTGGTAGCTATAGCTGGTATTATCGCCCAGTTAATACTTAAATCTAATACCGCTTGTGGCAAGCATTCTTGGCTATATCGCTCCTGAACTAACTTGAATTTGATGAAGTGTCCCAAGGAGCAAATGAAGTTAGTCCCATTATCCGAGAAATTTTTTTTGGACAACCCCGGCGCGCCATGAACCTCCTCATAGCTTTTAGGCAATCCTGCGTGTTAAGCGAGTTGACCAAATCCAAATGAACAGCTTTCGTGGAAAAGCAACTAAATACGATGAAAATGTGTGCGTCTTCTTGTGTTCTTCCTTGAATGTAAGGGGTCCTCCCGCGAGGTCAATGCTAGAATATGTGAATGGAGGTGAGGGATTGACTCCTTCTGAAGGGTAGTCACCAATCAACTGGCTCATACTTCGACATCAAAACGCTTAAAGCATGCAGCTATCAATTGTCTGGTCATCCTTCGTGCACCGATGATCCGGAAGCGTTATCGAGTTTGGTGAACTGTTGCTTTTTGTCCGGCGTGTAGAAGCTTCTCCTGGCTGTCTCGAACAATGAGTTGCGATAAGTCGTTCCTATCCGGAAGAATCATCTGGTAGTCCGCATCTTCATTGAGGCAGTCTAAAGCTGTCATTCGACCAACAACTCTTAACTCTCTGGTGCTCATCAACGAATGGGTACAATTGTTGTATCTTGGATATCTTGCTGACTGGCTTGTTGCGATTAAGGCACGCGAGCTCTTCTGGGAAGCTATTAGCCTGGACTTGAAAAATCCACTGCCTGTAAACCTTTGAACCTAGCTTTACTGGATGTCAAATGGCGCTTTCTAATGATGGCAATGAGCCTCATAACCAGTGATGCTTTTCTCAAAAGCTTCCGCAGGGTTCCAAACCTTCGATTCGGATCCAGTGATGGTTGTTATCAGTATCGTTGTTATCAGGCATCGGTATTGCCCGAAGATTTCCGGGCATAGATGCAAGCTCCATAGGCACCTTCCGAGGCATCACAAAAGATGTGTAGTTGGAATTTCGGGCTTCCAAATTCTTCGAAAGGTGACGTTGCACATCGCGGCACCTGGAGCTCATCTAAAGTTTCCAGTGTAGACATCCAGTAGTCGAACTGATTTCCAATGCATTTTCCGACAGCATCATTCCAATCGAGTTCTCCGTTCCAATTTTGCCGGAAGAGTATCTTGGGTAGACTCATCGCAAGGATCAGGAATTCGAGAGTGTCGGCGATCTTGCCCAAGCTACTGAAGATGATACGACACGTAATCGTACTGCGTGGAGAATCATCAGTGTCCTCTATGGTTTCAAAGGAATGTTCATTTGGCGATCTTAGAGTAGCGAAAGTTGGAGTTCCTTAGGCGTTGGATCACAATTGCAGCTCGTGGAAGCTCTGGAAGACTTCGATTGTTATCCTCGACTCCCCTGGGATCCTCCTGGGTGAACAATGGACACCTTTAGGGTCTCTGGGAGGGAGTTTTTCTTGTCTTGTGTAAAGTTGGCGTAAGAATCATTGCTGGGATTCTTGTCAGCGTTGGTGTCGCTTTTCTTCATCGCAGCCAGATCTCGTTTCAGATTAACCAGAATTACCGGGCAAGCATGGGAACTCGATCGCAAGTCTTTTTAGGTGCTTGAGGTAGCTATTCTGGGTCCCGCCGGAGGTATTTTTTGCGACATCAACGACTTCGGATCCCATGGTTCTGTAGCTCCCAGAAACTCTTGGAACTCCTCTTCCAACAGCCTTGGAACTCTTTGGGTGATGGAATTTCCTGGTCTGAAATCTTTCCGAGCCCCTGACGACCAATTTTTGGTAGTAGGATTCTTGTGAATCTTGCCGACGTAGGTGTCGCTCCGCGGCACCTTAGAGAGACCTCGTTTCAATACCCCCCGATCAACCGGGCACGAATAGGGATCCGATCGCGACCTTTCGGAGGTACCTGACCTTATCCTATTATGGTATTCGGATATGTTAAAAATGACATCAACGACCTCGGACCGCATGGTCGTGTAGCTCCTGGAACTGCTCGAATTCCTCCTCCAACAGCCTTGGGATTCCTCGGGTGATGATGTTTCGTGGACCCATGTCAAGAAATTGTTTGGCGTACCACGCTGTCTGGCGAGATGATGAAATAACACAGGATTGTTGTGTGTGTTTGATGATTCAGTTGATGCTGGTTCGTGTCCTGCACCAAAATGTATCTTCGTGATAATTTAGATACAGATGTGATAAATAGACTGGTCTAAAGATTGAATTGATTTTTTCTGGAAATTTGAGTTTAGGTTTTTGCGGTAAATTTATAAGAGATAAATCGTTTAAATCAAGTATGATCGTAAGTCAAAATGTTTTGTCATTTTAAATCAGAAATATATTTTTGAGATTAATCAGTTGGCTATGTTTTTTATAAGTGATTTTTCTTCTCAGTTTAAGTTTTTTTTAAGGATTAAGTGTTGAAGTTTTTGTTCATTCGTTTTTTTGTGCTTCCTTATTTATTAACATTTTAACGACTGCCTGTTGAATATGTTTAGATGATGCAAATTTACGGAGAACAGGACGGGAATAGATTGGATGTGAAACCAGGAGTAATTTGTGCCGCCAAATTCGACGCAGATGAATGTTGGTACCGTGCACGAGTTGTAAGTGCGGTCAACGACACCACTTGGTGGGTTCTGTTTGTCGACTACGGCAACAAAGAGACGGTCCAGAAAGACAACATTCGTAAACTAGAGGGATCCTTATACCAGTACCCACCATTGGCAATTCACTGTCAAATCAAAAAGATTACCCAAGCCTTCTGGCAAGGTTTAGATGACGCCAAGAAAGAATACTTCCTTAGCAAGATTGACCAGCAACATTTTATGGTGTCCTTTGAGCTATTAGACGACTCTAGTGGAAAATTCTTGATCAGTTTAATAGATGAGTCTGGTGAAGATGTTCTTAAAATTCTTAACAAACCAGTTCCAAGCCCGATATCCAGCCCAAAACCAAGCGGACATATGTCACCTAATGGGAATTTTGATGCCAGACAAGCAATTAACGAGGTACGTACGAATCAGCGGTTGTCGCCAAAAAGTTTCGATCGCAGTCGGCTTGGCCCGAGAAGTCCTGGCGGGGGAAACAGACCTCCAAGTCCGGGAAAAGCACAAATTGGACCACAGTTCGGCGGTGAGAGAAGTCCAGGATTTGGAAATAATCGACAGGGTGGACCAGGCTTCAACGCAAATGATGGTAGACCTCCTCGATTGAATCTAAGAGACGGAGCGGGATCAAGTTTCCAGGGCCAGCAAGACAGGTCTTCAAGGGAGGGTCCCGGAAATATAGTTGAAAGAAGTGGAGGATTCCAGTCACGTGACGGCAGACCTCCGCGAGACGGTCCTGGAAACAGAGGTGACAGACCTGGTGGCTTCCAGTCTCGAGACGATAGGCCACCTAGAAGAGACTTCAATGGACCGCAAGGAGGAATTGGTGGCGGTCGTCCTCAGCTTAACAACGAAGCTAGTGGCGATCGTTCATTCGGCGATTCAAAAATGGGTGGGTTTGCTGGAAAAGCTGATAGTTCGTTGCATGCAATATTCAATATTATTATTCAAAATTTGAAACCGAAACAAATTTAAAACCGGCCTTGATGAAATAAGCAACATCTTTGTACTGAAGATTGCTTCATAATTGCTCCCTGCCTAACATTTATAACTAATCTATCCTTCAAAACAGGTTGTTTCCTATTTCACTTAAGTACACAGAAGTGTTACCTCTTTATAAATCTAAGAGAAAATTGGATTTAAACAACTATCGACCAATATCGTTGCTCAATAGCTGCAGTTAAATTATTGAAAATGTAATGCACTTTAGTTTATACAAATATCTCGGAAAGTTCGACCTACTTTATGAGCGTCAATTTGGATGTTGTCAAAAATATGCTTCAGTAGATGCCTTAGCTGAATTTACTGAGCGCTTGAGGCTAGGTATTGAAAAAAAAATTTCAATGAAGTTTTCTCAATGATTTGAAAAAGGCCTTTCATACGCTTGATCACGAAATTTGTCTAAATAAGAAAACCAAGGGATTCGCGGCAAATAAAATTTTTGGTTTCACAGTTACTTATCTGAAAGATACCAATGTGTGTAAGTCAATGATACCCCACCTGATTGGTTACTTATCGCAGCAGGTGTTCCACAAGGCTCGATACTTGGTTCCCTTCTGTTTTTGTTCCGACCATTGAAAATGGGGAGGAACTTTGTATTCGGGTGTATTATAGGTTTTTTGTTTTCCTGACAAAATCACAAACCACAAATAATTATCGGACTGGGTTGAGTGGTATCATATTAAAGCCCTTACAGTCGTGATTCGAACAGCATTTAGAAAATTCAAAAAGTTTTTCTCCGTGTTGAAAACAAACCGGTTTGAAATTTTCGATTTTTCGGCTTCGAGCGAATAAAGCGAGCGAGCAGTCTTAATTTAACTGCTTGAAAGCTTACAAAAGCTTAATTAAACAGTGAAAAATTAGTTTTTTTTTATTAACATTAGTTTACTTTGACCATTATAATGTTTTTTTTTTGGAATTAAGATTTTCAAAAACTCAAAATACTGCAAAACTTTGTTGTATTTTTAAGACAGGTCGGAACATTATGTGCCGTTTGCACAGTAACCAGCTATCCTTATCAGTTTGTATCAATGATTTGCCTTTTGCAGCAAATAGCGCTAATGTCTTTCTTTTTGCTGATGGTACCAATGTGACTTCCAACAGCAAAAGCCATAAAGAGTTTCAGCTTGATAAATATTTATCTTATATATCTAATTTTTTCTAAATTTTTTTGGTTTAGTTTAAAATGATACTGTGTAAGTCGTATGGCGCTTACGTCGGGGTCTGAAAATAGTTACCTGGTATGTTAAGGCTTGCATTCAACTCAAATTTCGAAATGATTGAGAATTCGAATTTAAAAGAAAAATGTTTTCTTTTTTTGCCAAGTGTCAAAATCCTAAGCCTAAATTCATTGCAAGGTGATTACATAGTGCAGCCGTAAGCTAGTTTTGATATATTGTTAAATATATGAATTTTCCTTACCATAAGTAATTAAATTAAAAAATAATAAAAATCATAATAAGAATTTACTAAGAATATATTTAAATCAAGAATTATAACCCCTACTTTTAAGGGTCGAATCTCAGTGGGTATTTACTTTGCCCTTGGTCAATCCTCTCCATAGTCATTTTGATTCTTTATAATGCTTGACGATGTTGTATAGAAACTTGATTTGGGAGAAATAATTTCTTTCTTTTAGGTTTCAGGTCAAGCGATAAACCAGCATTTGCAAGTGGTGGTGGAGGCTTCGACTCAGGAAAACCGTCCGAGAACAAAGGAGGTTTCGCAGATAGTAGGCCAAATAATAGAGGCGGTGGATTTGGTGGAAACTCAGAGGAAGGTGGAAGACCGCCAAGAAAGTTCGAAAACAATTCTGGGGGGTTCGGTGGAGATCGGCCTCCAAGATCGCAAGGTGGCGGAGGATTCGGAGGTGGTGGTGGAAGTTTTGGAGGAGCAGGTGCACCCAAAATCGGGGGAGGGCCAATAAATCCTAGGCATTCGAGAAACTCAAGTGGATCTTCAGAAAAGAATCCAAAACCGGTACCTGCAACACCCCCGTCTCCCGTGGTCTCGAAGACTGGAAAAGGAGCACGACTGTACGAATACGACTCGTTTCTGCCTACTGATTCGTCTGTCAAGTGCAGAATATTTCAAGTTGACAGTCCATCCTGCTTCTACGTTGTGATCAACAGCGAAATGACTAAAATGAACGAGCTGATCAAGAACTACCTTACAATAAATTCTGCTGAAGTTACAGCTCCGCAATCAGTAACAGCAAACTTGGGCTACCTTCGGCCCTCCGCCCAGAATAAAGGCAACAGAGTTGAAGTCGTCAGGGTCACAAATCAATCAGGAGACGGTCCAGGGACGAGTACTAGTACCTCAGGACAGCCTAAATGCGATCTGTTTTACTGCGATACGGGATACAAACGGAAAAATGTTCCCCAGGAACAATTGCTTGCTTTAAATCAGGAATTGTCGAAAATTTGCAAGTTGGCGATTAAGTGTCGATTGCATGGAGTCACTGGACCCTACCTTGAGGGCGAATGGACCTTGTCAGGGTTCAAGTTTTTCAAAGAGGCCGTTGAATATGCTGATGTTGATGTTTCATTCATTTCTCGTGATAAATCGAATTGTGTGACTGTTCATGTAACAGCAGCTGCTGGAAATTGCTCCGAGCTGCTCTTGGAAAAGCAATTTGCTGTGAAGCAAGAATCAGATGATGAACTCGAAAATGCAAACCATAATGTCATTCCATTCATAGATGAAACTTCTGATGAAGAAAAACTGAAACGTGGAAGAATCTTGGCTTGTGATTCAGAAAGTTTCTGGGTGTCAACTGAAAATCGTGATGCTCAGCTGGAAACTTTTGATTCCAAGGTTGCCTCATTTTTTGGAAAAATTGAGCAACTGGATCAATATGCGATCAAAAAACCAGAACAGGGTTATGTTTACTTGGTTGCTAGTCCTGTTGAAGGAACCGCAAAAGCCATGAAACGTGGCGTTATTTTGAAATCGATCAAAGATGGAGACCAGAAAAAGTTTGTTCTGCGTATGGTTGATTCAGGAAGTTGCGAGCTGGCTGAGAATGTATACGCTTATCCTCAGTCAATTGCATCGGAGCCAATCATGACAAAAAGCGTGAATATTCTGCCCAAAAGTCTGTTGCCACTAATTTCACCCTTCACAATGTTTTACCTGTCGCTTCCCGAAATCAAAAATGAAATTTCGTTCCCACAAGTAGACATGTTTAATGCATCAGTTAATGGAAAAAAGGTTGGTGATTTGTTGCTGGAATTGAATTCGAAGCAAATTGTCGAGAATATTACCATTGAAGCTGATCAAATAGAGCTGAAGGTAATTGAAATGCTGCAATTAGAAGAAAAATCTGACATTAATCCCGTATTTTCGGCCATTCCGGTTTATGAATCTGAAAAACTTGATAAGTTGCAGACCGATTTGAACGAATTTTACAATAAGCATGACAAAGAAATATACCTGCCGAACGGTGAAAAGGCGAACCCTCTAACTTGTGAAAAATGGGATGTGGACGTCGGATCATACGTTGTTGTCAAGAAAGAAACTGACAATGAAAGTTTTGATTATAATCGAGTTGAAATAATCAAAATCACTGATGAAGATAATGTTCAAGTATTTAACATTGATTACGGATCCATCGAAAGCGGGGCCATCAAAAATCTCCGAAAGTTGGTTCCTATATTCAGCGGTAAAAATTGTCCGGCCACAACGTTGCAATGTGTTATTGTCGACACAGATAATGAAAAAGTATCAGAGCTTGTTGATACAAAGATTAAAGTAGCTTTGCTGCATTTGGGAAGAATCAATATCGTCACGCTGGATCTAGAAGCCGAGACGGCTATTAACATGGGAACAAAGTTCCAGTACCCGAAAATGCCTGAAATACAGCCGTTAAAGCAGCAAATTAATGTGACACGGTTTGAAACGCCTCTGAAGTTTGCTTACAACCTGAAAAGATTTGAAACCGAATTGAACAATTTGAACGAGGAAATTTTCATTGGCTGGGAAGGTTTCGAATTTGCTGACGACGATACGGTGCTTTCTGAAGGAAACGTAGCAGAAGGCACGCTCCTAGCATGCCATGTGAACGAAAAATACTACAGAGCCCAACTGAAAAAACAGGCAGATCCGTCTTCGGAGAACAAAATTGAGTTTATTTTCATTGATTATGACATTTCTTCTGAATACACGGAGACGATGGAATTGAGAAAGCTTCCGAATTATTTGGCCCAAATTCCACCCCTTTGCTCTAAAATTGAAATCAGAAATTTGGTTCCCATTGAAGGAGATTCATTCGTTCAAATCGAAAATGAAATAGCTAAGAAACATATCGCAGGCCACGTATGCACAATTGAAAACATTGAAAACCCGGAAGTGATGTTTAACGGAAAGACTTATTCCGAGTATCTCGTCCAGAATGAAATAGCCAGCAGAGAGTCGAAAGCAGAATCGCTCTTGTCCAACTCGTCCTATAAATGGTCCCTGTTTGATATAGACGCCGAAAACACATCACAACAACTTGCGGTTTCTGGAATAGATAAAGAATATCTTTGGGTGCAGATTCAAAGTCGTGTAACCGAAATTGATATTATGCAGAATCACGTAGCAGCAATTTGCAACGAGAAATACATTTCAGAGCCTGAGTCAGGGTTGCGCCGTTCACTTGTGGGAAAAATTTGTGCTGCCCGTTTCAGTGAAGACGGCATGTTTTACAGGGCTGAGATTATTGACGCACAGAAAAATGGGCCGATTACAGTTCGGTTTGTCGATTTCGGAAATACGGAAGAAACTACCCAAAGTGAATTGATAGAATGGAATAAAGATTGCAGCAAAGTGTTGGACGAGCCTCGTAATGCGTTGCGAATAACAGTGCCCAAAATGTCTGAATTAATGAACTGGGATGTCCTAAATTACCTCCAAGAGAATCTCTTCATGCAAAATGTGACCTTGAAAAATGTGAAGGTGTCTCAATTTGAAGAAAAATTAGCAGCTTTGAGTGCTGATGTTATGTTTAACGGGCGGAATTTGATAGAAATTGTTAACTTTGTGAAAAGTAATCCTAAAGTTACGAATGAAGATTTGAGCAGCTTGAGGTCTATTGATGTGAAAGTTACGCACGTTGAGCAAATACCAGATGACGTTTTAGTACACATTCAAAATATTGAAAAAGCCGCAGAACTAGACTCTTTAATGGATTCAATTCGAAATGCTTACGAGAACATTCACCCCGAAAAATTGCAAATCGAGAAAATTGAAGTGGGTGATTTTCTGGTTGTGAAATGGTCGGAAGATGAAGAATTTTACAGAGGTAAATTGATCGAAAAGTTGGACGACAATCTTTATCGAGTTTTGCTTATCGATTTTGGTAATACTATTGATTGTGATTTTAGTAAGTGTTGGAAATTAGATCACGCTTTGGCTAAACTGCCACCGTTTTCGTTTTGTTGTTCTCTTTTCAATTGTAAACCCCTGCCCGGAAAAATCGTTGAAGCCGTTAAATATCTGGAAACTACTTTACTGGAAGACGCTGAAGCAACTCATGAAAACGCTGCAGAGAAGAAATTCAAATGTGAAATCCAACTGCGAGTGTCGAAGCCATACAGAATTGATTTGATGGTCGGTGAAGCATGGCTAACAGATACCCTGAAAGAACTGGAACTAGCCGAAGATGAAAACTCCGGAGAATTTAAATTCCCAGAAAACGTCAAGATTCCTCCAGATTCGCAAGAATTCCTCTCTTGCTTTGCGCTAGCGACTCCAAGTCCAGATAATTTAGCTTTGCAAATCGGAGATGAAGAAAATGTTAAATTCTCTATTCTTCAAGAAGATCTGAATCATTACTACACTCAATTCGAAGGCCAAAAAGATGAAACTATTGATTTAACAGCAGACAAAATTATGGAAGGAATGTTAGTGATTGCATATGACAGCGAGTATGAATCTTTTTGCAGAGGCCAAGTCAAAAGTGTTCTTGATTCTTCGTACCAAGTGTACATGGTTGACTGGGCTCGTGAAACGTCGCTAGAGTTGAAAGATCTGAAACAAATCAAGAAATGTTTCGCTGAAATAATGCGACCTCAAGCTTTGATAGTTAAATTGGCAGGAGTAATACCAGATGAAGATGACAAGTATTTAGCCTCGGATGAATTTGTAGTTGCCGAAGTTCTCGGAGAAAATGAGCTACAGCTAACACAGGTCGACCAAAATGAAGGCAGTTACCCATCTGTTAATGTTAAAATACAGCCAGGAGATCTAGATTTGAAAGACCAATTGATCGAAAGTGGAGTTTGCAGAGAAATAGGAAAGGATGAAATTGAATGGCCGAAAATAAGAGAAGGAAATTCAGTTGCGACAGAAATTTATGGAATTTCAGATGATACCAAAACGGAAGTCGTAGTAGCTTCGCTCACTAAAGAGGGAATATTCGCACAATTTGAAAACCATCTAGAGCAGGTCGAAAACCTTCTAACTGAATATTCTTCCAATCAAAAGTTGCTAAAAAAGATTGTTCGGCGCCCAAAAGTCGGAAAATATTGTGTGACCAAATTTGTCGAAGATCAGAATTATTATCGAGCGCAAATTGAAGAAATTGTTGACGAGACTAAAGTGAAAGTTGTGTTCATAGATTATCGAAACGAGCAAGTTTGCAACAATTCTGAGATTTATGAAGTGACCCAAGCGCTTATTGAAATACCGAGCTGCTGCGTGAAGTTCCAATTTTCAAAAGAAGTTCAAGATTTGATAAATTGGGACGTAGAACAAGCTTTGACCAACTCAATTACAATCAATGCAGAAGCTCCAAAAAGTTGTTCAATTCAAATCAAAGAAATCAATGAAGAATCGCCCATCGCTATTGAGCTTTTCGTCAGCGAGGAAAAGCTTATCGATGAAATTCGAAAAATCAGATCACACCCTAAAGTCAGTTTCTCTTCGTTCACAGAACCCGAAGTTGCCGATATGCTAGTTGTCAATTTCGAGAACCTTGAAAAAATGTACCTGATTCCGAAAAGTAGTGTTGAAAAGAAAGATAAATTCAATGTTGAAATGACAAAGTTCTACAACCATCTTTCGAATCCGGAAGAACTCAAAATTGAATTTGATGATTTCGAACCGGGAAGTCACATAGTTTACAATGTCATTCCAGATGACAATCCGCTGGAAAACCGGTGGTGCAGAGCTTCAGTTGAAACTGTTTCGAAAGAAGATAGAACGTGCAATTTGCGACTCCTAGATACCGGTGCATGTTTGAGTAACTGTAAAATTGAACGGTGTCGGAAGCTAAACAAGGACTTTGCGACGAAAGAACCCACCTTTGTGACTGAGTGCAAACTGTTCCAAGTTGAAAATACCTCGGCCGGAGCTGACAAAATGAAGTCAAGAGTTTTGGATCTGATCAAAGCTTTCGATAAAATTCCACTCACGATTTCAGTTTTAAGTAGAATTTCAGAACCCCAAGCTATAGATATCTACTTAGACGAAACGAAGGAAAAAACTTTGACAGAAGCTTTAATTGGCGAGGATATCGTCCAGATGCCCGAAAGCTGTGAAAAGTACCCGGAGCTTGAGTTTACGCATGGAGCCAAGGTTCCAGTGACATTTATTCTCAGTGAAAGTCCAGTTGAAATAATCTTTCAGCTAGTTGAATCCAACGATAAGTTACTGATTTTGGAAGAAGACTTGAGAGCTTCTTTGGATTTCTTACCAGAATTGGAAGACGGTGAGTTGAAATCAATTAAGACATGTTTGGCTCAGTCGCCGGACCCTGAAGACAATCAATGGTACCGAGCTATAGTTCTTTCTGTAGCCGAAGCCACGGAGCTGGCAACTGTTAAGTTCGTAGACTGGGGAAATTCTTGCCAAGTAAAAGTTGCCAATTTGCGCAAAATTCCGAAGGAGTTCTGTGAACTTCCTGTGCAGGCTCTAAGTTGTGCGGTCGACGACATCATTCCCTTTGAAGGTACCCAATGGGTGAATGACGACAATGAAATCTTGGCTGAAACTCTCGGAAACGCATCTGAAATTTCGATAACGCTCAAAAATGATTTTATATCTCAATCTGAGGCTAATGTAGTAGATGTTACTGTTGACGGCGAGAATTTGGCCGTTCAACTGGGAAATGAACAAGTCGCACGCGCTCCTGGAAGTCCTGAATCCGAAATCAAAAAAGTAGCCCGGTCCAAATTTACTTTGGAAGATAATTCAGAATTAGTTGTATGGGTGTCGGCAATAGAGCCAGTGAATTATTTTTGGAATTTCGAGCAGGATGAAAATGGAAAAGTGATCGATATTGGAAGTTGGAAAAAGTGCAAAGTCGCGGAAAGTATATTAAAAGATGAGCAAAGATTGGATAAAAATTTCGTTTGGCTTCAACTTGATAGCAATGATGAACAGCTCAATGAGATGAACGCTACAATTACAAAGAACAGCGGGGCTTGCAGGAAACTACGAAGACCGAAAGCGGGTAAAATTGGACTAGCAAAGTCTGAATTAATTGGAAGCTGGATCCGAGTTGAGATTTTGACTGTTTCGGAGAAAGAAGACGGAATATTAGGTGCCGAAGTGCGAGCGATCGATTATGGACATCGAGAAGTTATTGAAAATATAGATGATGTGAAGCAACTTCCAGAGTATTTATACAAAAAACCATGCTTTGCGTTGTCAATGGCTACTGAATATTTAGATCTGGATTCTCTGAATATTGACACTTTAGAAGAGTTGCAAAGAATAATTGTTTTCAACCAAGAGGAGGAAGTAACTGTGCATGTCACTTCAATAGACGAAGAAGGGTACTACCCTGTAGTTATTGGAACCCTGACTTTTAGAGAGAAACCTCTGAAAGACCTGGTAATCGCAGATTCTGTGCCGCTAAAAATAGAACCGAGATCTCTTGAAGAATCCGTCTGCGACAGCTTAAAGACCAGGTGTATTATATCTCATGCTGAAAGTCCAGAAAGTTTGTGCGTTCAAAAATCTTCAGCGTGGAGTAAAATGAACTCAATGTTAGATCAACTGAATAAATTTTACAACGACTTGAAACCCGGAAGATTTATGCTTACAGATATAGAATCGCAGAGCTTCTGTGCTTTCCAAGTTTCTATGCTTTCAAAAACCAAATGGAAACGAGGGCAAATTATTTCAATGAAATGCGAAAATGGCGACGAATGTCAAGTGAAAGACGTCGACACTGGATTGTTTTTCAATGTTCAAAAAGCATCTCTCAAGAAGCTAAAATCGGAATTTTGCGGCGAAAAAGCTTTCGCTATTGAAGTTGGTCTTTTCGGCGTCAGCTCTAGTAGCCATGCAAACGAAGACGGCTCTATGGATGTTTCAGGAAGAAAGTTCTCGCCTGAGGAGTTTACATCGCTAGTCAACGCAATCGTACCTGCATCAGGCGAGGTCCTGCTTTATTCAATGTCATCATTAGGAAGTTTAGAAGAATCAAAACTTCCCAAAGTTTTATTAGAAATGGACCAAGGCGTCGACCTTTCGATGTTGTTGATTGAAAAGAAACTGGCATCACGCGCTGATATTTCGAAAGACACTTTGGCCGATTTGACGGAAAAGTGTGAGAATGTATCTGAAGGGTCGAATGTTTCCTGCGTTTATGTGCAAGTTGAAAGCCCAACTCGTATTTTGCTTCAGATCGAATCAACAAACGAGGTTTTAATTCAACTCGAACTGGACATGACAGAATATTACAAAGTTGCTCAACTAAAGGATTCGCTGAAGTTTGAGGATGATGAGTTAAAATGCGATGGTATGTGTGCTGTGTTTTCTGATTTTGACAAATTGTGGCACAGAGCGACAGTTGCAAAATTGAATAGCTCCGAGGACCAAGAAAGCGAGAACATTGAAGTGTTTCTGATCGATTGGGGAACAAAGGAAACTGTTTCGAAATCTTCAGTAATGCCGCTTCTGGCAGAATTCGTATCTGTTTTACCTCCACAATGTGTTATTGTTGAACTGGCATCAATAGTTCCAGACGAGCCTGACGAAGATTGGATTGAACCCGAAGACACAAAGAAAATGGCGGCAATTTTGGAATCAGTAGAAGATGCAATTGTGACGGTGAAAGTAGCTATGTTTGATCAGAAATCTCGGGTGGCGGTCGCCGATATTTTGCTGGCAGAAAACAAAAGTGTATGCGATATTGCTGTCAATGAAAGGGGATTCGCTTCTTTCAAAGACAGTGAAAAGTCATCCGATCAATTCAAACTTTACAAAACAGATTTGGAAACTTTAACGAAGGCAAATGCAGAATCTATAGAAGTAGAGGTTTCAAACATGGACCTAAAAACTATTTATGTTTCGACAACTGAAAATAAAGGCAAAGCAGATGAGCTTCTAGAAAGTATAAACAAGTTGATTGCCGAGAAAATTGTATCGGATTGTTTAATGAAGGAACTTAGAAGACCGAAGGCGGGCAAAGATTGTATAGTTATGGAAAATGATACTGCCCAATATTACAGAGCGCAAATTGAGCGCATCATTGATGAATCGCAATTGGTGAATGTATATCTTGTTGATTACGGAGTGTTTAACTTGCTGGACAAGTCAAAATGTTTCCAAATAACCGAAGGATCTGCTCTTCAAGAGTTGGTGAAAAGTCAACCCAAGTTAAGCTTCAAGTTGAAAAACGAAATTAAGTATTTGGACAGCGATATTGAAGATGAGTTCTTCGAGTTTATCAGTGATGAAAATGGTGTTCCTAAAATTATGGTCAAATTAGCCACAGAAGATTTCGTAGAACCGTTTAAAATTGCAGACATATCAGTCAAGGGCCAGGAAATGTCACTTGAACGCTTCGCTAAAAGTTTCCACGAGCCTATTTTTGAACTGAAAAGCGAAATATCGAAACTAGAAGAAAATTCTGAAATGGTTGGTGGAGTTTCCATGTATGCCTCGGATCGTGTCTATGTTCAATTGAAAGCTGATTATGATCAAATTGACGCTATTCAGGCAGACCTAGCAGCGAAATACGGAACTGTAGAGCTTGACTCCAGTCAGATTTCAATCAGCTGCGACATGGCTCTTCCTGGAGCGATAGTTGCCTGCAAATCTGCCCTTGATGAAGCCTGGTACCGAGCAGAAATCGTGGAGTTACCTTCGAATGATGATGATGATGAATTCAAAGTTATCATGATAGATTACGGATTTGTAGACAACGTGAAATTGAATGCCTTGCGTGTTTTGGTTCCAGAGTTCCATGAGTTTCATAAATTAGCGGTTCCGTGTGTGTTGACGGATGTCGATGAAATTGTGAAAAACAAAGATGGTGGATATAGTCACGACAGCGTAGATAAAGTCATCAAAAAGTATGTTTGTGAACCAGAAACGGAAGATATAACAGCTGTTGTTCATGACGCAAGCGAGACCCCTTGGAAAGTTTCTTTCAAACTCAGATCTCCAGATGGTGAAAAAACTTTGGCTGACCTTATGAAGTAGATCGATAAATCAAAATTGCGCACAACTTAAGTTACACGGAATTAAGTTACACGGATGCTGTATTTATGCAAACTTTTCAAAACTTAACAATCTCTTTCTTGATATCTCTTTTTTTCTCTCTTTGATGCTAGTTTTAACTAACCAGTGATTTTGAACAGATCAGATTTTGTCAGTAAAGTGCTTGTATAAAAACGAGGTCAATTTCTTCTGGCGCTGCTTTTTCTACCCTTAAAACTTGTGTCAACAGTAGAAACTATCTAGCTTCGCGTCTTTTTATATTGATTATTTTTTTCTAAACGTCTTTGAAATGAGATCAGTGTCTCGAAATTTGTTAAGACTTTTTCAGCGCATAACTTTTAGCGTTATTAACAAGCACTTTATAACACTTACTTATCTGTTAACCGTGTTTCTTGATTCTGCGAATCTAATTTCTGTTGTAATTTATTTCGAACATCAAATTTACATTGGGAGAATGTCGAATTGATAAATGAAACTCCGTACATATGAATTAAAATGTTGCGTTTCATTGTTTCCTCAAGCTCAAAAAATGATCCTCGAAAAAAGTTGAAGTCTGTTTGAACTGACGCGATAGTAATAGTGTTATGTCGAATATACCAGACCTTCCGTTTCATTTGGAGTCCCAAAATAGTTTAAATCTTCTCTGTAATGATAAATTTCATGGAAAGAAAGTTTATCTAGATAAAGATTTGTCAGTTTAATCAAGTAACTAGACTTATTGAAACGGTTATCTACAACAAAAAGTGAATAAACTGTAGCAAAGACTGTTCCTACTGCATTGAAGCTATGAAAAACGTGAAATTGTGTAATGCTCAGTCCAGTTTCATGATTTCTCATGACGAAAAAATTTCAACCAATCAGAATATTTGGACGTTCCGATTGGCCAAGTTACTTTTGCAGATAACCGAAGTCTGGATTAACAGAAAATAAAACATATTGGCACAGCAAAGTTTTGCGGTGCAATTTGTGCGAATAAACAATTTTTTGTTTTGAATTTTTTTCAAAAATCGATTTGAGGTTTCTTCCAATACCCGATTTAAATTTCAAAATTCATGTATCTGCTTTTATCGGTAAAATTTTTTTAATGGCATGGATTTTTTCAAAATTTTCTCGATTTCTGTGACATTTTTGATTTCGATTACTCAATTCTGATTGGCTGAAAATAACTTGAAATTATTTTCGACTATTCGATCCTTCCATCATAAGGGACGCCACCCCCAATTAAGATTTATTTCTGAGGCGGATTGCTAATTTAACAAATTATAGCCGTTAATTATCTCCAAGTTCTATTTTAAACACCCGCATAACTTTTATTAAGACTCGTATATGAGGGCAAAGCCCTGAGTGTTCCGCCTGCCAGAATTGGGATCGAATGTTTTTGGTAAAGAAAAATATGAAAAACCATAAATGTTGGACGTTATCAAACATCTAGAGTGAAAATTTGCGTCGAGCTAAATTAAAATGACTAAATAGCTGGCATCAGCTCAATTTGGATCGATTTTTTAGTGCGGGATGATTTGCAACGCATAAACAATAAGACTGCTCGTATATCAGGCAAAAACCTGAGTGTTCCAACTGTCCTTAATCCATAACAAATAATTTTTGGGAAAAGCAAATATTGAAAAACTGTTTTGGACAATATCGAAGATCAAGTGTGAAAATTTGAGTTGTACAAAATTACTACGACCGATTAGCTAGCCTCAATTAAACGTGGACCGATTTTGCTTTGCAGCATATTTGCCCCGCAGAAATAATTTGCGTTACGTTTTCTGAATTATGAATAAAAACTTCAAAGACTCTTAAATTAGTCCAGAGGATGGCCAAATTGGCAATTTTTCAACTCCCAGAACTTGACAAAAATCGGAGACAAATCATCGAGAAAAGTGACTGGAAGTAATTATGGCGTAAGTTGCTGTTTTCCTCACCGACCTTAGATATGCCATAGTAGGTGAAGTTTGATATCATATTATAAGATTATTCAATGTGATTCGAGTTCGAAAAAAGTGTAATGAAGTTTTTTAGAGTGGGGATACATTGATGTGATTTTCTCTGATTTCAGCAGGTGTGGATGTAAGTTTATTCTAAGTTGGGAGCGGTTTATTTGAAAAGTTTGATGACCTTTTTATAAGTCACCCAGATTGATTGTCCTAGCTCAATAAAGACCCTATGTTGACCAGCTTTTCTTCGCAGCATGCAAATTCTTCAAAAGACTGGCCAAAAAAGGCTGTTCTGGGTACTTATTGAATGGTTTTGACAAAAAGAATGCTTTTCTGGCGCCCGCTTTACCTCAAAATTAGTATAAACTGGCGTTTGATACGCCTTGAGATAATTTTCTAGATCAGCAGGGTATTACTCTCACCTGTGGGTGTTGAGGGGGTTGAGTTTTTGAGTGCGGGAGTCCTCCCTAATTAGGCTTTTGGTTTTAAGTCTTAGTGGCAATCTAATTAGCTTGAATCACCAACTCTACTCTGAACCATCAATTTACTTTTGAGAAGCCAATTTATTTCACTCCGGTTTTTGTGTTATTAGGAGTCAATGAACTTAGTGAAGATTCTTTAGCAATTCGTGATGATGTTTCCCAGTAAACAGTCTTGAAACTTGTCAAGGCACAAAAATCTTTTCGCGGTTTGATTTTTAATTTTTTTTTCAGTTCTTTTACTTGGCTACAAGTAAGGCAAACTGCTCTATCAAACAGTAGTATTGTTAAGATAGAAAAAAAAACGTGATCAACTTTAAGTTTCAAAATTGAATTCTAATATTTAGATTTCCCAGCGGAATATAAATCTTACCTGTTGCTTCAATTTTCTGCATAAAAATTAATTTTGCCAAAATGTGTTATTCTTAAATTGTTCTCAAAACTCCAATAATTTTCAGGCCAGTTATTTGATACTTTGAAATACGGAAGATGGAATTTTTAAAAAAATGTTTTTTCGATTTCCTTGCGTTTCTTGACCCTTTTACAAGTGACGGTTCGCTATGTTTCTAATTAATTTCACGGTTGTTATTTTTTTAAGCACGCATTTTGTTGAAGAAAATCTCATTTTTTAAAGATTTTGTTCTCCTGTCAATTTTTAACCTACAGATATAGTTTTAGCTTGTGTCTAATGTCCACCAGCAAATATCTTAGTTGGAATTTTTTTAATGTAACTGTATTCAAAACAACGCGAGGCATTTATTTTCTATCAGCAATTTTTTTGACTTTTTCAATTAAATTCTCATTTGCTACCGGCTTGCTTTTCATGCTATTTATGTATTATATAAAAATGCTTCAAAGCTCTTCCTTGTTTTTTATTTTTGCTTCATTTTTGCAGTGTTTCCTAAATTTTTTTGTACTTTGTTTTGCTGAACATCAATACGAAATCTAATTTAATTGAAAAACAATTATTTTCATGAGATGTTCTAATTTTACCTAGTTTAGAGTTATTTTTATTTCGTGATTGATAATTAAGAAAAAGGAACAGAAATGAGTAGACAGAAATGAGAAGACAGAAATGGGTTATGAACCATATGATTTATCACTCAACCCAATCCGATGATTATTTGTGGTACCTGATTCTGCGTAAAATACAAAAAGAAAAAATTACAACATACCAGAATACATAGTTCCTCTCCATATTCAATGGTCGGAACAAAAAAAGAAGAATCAACTTAAAACACAACCGAATTCAAAGTTCCTCCCCATTTTCAATGGTCGGGACAATAGGGGACTTCAAAATGGATGTTTTTTTTTGCATTGTGTCACGAAATTTGAGCCTTTTGAAAATTCTGGAAGAATGACTTAAAATCATGATTTTTCATAAATTTTTATGGATTTTCAAAATAATTGAACATTAGTTCAGTGCGTTTTAGAGTTGAAAAACTAAACAACCTTGAAGATTCTCTTCTAGTTTACACTCTCTGCAATTCAAAGCCGGTTTGTGTAACCAGGTGGATGTCATCTTTCAGTGGTGCATTGTCAAACAATGATTAATTTACGCTAAGTTTGATAAAGTTTTACAAATACACTTGAAACTGCTAAAGACAGTGTGTTTGAAGCAGTTGAAAAGTTTTAAGTTTGACCCAAAGTGCTTTTGGCTTGAAGTCCGGTCGTTTTGTTGTTCCAGACTATAGCGCAAAATAATCTTCACTTTGGTTCAAATTCGTCTGCTAAATTGTAGGCTAGATACACTAAATTAGAAAACTTAAAAATAATTTTAGGATATTTATGATTTTTAAGGCCAGAATAGCTGAAATATAAAAACAAATTATCGAAACAATGATTTTCAAATTGGCTTCTTATCTGTTACAAAACTGGATCTACTTTGTTCCAAATATGATGAAAGTTGTGATATGTTGGCATAAATGGTGTTATTTAAAGGTAAACGTAGAATCAATGTGTTACGATTTAACCAGGCAATGTAATAGAACGATCATTTGCTGACAAAATGATTGCAAAAGTGGTCATTGCTCTATCGTTGCTTCTGCATACTGTCTATTCGAGTTCGAGATCTTTTTCTGTGGATTGGGAGCATAAAACGTTTCTCAAAGATGGCCAACCTTTTCGTTACGTTTCCGGGAGTTTCCACTTCACAAGAGTTCCCAACCAATACTGGGAGGACCGCTTGATGAAGATGAAAGCCGGAGGTTTGAATGCTGTTGAGACGTACTTTCTCTGGAACTTTCACTCACAAATTGAAGGTCAATATGATTTCGAAGGAGATCGCGACGTTGAGAAGTTCCTAAGACTTGCCAATGATACGGGACTTCTGGTGATTGCAAGAGGGTTCCCTTTTGCATGTGCCGAGTGGGAGTTTGGAGGGTTCCCGTGGTACCTGAAACGAACAGACGACTTCACGTTACGATCTTCGGATCCGAAATTTCTCGCCTATGTCGACGACTGGTTGAGTCAAATTTTGCCAAAACTGGAACCTTTTCTGTACAAAAACGGCGGTCCTGTCATAACAGTTCAATATGAAAACGAGTACGGAACTTACTTTCCCGGCTGTGATCAAGTCTATTTGCAACATCTAGTTGACAAAATAAAAGAGTACCTAGGATCCGACGTGGTTTTGTTCACGACAGACCGAGCTTACACAAGACGAGCTTTGAAATGCGGCTCAGTGAAAAGCGAGTTGGCGACTGTTGACTTTAAAGTGACGAGTTACCCGCAGTTTTATTTCGACGTTCTCCGAAGATATCAACCAAATGCTCCTTTAGTCAATTCTGAGTTCTATACAGGTTTGTAAAGCGCTGTTTTGAAAAGTTAGGAAATATATAGGCAATATTTAAAAAATTTTATTTGCATGAAGTAGCACCGATAAGTAGAATACGGTATTTTAAGTTCAGTTTTCAAATTTTCTAAAGAAATCAATTTCAAAAAAATGGTTTCATATAGTATATAATAGGCAACCATTTTAATGGTCTCTAATAGTTTTGGTAGCTCACATTTTATTTTTTCAGTTAATTTCGAAAAGACTTGTACTATTATCAAGATATTTACCTTTGTGGCAAAGACTTCCGTGCGTAATATACCACTGGTGCCGAATGTAAGCGAAGCGGATCAAGACTGTTTTCAGCGCTAAAACTAAGTTACATTTCTTAGTTGTGCAATAATTTTTTTTCATAGGTTGGTTAAACCATTGGGGAAAGCCCTTCCAACTTGTCTCGGCAGCCGATTTGTCCGAGTCACTCGACAAAGTTCTTTCGCTAAATGCATCTGTCAATTTTTATATGTACACCGGCGGAACCAACTTCGCCTATTGGGCTGGCGCGAACTTCGGGCGTCCGTCGAACACATACGACTTGACAACTTACGATTATGATGCCCCGATTAGTGAATCAGGAGACACGACTTGGAAGTATTACGTAATACGTGACACAATTGCGAAATATTTTCAAACTCTAACTGAAAATCCTCCTCCGAACTCTACGAAAACATCGCTAGCTGATGTTAAACTAACACTGAAAGGATCGCTTGTTGATTTTTTGGACATTGTCACTAAAAACAACACTTTTATCGAATCCAAGTACCCAAAAAATATGGAAGACCTGGGATTTGATTACGGCTTTGTCATGTACCGGGTTCAATTGAGTGGAATTTATCAAGGAAGGTTGGACTTGTCCTTCGCAATCAACGGTTTGGGTGATCGAGCTTCGATTCTGGTGACCAAATCCAAAAACGACTCGACAGGCGCTGTGTTTCTGGGAACTGTTGACAACAATCACTACCTTCATCCGAAGTTGGCAGTCGATGGAGTTAGTTTGGAAAGTGGGGATTTTCTGGCGATTGTAGTCGAGAACAGGGGAAGGGTTAATTGGGGTCCACACATGAATGACCAGCACAAGGGCATCAGAGGAAATGTTACACTGAATGGCGAGTAAGTTGAGATTTTACCAACAAATCAAATTATCCAAATTTCGCAAGCGCGTTTGTTGTGTTTTGTTTTTTTGATCTTCAATTGAATTTAAAAAAATACTTCTAGCCCCAAATCCTAAAATTTGCAAGAAAAATACATCGGATCAAAATGAGTTATTATGATTCACTGATAGGCTCGTAAGCTTACAATAGAATATTGTTATATTAACATCATGCAGCATGTCGAATAAATAAAATTATTCAAAAAAAAATTAAAAATAACAGAAAATAGATATATTAGATTATACAATTTGAGCGGTCCGCATAAAAAGTTTATACGATAATTATTAGCTCCCATTTTTTTTTATAAAAGAATTTCCTTAATCACAGCAATTTAGAAAAGACCATCTATTATGCTCGTTTAGAATGCTTCAAAACTGGGAAACAGCTCACTTGATGTTAGAAAATTTTGGGAGCAACTTCATAAACACTACTAAAGTAACCGAAAGTTCTGATTTCCCACTACCATTGGTGTATCAAGCGGAAGTTGATATGGATCTCTATGACTCATTTCTAAACACGACTTCATTCGGCAGAGGTGTTGCACTCGTGAACGAATTCAATCTGGGACGCTATTGGCCGACGATGGGACCTCAGCAGACATTGTTTTTCCCGAAGGCGGTTCGAAACTCGACTTTTATATTGACCCTGGTTGAGTTTGAAATGAAAAGCAAAGACGGCAGAGTTGATTTTTTGGACTACCCGATTCTTGATTCAATTTAAATAGCTGGAAATTTAATATATCTATTATCAAACTTGTGGAAGAATTGTCAGGAAATTGTAAGCATTCGTTTTTGTTTCAAACTGACATAGAGGAAGTTTATACCAGTCGATTTAAATGTTGCCTAACTCTAAAAGTACAATAACAAATTGATTTAAAAAAAAATGCGAAAAACGTGACAAATGAGGCCTAGTAAGCGATTAATATTATTTAGTTGGAGCAGAGGAGGAAGTTAGATTTTTTGGAGGGAGTTTTTTGAAAAAAAAATCAATTCAGTTCCCCAAACTAATTTTCCGACCCCTCCTAACCGACACACTAATTGGAACTTTTGCGCTGCAGACAAATTTCTGAAAAAAAGTCCAAAATGACGAAGTTTTGGGGAAAAACGGCCCGAAATACCAGAAAAACGGCCCAAAATACCAGAAAAACGGCCAAAAAACTGTCTTTTTGAGCGCTATTCCATTTAAACCTTAAATCAAATTGTGCTCAAGGCGCCTGTGGAAAACATTTTGGACCGGTCTGCCAAAAATTCGTGTTTTAAAACAGTACCACGGAAAGCCTTTGGGTTATCGGGTGTGAGATAACCCGACCAGTACTGACTCAAAACTGTAGGGTTAAAAGCTAATAGTAAACTAATAAGTATCAGAGATAGATATATTATGAGTAGAAAAGATAGATAAACTGTACCAAATGAATGGACGTTAGAAAACGCCGTCTTGTATAGACTATAGGTGTAGAAAATATAGATTACATTCGTTTCAAATTGTATTTTCTTACGCACTTTCGACTTGGTTAACCGACGATTTCTTACAGAACCTTGCAAAGCGCCCGCGACAATTACAGTTATGAAAAATCATATTCCTTGCTTTACAGTGATCCCTATGATTCGGCTTCAACAGATTTCCACAGTTATGACATTTATCCAGGACTTGATTATTTACACCCTTAACTGGTTCGCGTTTATCAAACCATCACCCTGGGTACGCCACACTCGAGTCTGCGTTATTTGGCCGGCTGTTACATTTTTGTATTCCAAATCTTGGGATTCCCTCAATGACTCTCTTGTACATCATTTCACCTCTTTCTCGAACGACCGCGAAAGTAAGTGCCTTCCCCGGGCTCATTGTTTCCATGCATAGTTGTTTCTCCACTTCCTCGTTGTTAACATTATAAATAAAAACGTCTCGAACGATCGATGCCTCCGGGTCCACGAAATCTTACGCTCTGGTAAGGTCACTCAACGACCCAAAGGACTGTTCCATGCTCTGATTGTCCCTTTGTTTACGGCCAAAGAACGCGAATCTCTACTTCGTCACGTTCGGTTCTATCTGAAACGTATCCGTCGAACTCTTCCACAATTTGATGAACGTCGTGTCAATGATTTTACGATATGGGTGTTTTTGATTGGAAAACATTCGTCCCTGTTTCCCCTGGGACAAAAACAACTTTGATTTCAACCGCTTATCTTGGTCTCGCCATGTCTATTCTGTGCCTCAAGATCCGCTCGTGCCTGCTAATCCTCAGTCCCCACTGCCTCCTCCGGTACTGGGTAAGGATTCTCGGGTAAACCGCTGTCTTGCAAAATGTCCATAAAATCAATTTCTTCCTTAGCAACAACGATTAAATGAAAACTCTGGCTCCATTCCTCCCACGATGCCGGAGGTTCCTGTGAAGGGTCGGCCCAGATTTTATCTAGCCCACGGTAGACCGAATCCGTATTTGGCTGCGTCATGTAAAAGAATGCCTATGTAATACTTCATAAACAGTAACGTAATAACAGTACGTTAAAGAATCAATTTAAACTCAATCTCATAGGCCAAGATCCTGGCAGTGTGAACACAAGATATTCACTATAACTTTGACCTCGATGGTCATATGACCTTAGATAATAACATTCGTAATTATAGTACGACCTCTACGCCACAGTACCACCCAGGTGTTCAGGACAGTCTCGTAGGTCCCGCTCAGCTGTTCAGAACCTACTCGAAGGTCCCACCCAGTTGTTCAGAATCTACTCGAAGGACCCACCCAGTTGTTCAGGCCCTACTCGAAGGTCCCACCCAGTTGTTCAGAACCTACTCGAAGGTTCCCCAGCTGTTCAGGGGACCTACTCGAAGGTCCCCCAGCTGTTCAGGGTACGTACTCGAAGATCCCATCCAGTTGTTCAGGTTAGTCTCGAAGGTCCCCCAGCTGTTCAGGGGACCTACTCGAAGTTTCCCCAGCTGTTCAGGGAACTTACTCGAAGGTCCCCCAGCTGTTCAGGACAGTCTCGAAGGTCCCACCCAGTTATTCAGGACAGTCTCGAAGGTCCCACCCAGTTGTTCAGGACAGTCTCGAAGGTCCCACCCAGTTGATCAGGACAGTCTCAAAGGTCTCCCAGCTCAGCTGTTCAGAGGCAACAACCAGTTCAAGCCAGATCAATTTTTCATTTTTCAAGTTCTGGCCTTACAATTTTAATTCAATGTGCTAGGTTTTCATCGGTCCAATAAGCTGGACTAATTCACATTCAATAGTTTTCATCGTATTTTGCTTTCTTAATTGTTAACCCTAGGGGTACAAAGGTAGATTTTTTGGCTAAAAATTCTACTGATAAAAGTTTTTTTTTTAAAGACCCATCAACAAAACAAGGTTGATCATTAAACATATAAGGATTAAGTCAATGTAAATTAACATTTCAAAATTTTGTTGAAAACGTGTACAAAAGAGAAATGCATTTAGCGTAACACGCATTAACAACTTGAACGAATGAAAACTAAATAGTATTCTCAACTTTTTCAAAACATCAATTTGTATTTTTGACAAAGTTCCATAGCTAAAAACAAAACTACCAAAATATTTGATACTTCATAGTTTCTTCAAAGGTTATGAAAGACCTATATAAAATACGCACACTCGAGCCAATAGGACTGTTCGTATTTTTTTTGTCTCAACAAAGACATTTGATACATAAGCCGACTTTTTCCAACAACAGCCAAACGGTTCATTGGTGTGCAATTCTTGACAATTACAGCAGATGTTCCTATGTTCCAAATTAGGCAATCGTGGTGCTTTCAAAAGGACACCGTTTTGTCATATCTTGTTCAAATACACGTTAAACCTTTCAACTCTTCTTCTCTTACGTTTTTTATACAATCCGTTTACTCCGTTGAAACGCTCACTTTTATTGCGACAGTTAATGCTAGAACGAACAGCGCATGCTTCAGGTTTGATCATCTACGACAAGTCGAATTTCTCAAAATCTTCCAACAACCAATACAACTTTTATTCGGCGTCCACGTTTTCTGGCATAACGCAGGAAAGGAAATTTTGACAGTTCCTGTCGGTAATCCGTCTCGAGTTCGCAACTTGCTGGGATGGACGCTAACCTGTCCACTCCATCAAAAATCTACAGGTTAGCATTGCAGATATCATCTAACCAATTTCATAGACTTGAAGGAACCCGAGGATGGTTCTCTAAGAGAAGTTAGAGAGAACTTTTGAAAATTCGAGGAACCCGGCTCAACTTTTAACGTAGTTAAGAAACCATTTTCAAGCAAAACGACTAAGCAGTTAGAGTTTATTAAATAAAAATCCATCATGTTCGAGTTCGCCTTTTAATCAACCAGCTTTGAAATTACAAACTAGTGATACCAAACACCTAAGCAGCAAATCATTATACAGTGATACCAAATAGCAAATAATTATATACTGATACTCCAAAAAGTTAGTGCTACCCTTGATATTTCTTTATCCGCCACCACTAGGAATGTGGTAACTACCGCAACACCTGGGTATGAACTTCTGAAAACCTTGTAAAGTTTGAGTCGTAACGAATGATGCATCAAAGTTCGGATTCTTTTTCTCCATTTCTATTTATAGAAGTGAGAGGTTCTTTTAAACATTTTGTTTGGTTTGCAGATGAGGTTAAGAGAAACCAATTGCACGAGGTTCCCGTCTCTGGCAAAAAAGAAGGCATCTTTATGCAGATAGGCATAAAAGACGACAATCAAGGAACACTACGATTCTTGTGGCCGACTAATCGTGAATTTAAGGAACATCAGTATACGCGTACTGTTTTCGGAGCTAAATGTTCGCCCTCGATAGCCATCTTTCTTTTACAACAAGGGGGAATAGACTTCTGCAACAAGAAGCCAAACTTACTGCACTTGGTTCATGGCAGATTCTGCGTCGATCGCTCTGCTCGTTCCCATGACAAACTACTAGAAGCTCAAAAATATTCAAAGAACTCTGAAAACCTCTGTCTATGAAGAAAATTTCAATATAACAAAGTTTATATCGAGTTCTACAGCTGTTCTTGATTTTGTCAATGATCCCCAAACTGAAGCCAAAAAATTATTTGGAAGTGAAGTGGGATACCAAGAACGATGCTGCATGATTCAGCCTGAACTCAAAAACAATTTTTAATTAAAGCAATATCACTAGTAAATTATTTCTACTGTAGCCAGAATCTTTGACCAAATAGGACTGTTAGAGTCATTTCTCAAAACTCTCAAAAAAACTACTTCTAAGCTTTGGCCGTCTGCTCAATTTGGTATAAAGAATTCCCTCAAAACAATCCAGATTATCGAAAGATGGAACTTACAGTGTAGATAAAATATTTGTCGAGCCTTTGAAGTTTAAAGGTCGAATAGACAAACACAGCGATTTACAATTACCGATGCTTCTCGAGGCGCCATGGCAGCTTGCATATTCAACCAAAAATGCACCAGTTAGCTAAGAAAGTTTACCTGAGTTAAAATGGCGAGCTGCTTTGGTTGGCGCATGTCTTTTCAATTTTATTATTGACGAAGCTCGATTCGGGTTCAAATCTAAAAAAACTTTCACAAATCAGTAGATCGTAAAAACAAAAGAACGATTGTTTTGTCAGAATTGATGAAATAATGTCAAGATCGAAAACCGAACCGTTGCACCACACATGCATCACATAAGAGAAAAACCAGCTGATCACGCTACAAAATTTATGAGATATATCTCATCAGGATGTGGAACAAGTTTGGTTGCAACCTCCAGAGTGTTTTTTTCTATCGAAACAAAATTGACCTCACATGCAGCGCCAAAATGTTACACAGGTCAGGTCAACTACAGCTCAAATTAATACAACCTCCTAACAAGTCGACTCAACAAATCTACGTTTTGACGCTGGAAATAAAGAAAAAAATACTTCTACTGCTCTCCAGATTGAGCCAGTCCTGGATCTTCTAAGGTTTTCTGACTCGGCTTCTCTAGTCCGTGTAACTGCTTGTATTATACATTTCATGGAAATCCTTCGGAAACGAACTGTCACCTGTTACCATTGAAAACCGAGAGCAAGCCAAGACTCTAGTTTACGATTCATTTTAACGCACTGGCTTCCCGGATACCATTAAGAGACTAACAATGAATAAAGCACTAGACAGCAAGATCGACATATTCCCATAATCACCATTCATAGAAAAAGTTTTTTTACGAGTCCAAGTTCGGCTGAGAAAATCTTAAAGTCCACATGAATTTAAGTACTTTTTATGTTCCTCGCAAAAGAACTTCAACTCGACTGATGATTGAAAATGTTCACATAACGGCAGGCACCATAGAAATTAATTCATTCGGAATAAACTGGCACACCCTTTCATAAAATTTCAGAAAAATGTTGAGGTAAATTCGTCACTTATCTTTTTTGCCGCCATCTTCAAGGCTGATAAATTTTCTCTGCGGATCGATGGCCCAGAAAAGAAAGCATGTCTGACGAAAATTGTTGGAATTGTTTACATTGGTCAATTGCTATCGCGCAGAAAAAAAACAATAGACAAAATTTTCGTTTCCTTTTTTCCTTTATCTGGCAACGCGTGCCATCCACTTGGAAACCACGGAATCCGCAACCACGGAATCCGCGCGGTTTGGGAGAGATTCAACTGCGTAGAAAAACGAGAAAGTCTTCTAAACGTGAATTTGAACAGGCTATCAAAAGATCTGTTCTCAAATAAAGTTGTCAAATGTGAACACTCAATTAATTCGGACCCTTGACTCATTACATATACGGTTAGAAAGCGTTACCAAATCGAACTAAGACTTTTTGGACTAACAACTACTTTAATAAAAGCAGTTGAATCACTTAGCTTGGCTTTTTTTCACTGCTTCCAGGTTGCTTCCAATTCCAGGTTCCTTCGCTAAGGTCTGGGTTGATCTAGTCTCGGTCCGAAGTTGGTTTTTGTTGCAATCGTTTTTTTCCGGTGAAAATTGAATTATCGGAATTTCGTTTGTTTGCTCAAGTTTTGAAACAAAACCAACAAGGATTTAGCTTGAGTTTTAAGCAATGTTCTTTGCAGTTGCAAGTACAAGGGTTGTCTTCTTAGTTTCAGGGAGAGACTTGAAAGTTCTTTAAAAAATTCAAATAATTTTTCTTGTTCTATTTGTGTCTGTTTAAGGATTGTCGTCCTAATGGCCACATGACTGATTTTTCTTGTAATGTTAGCAACTTTTCTTGCAAATGCGAATTCTCGAGTTGTTCATTGTAGTTTAAATAAGGACTTAAAACATAAGTTGTTTTCTAAAAAAAACGTATTTTGTGGGTAAGGTTGTGTCAAAGGTTGTTGGCTTTGTTTTCGTAGGTTTTCTTCCCTCGCCTAATATAAGTCAATTGTCTGGCTTGTTTGCCTAGAGTGAAGTGTTTTGACACTTAGGAAGTTCTAAGTGTTCGACTTATTTTTTTTCTACGACTTATGTCTGTTATGATTGTTGTTTCGCCTCTGTTAAAAATTGCGCCATAAGTGACTATTTACCATTTACCCTGACCATCTTTTTGCTCGAAAGGCAAATCAGCTCCGCTCCCGCGACAAAGTTCTACGCACAACTAAGCACAAACAAATGGAGCAGCAAATCCTGGAAAATAACAAAAGATCGGCTAGACAACTTTTGGAAATGATTACTCAAAATGTACGCTGCAACCTTGATGAAACGGACCAAATGGAACCTACCAGAAAATCTTATAAAGAAAAAAGACATTTTGTGGATCCAAGAAAATTTCACGCCACGAAGAATTTTGCCTTTGGGCAAAGTTTTCGAAGTGTTCACCGGTCCTGATTGCATCACGCGCTCATGCCTTGATTGAACCCAGGGGCGGATCTAGGATTTTCTCGAGGGGGGGGGGCGGATTTTCAAAAAAAAGTTCGAAAATTTTGACGAACTTTTTTTTTAGGTCGACCAAATTGATTTTTCGAGCTCTTGGGCACTTTTTGAAAAATTTGTTTGGGCACTTTTTGAAACTTTGTTTGGGCCGTTTTTGGGCACTTTTTGAAAAATTTTAACAAAAAAATCGCGTTTTTTTTGGCGCGCGCTCCCCCTCAAAGTTAGTATATATTGGCGCGAAGGCGCCTCTAGAAAAATTTTAGAGCCGGTCGGCCAAATATGGATTTCTGAAAAAGTATCAAAGGGGGGACCCTTTGGGTCGGCAGGGGGTCGAATCCCTGAGCGGAAGCGTCCGCCCCCCGCCCCCCCTAAATCCGCCCCTGATTGAACCAATAAAAGATTTCTAGTCTTCACAGTAAATCCGTATAAATACTGATTGCTGAGGGAGTTTATCCGTTAAACAATTTTTCAAACTAACGGCCGCCGTCAAAAATACGATATTTGGCGTATGTGATGAGAATTCTCTGCTATTTCGTGTAGGATTCTCTCACACTGGAATTTTAACCGCCTATTTTTTGAACCGTAAAGTGGCTGAAGTTGAGTAGTTCGCCACTCAATTTTTTCACACCTTTGAACTTGACCGGGTAAAGGTAGAGCTTAAATGTTTTGAAAAATACAAAGCGAAGAACGGAATTTTTGCTTTAAACTTGACAGAATTTTTTTAAAAACATTTCACTGTTGAAGTTGTTCAGTTGGACTATTTAATGCCAGCTTTGTGTTATAGTTTCTCCTTGGTTAAAAACGGGCTGTATGTGCATAGGGGCGCAACTATGCAAGTAACTATTTATTAACGTCAGTCCAAACTGAGCTGGGAAGGCATTTTTAGGGCATCGTTTTTACAGTCTTTTCAAAACTAGGTACACACTTTGAATGGTTAAGAACATTTCAAAAGCTAATCAATTGTCTCCATCATTTGTCAATACAAAGAGCTATTTATTTCCATCAAAGACTACTGAAGTAGGTTTATATCTCGGGTAGGGAATAATAAAATTTTTCATTAGATATGCTCCAAGAGAATAACTAGACAGGCAGAGTAACGTGAACTCATTCTTTCCATTGCCTCATTTCCAGTTTGGGAAAAAGGTTAGTGAGTTATTTGAATTTTAAAAACATAATAACGCAAAATTTAATTTTATTCCCTTTTTCGAAGAAAGTGACAAAATATTTGTGAGCAGATCGTTTTTGTAATCTCCACGTAATAACGAGGCCAAACTGTGCATTTTGTGAATTGTAAGCGGGATTCCTCAACAGCCCAAAAACAGAATTGTTGCAGAATCCACATTGCTATTTTTCATTGATCTTACCTGCTTTATTGGATTCCACAGACAAATAAATAAAACACTGTATTGCTCAAAATTACTCCAAAAACAGGAATTTTTGAGGAATCCGCATTAAAAATTGTGAAATCCGCAACAAAATTTTTGAAAACCGAACAATTTGTGGAATCCATAAACAAATAATATTATATGGGTTTAGTAACTTTAAGCTGTTATGGAAGCCGCTACTGTATCTGGAATCCGCAAATTGTAAGCAGAATCAGCAAATTTTATGCGGAATCCGCAAATTTTAAGCCGAATCCGCCTAAATTTGGGGAATCCACTTACAATTTGCCTATGTTCGCATACTTCAGAATCCAAAACAAAACAATGTTCCGACAAAACTTACGTTGTAGGTATCTGTACGCGGAATCCACGGAAGTTTTGTAAATGAATACCATCTACGTTTCGGAACATGTATAAAAACTTGTCTCTGGAATCCAGAAACACACAGAAACAAATTTGTTTGCCTCCTGATTATAAATTTTGACAATTCAACCCGCCATTCTTGATGCCATCTGAAAAACACTGATCTTTTGAGCTCAAGTTTAAGAAAATAGTTTACCTGTGATCATTTATCGAAAACTATTGAGGTTTAAGAATTGGAAGTTTTGCCAAGTTGGGAAAACTAACGCAATTTATTTTGTGCATTTAAAGCGTCAGCGGTAAAAATAACTTGTTCCAGACTGAATTGAGGCAAGCAATCTGCTTTTAAAAATGCGTTACTTGGCTCAAAATACATCACTTTGTTTTAAATTTTGCGGGGTGGGTTTGAAATCAAGATTTTTTGAAAACCAATTTTTTTTTACTCATCTTTTCGTTGACTTCAGACAGCACTTGGTACTTTCAATGCTTCCCCCACTGAATTTTTACGGATGAAAACTGATTATAACATCTTTTGCTGACAAAATTGTTAGATAACTTCAACAGTATTTCTCGAATTCTGTAGCTTTCGAATTTGAGAAAGACAGACTATAAAAACCAAAGTAATTGAGTAGTACTTATGCTTAGTTTCAGTGCGGATTGCCCTGTGACCGCTTGACTACAAAAAAATTGTCTTGCACAATAGTTTGAACACCTGGAAAAATCTCAATTGGCATATTTTAGATAGATAAATTCCAGAGATTCAAACAACAATAATTTTGCGTTCCAATTGAAATTTGCTTCAATGTTCTTAAGAACATAAACAAAAATCAGTCACAACCCGATCTGTAATAGCTTAAACAACAAGTGCGTAAAGTGTTATTTTTGTGGAAAAAAACTAAGACTTGTTTCAGTTTTTTTTACGTCTTACTAATTGTTTTTGGATAAAGTTTAAAATTCGAGTTTAAATTTTATGATCAGTACAACTGTCAATTGTCAGTACAACTTTCGATTATTAAAATTTGAGGCTAGAAAATTTTTTTATGCTTTTTGATACAATTATTTTCGTCCTGATAAAAGCAGTCTTGTGGCTTCGGCTTTTGTAGTAAGCTATAGAATATTTGTGCAAATAGTGTTTTTTTGGTATTTTTTTTGCACCCCAAATTCAAATTTTTAACCAGAAGTTTTAAAAGTTTCTTCATCATTTAAAAATGCTTAATATGATGAACTCAGTTTTAATTTTTTTATATTTGTGATCTGCCTGTTATCGAAAATAATGAGGGTTCGAATATTGCCTTTTTTCGGAAATTTGAGATAATAAACGCTTGTTACGACTTGTTACGTTTTTGTGTGCTAATCAACGCTCTGATTTATCCAACTGCCTTTTAATGTCTGTGGAGTAGTGTTCCATTTAAATTATATATGATTCAAAATATAAATAATTCAACTTTTTCTTAATTGGTTTGAGTTTGAGGGTTTAAAAATTTCTAGTTTGGTCATAAATTTGCAGTAACTCAAGTGCATTTTGTTCCGACTTTCGAAGAAACTGGCGGAAAAGTTGTGCTCGGGAAGTTTTTTCTCGAGACATTTTTTGACTTTATAATTGGCATTTTTTGACAATCTTTTTAAATAATATTTGAAGAGTACTGTTGTCTTCAGATCACATTTAAAAAGATATTTCAACTGTGATCTTTTTTCAGAAAATTAGGGAAGCTTGAATACCGACAATTTGGCCAATTTGGGACAATAACGCGAGATATATTTCACGCTATTACCGCATGAGCGGAGATTTGATGCGTTTTATATTACGCAGAATATACCACTGTACTTTACATGGCGCGTGGTCTTGACTATCAAAAAAAACATCAAAAAAAAGTTGACACTTCAATTTTTTTTTGATATTTTCATCAATTTTTTTTTAAATTACTCCATAGAAAATAAAACGCAGTCAGAACTTTTAAGGCTTTGCTCTGACACGATCAGTTTTGTTAAAACTTTTTCCCCTTTAATTTGGGAGTTTAAGCGCGAAAATATTCATTTTCGTGGCGAGATAACCCTCATTTAAGATTAGTGCAAACTTTTTTGAGGCAAGTCAGTTGTTCACAAAAACTCTATATAGGACTGAAATTGTAAAACTTCTTATTGGACATTTGCTGATACAAGAGGAAAAACAAATTACAAGAAAAACTTCAAAATTTATAATTTATCAAGTTTTTCAAAAACTATATGTGCCCAATTAAATGACAGTCAAAGTTTTTGAGGATTTTCCATGATACGTATAGTTTCGTTGCTCTTGTTTTTTGTTCTTATAATGAGTTAGTACAAAACTGGCATCTCGTGAAAAAACTCTGTATTGCTTGACCTGGTTTAGTTGATAGCTCTTAAATCTTCATAAATTACCAAATTTTCCGACATTTTCATGCTGTAAATTCGCTTGTTTTCTGGATAAAGGTTGTTTTTGCCTTTTTTTGGGAAATTTTTTTTCGGAAACAAAATTTTTTCAAAGCAAATTTGCTGCCTTAACTAATTTAAAACTCACGGATACTTGCACACATAAGTTTTTAAGATCTTGCTCTTGCAGAAAAAGAAATATCTAGCTATGTGCGAAACAAATTTTCAATGACTTAACCAATTCCCATTTTATTACAATGGTTATCCGATGACATTTTTGCCGCTAAGCAGCCGCCGTCGTGAAGAAGTTTTAAATTCGCTGTTAACATCAGTTCAAAGTTATTTTGGTTTAATTCAAAGGATTTGAACTCAAAACATTACCACCTCAAGTAACCATCTAATGGAAAAAACTGCTAAGGAAATCTAGATGTTAGTAATTTTTTCTCCCTTTTTTCTTTTATCTCTGCAAATTTTGGAATAAACCTAAAAATTTTAGTTCTTAACCTACAAGAATTGGCTACTTATCAATATAAAGTATTCAATAGTTTTTTTGCCCCCAGCCGTTTAGGAGGAACACAAAACAATGTGTGTGTAACCTGATAGCTCAATAGCAAAACCCTTCTAAAAATTGAACTGCCCTTTTTTTTGAAGTGTAGCAAGAATCTCAATTTTAACGCTACCAAAAGGTGCATTCGCATCTCTTTTCAGGGATCTCAGATCAAAATAAAAATTGATTTGAGCACAATAAAGCTAAATGCGTGTAATTCTAATCAGCAAATGAAATCTACTGCTAAAGATATGTAGATCAAGAGATCGATCCCCCGAGGGACCAGAGGGTTGTTAAATTCGACTGAATAAAAAACCAACCTAGCATACATATTCCTCATCTTCTTCGAAAGTCGCAACAAAAAAATCGCTTTGATAGCTCAATATAATGCATTTTAAGATTTGAAGTGCATTCATTTTTACAGTTTAACAATGATCTCAATGCTTCAGAAAGTTTTAATTATCGAATTATTGAGAATGAAACAAAAACATGTTCATCATAAGAAATGCACCAGTTTAGTTTAGTTCATTTAATGGAAATGATGTGCAAAAGAGACGTAGAATTCACTGACTTCAAATTGTTTGCCCTTTTTTGACACCGTTTCTTCTCAAGTTTTTGACCAAATTGAAAAAAATAGACCATGTTCTGCCTGTCATAGTCTGTATACAATAATTTAATTTTTTCCGTTTTTTCCGTTCAGCCAATTAGGGAGAATAGTGTAACAAAAGCCTATCACAGAAAGACACATACGAGACATTTATCAAAAGGATAGGTTTACAAATTGTTTTTTTTTTTTCATTTTTTGTGAGAACAAAGAAGCACTAAAAGGAAAAGTTTTACCATTTTTGCGTTATTAAATGCCAACTTTTTTCAATCTTGGAAAAGAAATCGATAAATTGTATCAATTGTATAAATTTTGAATGTTAGTTGCTCCTGTTTTTCATAACTAGGCCTTTTTTATAACGTGATTTGTCGGTGTTGGAAAACCTCCAATTGTGTTTTTAATTGGCAAATAATCGGCAAATTGGTTTCTTTTCCAATGTTTAAAAAAAGGAAGACTTCGATAATTTAGAAACCCATGACTTCAATTTTTAACCATAAAACTTGTTTTCTTTCAAAGTACTGAGAAAAATTACTTGAGGGAATCAAAATTTTTTTCAACTATCGCTTTGCCCTAAAATATTACCCAAGCAGATGGTATCTGTTACAAAAGTTCCATTTTCCAGATTAAATAGCCTGTATTGAAAAGTTACCTAATTCCAGCTAAATTCCAGCTAAATTCCAGCTAAAAAATTCGTAAATAAAACAAGCTTCAACCAAATCGACCAAAAACTTTAATTCATTCACTTCAGTTTGGTTACTTTAAAGTTCTCTTCAAATGGAGTAAGTTATAAGGGACTTTTTCTCGTAAGAGAAGTATTGTTTTCCTCAAACTACTATTCTAGTTTTTCAGATTGAGGTATACTTTAAAATGTTTCAATCAGTGTAGAAAACGTGGAATTTTCCAAGGTTCCGCAGTCAATTTTTTAAGCAAACAGGATCTGAACAAAATTAGATCTAGGATTTTCTCAAAGGGGTTTTAAAAAATTTTGAAGAGTAGATCGACTAAAAGGGTTTTCTGAAGTCTTCCATTCACTACAAAACTATCTTTTTCGACAAAATCTTATAGATGGTCGACCAAAACTGGATGTTCTAACATAGCTAGAAAGTGGAACCAGTTGGGTTCACAGAGTTGAATGAGAGAAAAAGAACCTAAATCTGAGCACTTTCTGAAAAAGAACCTTATGCTTCTGAGCACTTTCTGATCAAAATTGAGTTTTCCCCATCCTCAAAAATTGCCCAAAGACGGGGCTAGCCAGTCACAAAGGTAAAATAATTTCAGATAATTTGAAATTTTGTTTGTTTTATTGCAGTAATACGGATGTAAACGCTCCTTTACCGGTAATGTTAACTATGCATTCATATCAAACCGGTTACTTTCCTTGTATCACAATTTTGCCTGTATCACAATTCCATGTATCACAATTTACTTTCCATGTATCACAATTTTTCCCATCATTTCATAGAAACAAGGCAAAACTGATTGTTTCTGATTTTTTTGTTTAAACACTGCAAAAAATTTTGGTAGTTTTTTTTGCCAAAAGCATTAAAAGTTAAGAATTACTAAGCGCGTAAACTGATAATCTGCTTCGAGGTTAGTTAAAGTTGTTTTAGTTTAGGTAAAATTATTTTAAATAGTCAACCAGTTTTTAGACAACCAGTTTTTTGTCACCTGTAATAAATTGCCGCCCACAAAACATAAAAAACAGAACAATAACAATAGCGTTCAGAAGAAAAGCTGAAAGATCGTTTGGAAAAGAGTTTTGGAATTCTTTCAAGTTGCATCTGTGGTACTAAAAAACTTAACCTAAGCCATGCTCTCATATAGTTTTAGGCAAAAATCATTGATTATAACGAATTATAATGCTACTTTTGTGACACAATAATTGAATGGGTTTTCCAATTCAAGGTATTATAGTTTTTATCTTAAATAATTTGATGAATTATTCAAAACTTATCAAAAAACTAAACCAAGTCTAAACTTTATAGTACGGCGACAATTCGTTACAATTTTACAATAAGTTATAACTTTCTGGTCGGCGACAAAACAATTCAAGAATTAGTATCAAGTGACAATTCCTAGCAGGCGACAATTCATAACAAGTGACAACTCGTAACACGGCATTGAAAAGTAGCTAACGCTTGCTACGCTGGCTGCGAATACATCCGGCACGAGAGGCATACTGCGCTGAATCAGTATTTTCCACTTAATCTACTGTGACAAATTGTCGCCCGCTCCGAATTATTGTCTGTTACGAACTGTCGCCTGTTATGAATTTCCGTCTCACAAAATATAAAAACAGAACAATAACAATTTTGATTAACAAATTGTTTTAAAAAGTAGCTTGATGACACAGTAAGGCTGCAATTGCAAGTTTTAAATAAATTAAGCTACTTTGAAATTATTTGAGCACTTAAACTATCAAAATTGGTAAATAACGCTTCAAACAGATTGCGCGTTCCGGCCTTAAACTATAAAAATTGGTAAATGAAACGCTTGAAACAGAATGCGCGTTCCGGCCATAAACAAAAAAAAACAAAAACAATCATTTTTGCATCGTTTTTATGAAACAAAAACAATCATTTTTGCATCGTTTTCATGAAATGATAGGGAAAATGATGACATAAAGAAGAATGCGGCGTTAAACAGGGTTAAAAAAGCAAAACAGGAAACAAAAAGTTTCAAGTTCAAAAAAAGTTCTGTTTGATACTCATTTAGAAATACGTTGATATATTGAAGATTTCCTGCTGCTTGTGGTTTTCTCTTTATTGGCGTCGAGCTGAAACTGCAAAAAAAAACATAAAAATGAGACAAAATAAAGTTTTTCTTTTAGGTCCTACATTATCATCTATATAAAATTGATGCTATCAAAGCTTTCAACAATCAAAACGTTTTAACTGGCAGAGTTGAAAATGACATTTAAAAAAAATTAACTATAAAACTGTAAAACAAAATATATGCACGTAGTTTCCATTTTTCTTCATTTACATTTATTTTAGCACAAAACTTGCAACCGAATTCAAATCAACGGAATAATTTTGATTGATCGTTAATCATTGGGGGATAAATCTTTTAGTTTCTTCTGCAAATAATGAGGCATCATTTATTTCAATTAAAGTACTCCAGGATATATCTTGAGGAGAGGACGAGTTGAATTTTTTCCTTTGTTATAAAAACAAGGCGTCTGTGCACTGGAAATCAAATTTGATGAGCTGAAAATTCCCCTGGTAAGTTCAAATTTTCAAAGAAAAAAAAAACAAACAGACTGAAATAAACTTTCAAACTAATTTCCACGTTGTACTAATCATCATATTACCCATTTGAGGAAAACTGTTTAACACAATCCGAGCAGACAAAAAATTCTTTTTTACAAGTCTTACAATTTCATACACAGGAAAAATCTGGGTCATCAATATCAATAGACTGCAAAAAAATGAAAAAGGGCATCACAAGCATTTTTCATAGCATGGAGTCATACGAAAAGCAATTTCTCGGAGTTTTATGGCCAAAAAATTTACCAAAAAAAAATTTCGAAGTTTTTGGGTACCGCTTTTTGTTTTTCTTTTGTGTCAGAACACAAAATTACCAAGAAATTTCTCAAGTAAGAAAAGCAACAAGTTAGTTGGCCAGAGTTAAAAAAAGATTAGCGGTGTTCACAGATTAGCGAATCATTTGCCGTTTAAGTTAAGAAATTGTACTTCACACAATTATAACATGAAAATACTCCATACAGAGCTATCGCAATTTTTGTAATTGGCTATATTGCTTGTCCTTTTTTAAAAATTTCTTAATTGAAAACCATGGCTTGTTTTTATAAGATTTGAATATGTTTACACTTATCCATATCAAAAAAAAACAATAAAATCTGGATTCTTTCATACAAAATAATAAACGTGGTTTTTGTTTCTTTCGTATGAAATATCGCGCCTGGCCTAAGTTTTTTTCCACAGTTTTGTTTTTGTTTGTACATTTTTTCTTCTAATAATGTTTTTTCTTAAATTTATTTTAAAAAAACCATTGAAATTTAGAAATTGTAAGGTGAATTTTTTTGTTTTAAAAAATAAAAACTATAGTGACTTATTTAGTGGTCAGCAATCGCCCGGAAAAAAATTATTTTCTTTTACTTTTCATTAACCCAAATTGGTCAAGACAGTCTAGCCATAGCTCAAGCAAACCCGAAACCACCTGTTTTGATCGAAAAATTCCAAGTATAGGTCCAGCTCCATGAAAACACAGGTCACCGTCGTAACTGACAAACCACAGTCAAATTATAGGTCCAGATTGAAATCATAGGAGCAATCTCAGTCTGTGATGATATTGATCTGCTATCAGAATGATCACTGATGAGCCATAATCTTAGCGTCTAGTAAGTAGTCACAACACTAAATATCTTACCTCAAATCAATTTGGAGAAATTGATGAGCGGTGTGAACGTTAATTGTCCCAAATTGGAAAAATTGGCTTTTTTCAAAACCCAAAAACTATCAAAAAAAAAAGATATCATAGATAAAATATCTTTTAAAGTTATAGCTGAAGACATCACAGGCTTTCAGATGTTATGAAAAAATGCTTTTAAAAATGGCTAGTTTAGAAGTCAAAGTTTATCTGGAGAAAAAACACCCAGAGAACAAATGTTCTTCACTTTTTTCAAAAATCCGAACAATAACTAACTGTGTACTTTCAACGCTTGCTACGGGATGATACTCAAAAATTATAAATCGAACTCTATTTATAGACCTTAATAAAGGGCAGTCGGTCGGAACATTCAGAGCGTCACCCTGTGACAACTAGTCTTGTCTCGATTTCAATCAAACTTTTTCAGTACGGATTTTTAGACTTTGAAAGTGATGCGCCTGTCAGCCTCAGTCTGAAATTACATAACCGCTACAAGAACATAAGATTTTAGAAGCCTGTACTCAACAAATTTGGCCGCGAATGTCGGGATTCAACATTGCAACCCTCTAGACCGACCGTGAGGCGACAATTCGTAACAGGCGACAATTCGTAACAGGCGTAAAGTTGTAATATGCAACAATTCGTAACAGAAGACAAGTCGTAACAATATATTAAGCGGGTACACTGATCGTGCTGGATAAAGACGCAGCGGATCGAAACAGAGCAAGCGTATTCTACTTGCCAGTGCCTTGTTACGAATTGTCGCTTGTTACGAATTTTCGCCTGTTTAGAATTGTCATCTGTTACAAATTAACGAATTGTCGCCAGTTACGAAAGGTCGCCTGTTTCGAAATGTCGCCTTACTCGTCTGGAAATGCCTCATATTGATTGAAACGTCTGGAAAAAAAGGCGCAAAATTTTGAACAAAGAGTCGTGAAAGCCTGGAGCTAAGGTCTCACATTAAGTGAGATTTTTGAAACCTGCACCCAAATTTACTCATGATTCCAAAAAAGCTTTTTATAAAATTTTTTAACTGGAAATTTTACAGCTTAAGACAATCTTACACAACAATGAAAAAGCTGAATTCTACATTCAAAGCAATGACGTCAGCTATTGAAACTATTTCGCAGTCTTTTCCGTGAGTTTCAATGTTCGATTTCGTAGTTTTTGCTTATGTTTGCAAAAACCAGGTTCACCTCTGAGTTCAATAAAAAACCGTATAACTTCACTTTCTATTTTTTTTCAGTTTAGATTAAGAATTGATCCACTTTTTAATTTGAAATTAAATAATCTTTTCATAAACTTTTAAGCCCGATATTTCCAGATCTATGGAACAATTTCGCAGTCGTTTGCAAATTTAATCAAAATCCTTTTTTCAGTTCCGCTCATTTTCTCATATGGTTATCACCTGTGCTGTTTCGTTCAATATTTTGATGAGATCATTTGTGATAAAAACTCGAATTTATTGATTCTCTTGATCTAATCACAGACGGAACAGACAATTACTCTGGTTTTTTTTCTTTATTCATTTTTTTGGACCTCAATCCTCAATTAAACGCTTGAAAAGTTGTGACGTCAAATAATAAAGCTGTTTCAATCCTAAAAGAGACAGTTATGGTAAGATTTTTCCCGTACTACTCCAGGCATGCAAGCGTCACTATCTTCTCATATAAGGCTCAGCTATTAAAACTTATTTACTTGAACTGACGCAAACAATACCTTTCCCCGGACTTTTGGAGCCGTTTTTTGTGTTTTTTTTTCAAGTCAATCACTACGCTATTTTTTTTAAGAATTTTTTTGCTAATTGGATAACTACCCCATGAATATATTTGGCCGAAATGTCTGCATCAAGTATCTACATTTGAAGAAAAATGAGTTTTTTGAGCCCGCTTTCAATCGTAAATTGCTTATATTGACGTCTAAAAAATTTTCAAAAAGCTTTTAAGGCTAGTCAGCCACTAATAGTTGTCGCAAAGTTTGTTAAAGCCATTTTCAGCTGACGAACCTCATAAATTACCATAGAGTTTTTACGGGCCATTTTTTGCAAATTATGTGAAAGGGAAGAGCAAAAAACTAAATCAATAAGATGATCTACAAAAAACTGAAAGAAAAAATAAAAATAAAACATCTCATCTTAGTTTTTTTAAGCAAAGCAAAACACAAAGTAAGTGTCTTTAATGCGGGATAAAAAATACTTTGAAACATCAATTCGACCCGACACTTTTGATTCAATTCCTCGAATCTGATTATTTTATTTGGCCTCATAAGTAAATGCTCAAGTTCATGTCTGGTGATGTGGAAGGGTTGGGGGTTAGGTTTGCGATAAGAATATCAACATGCGATAATTGCAAATTAACAAAAGGACTAGCAAACGAAACAATGGCATACATATGCTTCGACGGCATACATATGCTTGAAGTGATTTTTTTATGCATGCCAATTTCGATTTTTAAACAAAAACTTTTTGACGCAATGTTTTAAACATCTGAAAGATATTGATAACCCAAGCTCAAAATTAGAAAAGATAAGATACCTGTGATTATTTTTGTTCCGACTTTAGAAAAAAAAACGGAATTTTTAGGCTTGGGGATGTTTTTTAATCAGTCAATTTTCGATAAGCATGTATTTGCGATAAGCATGTATTTGCGATGAGCTTTTATGCCTATCAGGATGCAATAAATTCTTTCAAGTAGACAAATCTACCCTTCAAGTTGCTTGAAAGATTACCCGGAAATTAAAAAAAAATTTAATTAGTAAATGAAACAAATATTTTTATAAAATGCATGGTTGATCACTAAAACCTTCAACCAAATTGCAGATTTGCAAAAAAGGAAGTAAAACGTCAATTTAGATTGCATTTGGAATCATCGTTGTGAATTTTGTGATAAAAAATGTCAAAGAAAACCAGGAAAATAACCAATTTGATGCTAAATTACGTTGAAAAATCAATTCGACCCGACACTTTTGATTCAATTCCTCGAAACTGATTATTTTATTCCGCCTCATAGGCAAATGCTCAAGTTCTTGCCCGACGGTGGGAGGGGATGGGGGTTAGGTTTGCGATAAGCATATCAGCATGCGATAATTGCAAATTAACAAACTGACTAGCAAACGAAACAATGGCATACATATGCTTTGACGGCATACGTTTGCTTCAAGTGATTTTTTATGCAGGCCAATTTCGAATTTTTAACAAAAATTTTTGACGGACTAATTTTGCCATCTGAACGATGTTAATAATTCAAGCTCAAAATTAGAAAAAATAAGATACCTGTGATTATTTTTATTCCGATTTTAGAAAAAAAAAGCGGAAAATTACGCTTGGGGTTGTTTTTTAATCAGTCAATTTTCGATAAGCATGTATTTGCGATAAGCATTTATGCCTATCAGGATGCGATAATTGCTTTCAAGTAGACAATTCTACCCTTCAAGTTGCTCGTAAAAATACTCGGAAAATTAAAAAGGCATATTAGTAAATGAAACAAATAATTCTATAAAATGCATGGTTGATCACTAAAAATTTAAACCAAATTGCAGAATTGCAAAAAAGGAAGAAAAACGTCAATATAGATTGCAATTGGACTCATTGTTGTGAACTTTGTGACACAAAATGGCAAAGAAAACCAGGAAAACAACCAATTGAGGCTAAATTACATTAAAAAGTCAACTCGACCCGACATTTTTGATTCAATTTCTCGAATCTGATTATTTTATTCCGCCTTATAGGTAAATGCTCAAGTTCTTGCCCGACTTTGGGAAGGAGTTGGGGGTTAGGTTTGCGATAAGCATATCGGCATGCGATAATTGCAAATTAACAAACTGACTAGCAAACGAAACAATGGCATACTTATGCTTTGACGGCATACATTTGCTTCAAGTGATTTTTTTATGCCGGCCAATTTTGATTTTTTAACAAAACAATTTTGACGGATTGTTTTTGCCATCTGAAAGATTTTGATACCTTAAGCTCAAAATTAGAAAAAATTATTGCTTTCAAGTAACGAAACTGGATCTATTTTTCTAAAAAATGCTGACTAACATGGCGCTGTTGCAGATAAACAAAATGACTAGCAAACGCAACAATGGCATACATATGCTATGACAGCATACATTTGCTTGAAGTGATTTTTTATGCAGGCCAATTTCGATTTTTTAACAACACATTTTTGACGGAATGTTTTTCGCATCTGAAAGATATTGATACCTTCAGCTCAAAATTAGAAAACATAAGATACCTGTGATTAATTTTGTTCCCACTTTAGAAAAAAAAACGGAATAGTTAGGCTTGGGGTTGTTTTTTAAACAGCCAATTGTCGATAAGCATAAATTTGCGATAAGAATGTATGCCTATCAGGATGCGATAATTGCTTTCAAGTAGACAAATCTACCCTTCAAGTTGCTTGAAAAATTACTCGGAAAATTAATTTATAAGTAAATGAAATAAATGTTTCTACAAAATGCATGGTTGATCACCAGAACCTTCAACCAAATTACAGATTTGCAAAAAAGAACTAAAACGTCAATTTAGATTGCAATTGGACTCATTGTTGTGAAATTTGTGACACAAAATGGCAAAGAAAACCAGGAAAACAACCAATTGAGGCTAAATTACATTAAAAAGTCAACTCGACCCGACATTTTTGATTCAATTTCTCGAATCTGATTGTTTTATTCCGCCTAAATGCTCAAACTCTTGCCCGACGGTGGGGAGGAGATGGGGGTTAGGTTTGCGATAAGCATATCAGCATGCGATATTTGCAAATTAAGAAACTGACTAGCAAACGAAACAATGGCATACATATGCTTTGACGGCATACATTTGCTTCAAGTGATTTTTTTAAGCCGGCCAATTTTGATTTTTTAACAGAACAATTTTGACGGATTGTTTTTGCCATCTGAAAGATATTGATACCTTAAGCTCAAAATTAGAAAAGATTATTGCTTTCAAGTAACGAAACTGGATCTATTTTTCTAAAAAATGCTGACTAACACGGCGCTGCTGCAGATAAACAAAATGACTAGCAAACGCAACAATGGTATACATATGCTCTGACGGCATACATTTGCTTGAAGTGATTTTTTATGCAGGCCAATTTCGATTTTTTAACAACACATTTTTGACGGAATGTTTTCAGCTCAAAATTAGAAAAAATAAGATACCTGTGATTAATTTTGTTCCAATTTTAGAAAAAAAACGGAATATTTAGGCTTGGGGTTGTTTTTTAATCAGCCAATTTTCGATAAGCATATATTTGCGATAAGAATGTATGCCTATCAGGATGCAATAATTGCTTTCAAGTAGACAAATCTACCCTTCAAGTTGCTTGAAAAGTTACTCGGAAAATTAATTTATTAGTAGATGAAATAAATATTTCTATAAAATGCATGGTTGATCACTAAAACCTTCAACCAAACTGCAGATTTGCAAAAAGGAAGTAAAACGTCGTTTTAGATTGCATTTGGAATCATTGTTGTGAATTTTGTGACAAAATTGGCAAAGAAAACCAGGAAAATAACCAATTTGATGCTAAATTACATTGAAAAACCAATTCGAACCGACACTTTTGATTCAATTCCTTGAAACTGATTCTTTTATTCCGCCTCATAGGTAAACGTACAAGTTCTTGCCCGACGGTGGGGAGGGGATGGGGGTTAGGTTTGCGATAAGCATATCAGCATGCGATAATTGCAAATTAACAAACTGACTAGCAAACGAAACAATGGCATACATAAGCTTTGACGGCATACGTTTGCTTCAAGTGATTTTTTTATGCAGGCCAATTTCGAATTTCTAACAAAAATTTTTGACGGACTAATTTTGCCATCTGAACGATTTTAATAACTCAAGCTCAAAATTAGAAAAAATAAGATACCTGTGATTATTTTTGTTCCGACTTAAGAAAAAAAAAGGATTATTTTATTCCGCCTAATAGGTAAATATTAAAGTTCTTGCCCGACGGTGGGGAGGAGATGGGGTTAGGTTTGCGATAAGCATATCAGCATGCGATAATTGCAAATTAACAAACTGACTAGCAAACGAAACAATGGCAATGGCATACATATGCTTTGACGGCATACATTTGCTTCAAGTGATTTTTTATGCCGGCCAATTTTGATTTTTTAACAAAAACAATTTTGACGGATTGTTTTTGCCATCTGAAAGATATTGATACCTTAAGCTCAAAATTAGAAAAGATTATTGCTTTCAAGTAACGAAACTGGATCTATTTTTCTAAAAAATGCTGGCTAACATGGCGCTGTTGCAGATAAACAAAATGACTAGCAAATGGCATACATATGCGCTGACGGCATACATTTGCTTGAAGTGATTTTTTATGCAGGCCAATTTCGATTTTTTAACAAAACATTTTTGACGGAATGTTTTTGGCATCTGAAAGATATTGTTACCTTCAGCTCAAAATTAGAAAAAATAAGATACCTGTAATTAATTTTGTTCCGCCTTTAGAAAAAAAACGGAATATTTAGGCTTGGGGATGTTTTTTAATCAGCCAGTTGTCGATAAGCATATATTTGCGATAAGAATGTATGCCTATCAGGATGCGATAATTGCTTTCAAGTAGACAAATCTACCCTTGGAGTTGCTAGAAAAGTTACTAGGAAAATTACTTTATTAGTAAATGAAACAATTATTTCTATAAAATTCATGGTTGATCACTAAATCCTTCGACCAAATTGCAGATTTGCAAAAAGGAAGTAACTCGTCAATTTGGATTGCATTTGGGCTCATTGTTGTGAATTTTGTAACAGAAAGAGGGCAAAGAAAACCTGGAAAATAACCAATTGAGGCTAAATTACATAAAAAAATACTTAGTTTAGAACTGCCCCATCAGAATAGTTTCCTTTTCTGTTAACATCAATCTAAATTGGTAATAAAATTTTTCGTTCATCCTAAAATGATAAAAAATGAGAATTAAAATTACGAAACTGGATCTATATTTCTAAAAAAAATTGTCTAACATGGCATAGACTAAGTACTTGACAAACAAACGAAACAATGGCCGCTAATTTCAAAACTTTTGTTTTTCCTGTTTTTTGTTAATAGTTTTTGCTTCTACGTAAACTTTTTAAATAGGAGTCCAAGTGCGTTCGGAATTGTCGTTTAAACCAAGTTTTGCATTTTCCCCCTTTTCTTCATTTGGGGGGCGATATAACCAAAAATAACCTGTGTTGACCAAAATGTGCAACCATAGTCTTTTTCCATGCAAATCATGCATGGATGTGTATGGTTGCGCGTTATCTTCTATGGTGGGCAAACATAGAATAGACTGAAGGTTAGTTTTTTTTCTGAGTGAACGCAATTATCGCATGTAAATGGAACAATTTAAAAAATTAGTGAGCGAAAAAAGACGGTGTACTGTTAATGGAAACCCTCCTACGATATAGAAAATAATCAAAGATTTACGCATTCAGCATTCAGGTGATTAAAGCAGTTTTTTCTAATCTAATTTGTCCATATGGAAACAAAATTCGTCTTTTTTTTAACTAAGGTAACACCGTGCTGTGGTTTAGAATGCTGCTGAAAAACGAATATTTTTATTTAGAAAAAGGAACCTTGAAAAATGTTTTTTTTATTAAAGTTTTTGGGGCAAAAAGAAACAATTAGCAGAAGAATGGATTAGCAAATTATGATCAGATTAGCAAAATTATGATCAGATAACAAATATGCTGCGCTTAGAAAAAATCCAAAATCTCTATTTTCCTACTTTGCCTTTTCCAATTGAGAAATATTTAAATTGAAGCTGTAATCGGATTGAAAAACTACAACTTGGGTTTCTAAAGTGCTCTAGTTCTCTAATTTATTGACTTAGAGTTCATTGAATAATGTTGAAGAAAATTCTTTATTTTGCAGTCGTTACGTTTTGATCTTCGAGAATTCTCAAAATCTGAACATCGTCACAGGAACCACGATTGTTTGTAATCTTTCAGTTAGTTTATTCATTTAGACAAAAAAAAAGAGGAAGAAGTGAAATTATGAGGTAAGATTGGGTTCTCAAACTTGAGTTTTGTCAAGAATACTTTTTTGAAATACAAAAAATTTTTAAAAAAATGTTTTATATTCTCATTAAAGACTTCAAACGACTTCAATTGTGTTTTTACTACTTCAAGCCAGTATTTATATCAACTGAAAACAAGAGTTCCTAGAAAATTGCTAGAAAATTTCCTAGAAAAATTTTTCTGCTGCTCATTTATAGAAAAAATTGACAAAGGGACTTGATATTTCAGTTTTTTGAAGAAAATGAAAGGATCATACAAGTAAGGTCTTATTTGTTTTTGTACAAGCAGTTGCTGATTGAGATTTATGATGTTTCATTGCAAGCTCACTGGTCTTATTTCTTGGACAAAACGCTGCAACAGCAATCAATTTTTTCCAAAGTTACGGGGGTTTAATAGGCAAAAAAAATTTTCTTGATTTAAAATGACCGGTATCCATTGTTACTAGAAGTTGAGTGAGAAAAGTTTTTGAGTGGCTAACGAGTTTTTGCAAAACTTTTATTGGTGTCTTTGTCAACCATTGTTAACCTGAACTAATTGAGACTAGCTATATGGCAGTTGGGTATTCAAATTTTCCTTGCATACTTTCGAAGAGAAAAAAAAAGCGAAAACAGTGTTGTCACCGGTTTCTCTACTAAGTTCCGCAGAAATTTCACTGCCTCAAAAATAATTTACATCCTATTGAATAGAAAACAACAACAAGAATGCTCTTATCAGGGTAAAACTTTCAAGTTCCCGACTTCATTTTGTAATTCCAATGGGTAGTACGAAATAAAACATTAAAAATAATTGATGAAATTTCGAAAAAAAAAAATGAAAAAGTCAGTTTTGAAAAAAGTTCGGAGGTTTTTTGAAATCATCCACCTACACGTTATGTTAAGTACAAAGTGAAATATTTAGCATACTGAAAAAATTAAAAGGACAAAAAGCATGCCTCAATTCAATCTGGAACGATTTCTACATCGGATTGAATCTCCGCTTACTCGTTTATAGCATGAAACTTACCGCTCGTTGATTGGCAATTTGGCAATGTTTAAACCCCAATAACTTTATTTTTTTTTGAATTTTTGTTTTGAAAATTGTCAGTTAAAAAGTCGAAATTTGTCTGCAGAAAAAATTCTAGCCCTAGTACAGCTTATCCATCATTTTCTTTGAAAATACCTAAACAATAAAAAAAATTGCTTACAACGCGTTTTAGGGCAAATTAAAAAATAAGAGGATTTTTTTTCATTGTCACGCGGCGGGAGTGAAACCAAAAAAAATTTTTTTTCTTGTTTCGAATGAAAATGATGGAGTACACACGCTCCTTTTCAGGCCAATTTCGGTTTTTTGGCGGAAATTTTTTTTACCCACGGAAAGATATACAAACCTTAATCTCAAAATTAGTTCTCAAGTTTAGTACAGACGTGATACCTGTGATTATTTTTGTTCCGACTTTAGAAAAACTTTTGTTTTCGACTTTTTAACAAAGCATTTATCAAGGAAATTTTTTTGATACCATTTGACAGAGATTTTGTAGTCTTGAGCTGATAAAATCACCTTCAATTGTTTTTTTTGTTGGGTTTTGGAAGTTATAATTTTGGCCCATTTAGGATAATTTTAGGATGATAGGTAAGCGGCGGAATAAAACGTTCCAAGTTATTGTTGATCTTTTTGGTATAATATGAGATGCATAACTCTTGCCTTCAGGTTTTTCTTTATTATTTTGTCCTTAGAAGTCTTGTTTCTTCACGTAAGCCGTTTCTGTACGTTTTGTTTTCAAATCAAGCACAATAAAAAAATACGATTTAAACTTTTGCAAATTGAATCCCACAATTGCAAATTTATTTTTATAGACCCACAAAAGTTTATGCCTCAGAGCGGATTTAGGGGGAGGGGGCGGGGAGGACGCTTTTTCTCATGGATTCGACCACCTGCCGACACCTGCTTTGTGCTTTTTTGAGATATCCATTTTTGGCTGACCGTAAAATTTTTGTAAGGCGCCAAAATAAACAAATTCTGAGGAGGAGCTATTTGTTTGTCAAAATCTTCCAAAAAGTGCCAAAGAACGTCTTTTTCAAAAATTTGCCTGCGGCACTGAAAATTTGGTAAAAACGGGGTCTTTATAGTGATTTGGGAGAGCTCAGAAATTCAAGTTGGTCGACCTAAAAAAACGTCGACGGAATGTTCAAAACTTTTCTGAAAATCTCTCCTCGAGAAATTTCTAGATCCTTGCCTAAGAGTATATGATAATTTAAGCTATTGATTTCAATAAAAAAGAATTTCGAACTACTAAAAAACTTTGGTACAAAATGAAAACTTTTTCATCTGTTTTTTTTTAGTTCCCATATATAGTTAGTTTTGTTATAGATATAATTTTTTCGTCAACAGTTTCCAAAAAACAAAGAAAATTTGCAAGTTTCTGTAGTATTTTACAAGTTTTAACAAAATTGATGCTAAGCTACGAAAACGAGAACGATAATCATGAAAGGATTCTGTTATTGTAAACAACGTTCAGTTCGATGGACAAATACTGATGAGTTTTTGAGGAATATTTCATATTTTTTTTTGGTGATAGGTATATGGCCTTTTCAAGCAGACGACACTTGAAACAGGCAAATAAAACAAATCATTTGAACTAAAAGAACATTTGGGTGAAAGAACGCTTCCCTTCATTTCAAGCATATATCAAATAACTTGCAGAAAAAAGTAATTTGACAGCCAAAACGCGTAGTTGCGCTCTAATGGTTCTGTGCGAAAGCCAAAACTTTAAACGTAAAAGCTAACAAAATTTTAAAAACCCCAAAAAAAGCCAGTTTATACCATTTTAATTCTATTTTGACTGACAAAATTGCCTGTTTTGTATACTAACGATTATTGAAGAAATTACAGCAAATAATAAATGACATTTAAAGTTCAAAGTTATTCTGTTTGCGCACCAACAGAAATCGCAATTGGCCAGAAAAAAAAACGAAAAAAAATTGAATGATAGTTTTGTTAAAATCAACTCTCGTGGAAATTTTAGAAAGCTAGCAATAACCAATTTATAAAGCACTACTGAAAACACAAAGAAAAAACAACTAATGAGTCAAGTTTTCGCAAGATTCCAGATTTTTTTCTTTGATAAAACCTAATAAAAATAAAACTGAGAGCAAAAAAATAAAGAGTCATTATAAAATTCTATTTTATAGCAAAAGAAAAGACATTGATGACACATAAACCAAAATTAAACAATGGATAACAATTAGCAAAAAACATGCCCAGAATTCATAACAACAAACATCTGTGGAGTTTATATTACAATAGCAACTCTTTAAAAAAGTCTTTGGGTTGTAATGTCTTAAGGAATTACGTATTAAAAAAACTTAATCCGGCAAAAAGTGAACTTCTACTAATGTTTTTTTTTTGTTTAAAAGCTATACTTTGAAAAAATGTGTTTTTTTTTGGACACAAAAAACTTATCAAAACCATTGCTATTTCCAAATGCGGCGAGAACTCAAAATACGGTAACTACAGACGAAATTTTTTGCGGCCAATTTTAACTACGATGTTTGAACCGGTTAAATGCGTTCGGATTACTTACTTTTTTTTCAAAAATGTTTAACTCTAGCGTTGAAACAGTTCGCCTACTATAACAAAAAGTCTACAATTGATGAAATATTGAGTATAATTGAAAATTTTATCGACTGTTTGCAAAAAAAAAATTTCAGTGGTATGTTTTCATGTTTTGATGAATCGAAAGCGTTTGATACAGTCAAAAAAAATTTCTAATGTTTTCTAGTTTCCGTTGGTTTGAGAAGACCCATTAGATATACCACAGTTGTGCCTTTAAGACTATGTGTCCAAAATGAAACAAAAAAAAACAGACTCAAAACCAATTGAGTTCGTAAATCCAGAGGTTCAATTTTGAGTCTGTTCTGTTTCTGATCCAGCTGTATGGCTCTAAAAAAATGGCGGTAAGCAAAAGCAAAGCATTTTTTTTAGTTTAGAAAAAAAAACGACTAATTTCTGGTATCGATGGATGACATAGAGCTGGATTGTTCTCCGGAAATAAAGTATTTAGCAAAAACTAGAGAAAATTTTTAGATTTCAAAAAATATATCACGAAATTTAACAAAAAATTGGCAAAATTATCACCAAAATTGTAGTACTACAAAATGTATATTCAATATGGTAGCCTAGTTTGACTTTACATGTATTTGATTGAACTGAGCCAGTTAGTCAGTATTGTGGTTTTATTTATGGGTCAAAAGATTTATAGGTCTCTTTAATACAGACTAACTTCAACAAAACAAAATGTTGCAAAACTTTGAAGAAGTTTACTCTCAAGACAATCTAGACTTGGTGAATTTATTTTGGTTGTTTCTTTTTTTTCTTTCTCTTATTAGGGGTACTTTGCAGTAGTTAGAGGTTGGTTATATTGAGCACGAAATTTGTTCGTTAAATGCTTTTAAGCATCTATGTTCTTTTTGGCCAATAATTCGGACATTTTCTTTCTTAATATCAGAATGTTTAGAAGGGGTAAAAACTTGCTCAGAGGCGTCTTATTGACGGTAAATTGCCTTTTGACGACATCCCAAGTTGGTTTGTACTAGTTTTTTTCTCAATCTAGAGTTTTTTCTCAAATTTAGACTGGCAATGTTTGAAAATTAAAAATGATCATTCATGGGTTTGATTGCAAGTTTTACCTGAACAATCATAATTTCAATTTCAACTTTATCGAGAAAAAACATTAACTTACAATAAAGCAGTTAAGATTTTAGTTCTGCGGAAAAATAAAATTTAGTGCCAATAAATTTTTATAACGAAAGATGAGCATATGAACTGTTCTTTTTTATATATGACAATTCGCTGTTGGTAGTTGATTATTAAAAAATTTTCGCCGGCTGATACTCCTCATTATTCTGCCTTCGTCTCGGGTTTAAATCAAGGCTCTTTTGATTTTTTTCTTTCTTATCCCGTATTGTGTATGCAAGTGGTTTCTTTGGAGTTTAGATAACGTTTTTGAAAGAAACAAAACGTGGCGATTGCTGCAACGTTTGTATAATGTCTTTTTTTGTGTTTTTCTTTTTTGTTGTTGTTGCTGCGGCAATTTTCAAATTATACTACAAATAAAAAACACAATAATTAATGCAGCTTAAAAAGAATCAAGATTTGATATTTGCACTTATAAAAAACGATTTTTTTTCTATTCAACAAACCGACATGCGAGAATTGGTTAATTGCTTTGTCTGAAAGCAAAATATACTTTTTCTCTTTTGTTTCTAATGGAAATTAATTTCTTTGTTGCAATGACAAACGAAACACGACGAAATCGATCGCTGTTCTGCCAATTTATTCCTGTGGTAAGTTTCTATCCTTTTGACACTCTTTTGAGTTTAATTGTCTTTAAAAAGAAGTCAATTAGTTCAATGTTTTAAAAATCTTTATACCAAGGTCATTTTGACTACCTTGTCTTATCTGGTTTTTAACCTTTTGCTGGTTCTTACATATATCAGCATAAAAGAAGAAAAAACAGCATACCGTTTTCTGATTGCCTCAAAAAACATCTTGACTTTTTATAAACATAATTACGCAATAATTCTCAAAATGCTGATCTAACTCTTCTATATGAAACCATTTACTGTTTAATAGAACAAGCATTACACCTCTGACAAGTTTTTTTTCCCACTGAAGCCTTTGGTCACAAAACTGCTGTATTTTTTACAGGAAGTTAAGGTGCCTAGCTTAGATGGGTATCTCATTAAAAAAGAAAAACCATTAAAAAGTTTTGGGTTTAACTAAATCAACTAGCTTGACGTCTTATATTTTTTCAAGAATTGGTGTTTCTACAAGGCTGACATCTCAATTAAATTTACAAAGCATACCTTTTTTGGTTTGATTAATCCAATATTGTTTGTACAATTTTCGCGTTTCCATTCGAACTAGAGAAAAGGCCGTGCTTTTTTTACGGCCTGATTAACCCAACGTTGAAAAGGCACAAGAAAAAGTCAATAATTCGATTCGCCCCGTCCGTACTTTGATTGACATTTTCTGCCTTTAGCCATTATTCGGTACATTATGGAGACTTCTAGGCTCTAGGTGTAGTTTTTGCGTTCTTTATTACTCTCAGTTTCACTGATCACGTTGAAAACTCTACAAACCCTGAAAAAATTTTATTTGTAATGATACGATACAATAATGCTCAAAATTAAGAAAAAAAACAACGGTTTCAGTAGAACTGCATGATTATCTTTGATATAAATACCCTCATTTAAATAGTGTTTGTTTTCATGTTTCCGTTTGTCCGGCTTGTTGAGACTTTCTGAAAAAATTTTTGTCTCTGAGGAAAATGAAATTTTTAAACATATATAAACGCGATTGCCATGAAATATGTAATCGGATTAGCGAATCATTACCTAATTTGAGACTACATAAGGAAGTCAGTGTATTCTTTTAAGAATGTCATCAAATTTTGACTATCCTAATTGTCAATCTAACGTTTTTTTTGTAGTTTTCTGCCAAAAATAATAAGGTCGTAAATATTTGGTAAATTTACTTTAGAAGTATAACAGAAAACTTAAATCCAATCGCAAGCGCTGCTTACAAACAAAAGTAACGGAAAAACGGCAAAATAATTAATTACCCAGTAAAGAATACAAAATGTTCATATGTTGTTCAAAAGGTGTTTTACATCTGAAAACCATTTTAATCTACTTAAATTACAAAGCCATAAATAATAAATTCCTACTCTGAAAATTATTGTTTTAATTCAGTTTGGATTCCCAAAGCTTGAAAATTCAGATTAATTTGTTCACGTTTTTATTACTATTAAAAGATCACGATTGTCAACAAAATGCAGGAAAAAACTAGTTTGATTATTTTTCTTTTTCTGTCATGTAATTTTAGTTTAATTCGTATTTGCTTCTTCATTTTAAATATACTTACCTGCAGGTTTTTTAACATCCCCTACAATCCTAAAGATTTATATTGAACACACTTCCCATTAAATTTTTTTAAACTTCATTGGCTCCTAAACTCCGCTTATTTTCATCAACATTTCAAATATGCCAAACACGTCCAATTAGTGCTCTAATTTTTTGCCGTTGATTTCCCTTTTTTACAATAACATTTTTATAATTATCCATGCTGCGAGGAGAATTATGGAGACAAGACAAATTAGTTATTCGTACGAAAGGACATTTAGCCAATTTTTTTCATTAAGAGATATTTTCTCAAAAAAAATATATTCAAAGCGGAAATTCTAAAACTTGGTTGGAAACTTTCTCCTGTTAGCGGTTATGTTCAAATTATTTTTCTCATTATACAAAAAATTATAATCGGAGCAAATTATCAGAATACATTTCCTGTTCATTTTCCTTATTTCATTTTACAAATAAGTGTATATACTCGATGTCAAAAAACTCAATCGTTGTCAAAAACTAGTTAGATCCGTGAAACTGATTTTTATTGAGATTTGACCAACTTCGCTTTAATTTATATTCAGTTTGAGGCTGCTATTATGAACGGGTATGTTTTTTTTAGTTTTCCGAGCAACTCGGTTTTGGCTGATTTTGGTTTCTACTCCTAGTGGTTGATAATTATCGCTGCTTTGTGGAAAGTTCGAAACAAGCCATTGCCACTTCAGGCAGTGGGATAACGCCATTTTAACAATGATCAGCTGGCATTGACGAATCAGCGTTGAAAGTCTTTGCTCTGAATCAAAAAGATGACAAAGTTAGGTTATCGTTGTTATAATGAGAGGCCTGCCTACCTGGGTTGACAAAAAAAATGCTTTTCATACAATTCCATAATATGGAAAAAACGCTTTTCATACAATTCCATACAATTCCATAGAATAAAAAAATCTTATGAAAATCATATGATAACCATTTTTTCCATTCAATCGAATGGTATGGTAAAAAAAATTTTACGGAAGAACTTTGCATAAAACTCAGTTTCTGATTGAGCAACACAAAGAAATAAAATGAGGCAAAAACTAAATCTTAGCCGAGCCCAACGTGCCAGTCTCTCAACAGAAGATAAAAACTACACAAAAAATTTCGAGGTTTGAAACTCTATTACTGTGTTTCCTGTAACTTTCTCTCCTCAAATTCGAGACAGCAGAGAGTTACTCTTAGTGGGAACCAACACCGGAAAAGGGTTGCCTCATACTAAAAATTACAAATCACTGACAAGAATTTGAAGACGCGAAGTCCAAATCTGCAGATCCAAAGCACACTTCATGTCAGCTCCGAGAAAACATTACATATTTACATCTAAAAACAAACTAAGAATGTACGAAAATGCACATAAAAATAGAATGCAAGTATATCATAACTTCTATCCGTGCGACAAAAATCAAATTTTAAGACCACCATCGGAACCAGAAAAAATTATTGATAATAGCTAGCTTGACTGGTAGAAGAGAAAGGACCATTTCTCAACGAAATTTTATCAGATTTCAGAAAAATGATATGGTTGAGCTTCTCTTGAGCAGTTTCGTTGATTCCTAAATGCTTTTTTGAAAAAATTTTGAACAAAAAGTTTGATTATGGAAAAAAATGTTTATCATAGCATTTTAATAGAATGGAACTTGTACGATAATAATTTTTTAATCAAGAATTTAAATGATCAAAATGGTTCCAATTATTTTAAAAAATCTATATAGGTTCATTTGAACTTCCTAAATGCTTTTTTTGAAAAATTGTTGAACAAAAAATTTATTTATCGCAAAAAATAATTATCATAGCATTTTCATAAAATAAAAATTGTATGATAAACATTTTTGTCAAAAAACAAAATGAAAAATGGGCCAACTTGATCTGATTTACCAAAAAACGAATCAAATTTGTTTAAACTTGCCAAAAAATTTCATTTTAAAGGTTTTACTGAAAAAAAAATTAAAATTTTACTGATGATTTGTATTAGATGTACTCAAGCAAAATCTCAATTTGCATTTAACTGTCTGTTTTATATAAAAGCAAAGTAACTGTTTGTTTTTCGCATCAAGGTTAACATTAATTAAATTGTTATCCTATTATGACATTATGATTGGGTTCAGAGTTATTCTTTATAAAAATTTCAAGTTATGCTTGGAGAGTGTCACAGTTTTGATTGAGATTTGACAACTTTTTCCTTGGATTTTTTTTGAAATATCAGAGTATACCACTAGCCAAATTGTATAATCTGTAGATTTTTCTCAAACAGATTTATTCAAATTAAATGAACTCTGCGGGTTTTCATCAATAAATGCGGTCTGCAAAATTGGCATCGTACGCGGTAATTTTGTGACATTGATGGCATGCTTGAAGTAATTGCTCGCAATAGGCATTTTTAAAAAGAATCATTAACCTTCAATAATTGTATTTGAAAAGAGTTAAAGCAATTACATTCCGAGTGATTGGTTTTATTTTTCGAGGGAATAGTTCGGAAAGCAAGTCGTTAAAAGTACTTCAGTTGTCTACTCAATTAGAATACATTTTTCTTAAAGAACTTCTTTATCAAAATCTTATATATACTAGTATCGAGGTTTTTCCATTAGGAAAATTCATTCAGATAAGTAATACTAAGTAATGTTTCTATTATAAAACTTCAAAAAAAAACGTCATTTTCGTGGTATTTGAAACTCAGCAGGACTTAACAAAGTGTAACAAAACTGCTCGTATATCAAAGCCCTGGTTTTTCACGTTGCATTTTAGGGCATTATAAAAGACTTTTGGTTGAAAAAATGTTTTTTTTTCATTGTTCCAAAATTTATCACCCCCACTTTCTAATGTAAACTAAAAAGCGATACATTTATCGTAATCTAATAGCACGACCAAATGACTGGCCTTATTACAATTTGGAACGCATCAATCTGTCACTTAAGCGTGTTATGAGAACGCAATATTTTGCTCGTTAATTATCTCAATTTGACCAAGTTATCAATTCTTAAACCCCCATAATTTTGCGAAAAATGATCGCAGGTTAAATATGTTTATCAATATAAGCTCAAAAAAACAACTTTCTTCAGATGGTATAGAAAACTTGTCAGAAAAGATTAGCTAAAAAGTGGAAAACTGACTGAATAAAAAACCACCCCAAAAAATCCGCCCTTTCTTCGAAAATAAGAAGACAAAAACTTAGAAATGGTAAATCCATGCTATTATAAGCTCGAAATCTCATGTAAAAATTTTTCAAGCCTAATTTAGAGTGAAAAGAAAAAATTCAAAATGATAATATTGAGCTCATTCGCTGATTAAAACTCGTAGAATTTTAATATTTAAGTTGTTTTACACGATCGTTCGACATTTTGTTGCGTAAACTTTATTTTAGATAGAAAAGACGGTCCAACAAACCAAGTTTTGGAACATAATAGGCCGAAATATTTATGATAGCAGGAGGCCGTGCATTGATAATTCGACAAAAATTCATAAAAATTTTCAATTGGAGTTTTGTGCAAGTTGATTCAAAATTTCAGCACACTTTTTTTGAATTTTCATATTGGTGGTATAAAAGTGTTTTTTTTTCTGAAAACCAAATCGCATACAAAGGCAAATTGCGAAAATCAAAAAGTGTAGATTAACTGCTAAAGTTATACCTGGCTGAAAAAACATGTATGCATTTTAAGCCAGTTATGGTAACGCACATATGGTACTCTAGACTTTTTGTTTATTATCATAATCGCATTGTACGCAATTTAGTTTTCAGAAAAGAACATGCGATGTCATACCTTTGATATGAAGATTCGAAAATTTTGAAAGTTAATCTGAAAATTTAAAGAAATATTTTAGTAACCATTGGGACAGAAAAACTATGTTGTCGAAAAATTCTTTTTGTTTTTACTATTGTTTGACTGCCCTCACATTGACATCAAGTGTCCTTTCTTTAGGTTTCTCGTTTCCTGGCAGCGTCCGATTTAGAATATCACATAACTTCAGCATTTTGTTTTCGAACAATACAATTAATCTTGCATCTTACAGCAAGGCATTCATTACCAATATGCTCAATTCCATGTCTTGATTGTTAAAAAATTACTACTCGATCAATACAGTAGTATCAGTTTTAGACGGAGAGTAGTGGGGGGGGGGGTTTAATGGCAGCAGTTCAATCGTCTGCAGTTACCCTCGCAATTCGGTACTGTTGTAAGTGGCTACACTCGCCACCCCGACTTCTGGTATTATTTTAGGCGAACATCCAGTTCTAGCCAACCAACACTTATTTCTTAGTAAACTCGCATCTGACACGAATATTTAGGAATTTGATAGAGGAGCGCACGCCCAAAAACACATTTTTTTAATCAATATTTTCCTCAAGTGCAATATTTCATTAATTTGAGAAAATTATTTACAGACGACAAAGAGCAGTCAAATTGTTCAGGATTTCGCCCTGATACGAGCAGTTCTGTTGTTTTCAAGCTTGGCTTTGTAACACTCAATGCAATAACTTATATATAAACATTACAATAGCTGATTGGAACCTTCAGGGCTTGGTTGAAAAAAATATCCTCCTGTAAGTTTTTTATGCAGCACTCCGTCCATTGGAGTTCTAGGAAAAATATATATAATTATTTCTCTTGAAAATTTTGTCCTTTTGCAAAACGTTGTTCTTCAGACTTGGTCAATGATTGACAGGCTTTTTAATAAACAGTTTGTTTCGGAACTGGCATACATGTTTGCAGTACGTATCATTCCGATTGTCGGTTGTGCGCATTACACCTTCCAAAATGAACGAACTAAAAATCGGCAATCAATTTTATAATGGTCAAGAATCTACTGGCATTCTAAAATTGGACCGAATTTTTCATTTTTTTGCTTAGAAAAATTGGTGCGCACAGGGCTTAGTCTAGAATCCAGTTTCTTTCCGTTCGAATACTGGATATATCGAAATAAGTGTGTTTGGAATGTTCTAATCAATAATCCTGTTGTAGTGAATTGGTCGACAAGTTTGTGATCTGAAAACGAATTAACTTTTATCCAAAACTTTCTCAAAGGCTATAAAATGCCCTGGGTGAAATTGATTTAAAGTGATATGTTTTCAAAACTAACAACCTTAGGGCGTTTTCAGTTTGAAATCGGATTCAAGAGTATTTGTGTTTTTAACTTCATTTTATTTCCACAACGAATACTAGTTTTGACCAAATCCTAAAACCTGAACTGAGAATTGAGTTCCGTTACCAAATAAGTCAGTTATTTCTTCTGAAACATGAAAAATTTGGTTTTTGATCATTGACAATTTTTTCATCACGTTTCGATTGTTTATTTTCTAAAAGCGATGAACTGTCTTTGTTGTAAATAGTAATTTTAGCTTCAAGTTATTTTGCGACGCGAGACAAATTATGGTGTTGCAGAGCGCAGAGGTATAAATCAAAGTCAGATCGACGTGTTTATAAGATTTCCGCAAAATTACGTGAACGCTTTTTTGGAGTTTTTGGCTGGAATTCGTATTTTCGGCTCTCAAATTTACTGGGAGCGCTCTTTTTCAGCCACTAAGCTTCAAATGAATGAAAAATCATCATATTTCAAGTGAAAAATTTTGTGCATATTACAGTAAATGCGTTTATTTTCATTTGAAAATCTCAATAATTAATCAGATGTTTTGATGAACGTTTTAAAAATAACGAGCTGTGCTGTTTTTTCATGAGATATTTTTTAACTTCAGATATATTTTCAAGCGCACTATGATTGCCTATTATAATCGGCAATTTTGTGACCGAAAAATGAAAATTTGCATATTTCATATCAATCACTGGGATATTTACCAAGGATCGATTATCTAATCGAATCAATTTTCTGCTCTTAATTGAAATGTTACGAGGTGAAAAAAACGCCTTGCTGTTTTCGTTGTCGCTTTTATGAAGTGCGTCTATTTCTTATTTCGCTACAAGAGTGTTCTTATTTGTCTTTGATTGTAATGTTCTGCACTTTCCATTAAGTGATGATAGTTTTGAACCATTTTTCTTTTTGAAAAGTATGTTTGTTCACTCCATCCAAATAAGAAACAAACAAAGAAATTTTTTGTATTTCCGACTTCAAACTCAAATAGCTTCGAAAACAATTTTTTAGCAGCAATTTTTCTCTCAATTCTTATTCTAGATGTTTTTTTTATGTTTTGAGCAAGAAAAGGACTATTTGTATTTTGTAATATATAAATACGGCCATACTATAAATTATAATGATCACAATTATAGTTAACTCAATAGTGCGGCTTGATACTATGGTTCACAAATTGTTATCATTACGCTTGAACTTCCCTACTTGAAGATGAAAATAATTTTTATTAATTCTTTGTGCCTTCAAATAAGTAGTCTATTTTATGAATTTTTATTCTCTTGGGATCTTGAAGAACATTTTACAGGTTGATTTTCTTGTCCTTTTGCCTGAATAAATGCCTTTTTTTCAGACGAATATTCGCCAAATGAAAATATGTCACTTACCATTTTTTACTTACCACGCTTTGTGTCCACCCGAATTTACGCTTTATCTTTTTATGGAATTAAAACAAGCATTGAGAAAAAAATTGATTATTTTATGTCGAATTTGCATCAAGAAATATTTTTAAATAGTGTACTGAAGTCTTGAAGCAGAACAGGCTGAAAAATCAGTCTGAAAATCAACTTCAAATGCAAAATAGGCTCGTCAAGGGCCTAAAACAGGACCCCAATCCATTGATTAAAACAAGTGTCCCTTCTTCAAATTACAAATCTGGCACCCTTTCTTCTCATTCAAGGTAAGAAGCACCAAAAAACGGAATATTTTTGCAAGAAAGTATAAAAAGTGATCCATTTGTCTGTCTTGCACCGTAGTCCGACCCCCTTCTGAAAGTTATTTTTCACGCATAATCACAAATTATTCATTTTTATTACCTGTCAGCCGGTAGTTTATTTTGCTCTCAGAATCTATAACTTTTGACTCAAGAAAAGCATTTGATGAAAAGTGGAAAAAAGTCCCAAAATAGTCATGTCTTGGTACAAAAGCGTCTTTGATTTTTTTTGAAGAATCTGATAACACTGTTGAAGCTCCCGCTCTCAAACGTTAACCTTTGTAATGCTTTCATAGTAGCTGTATCCAAAAAAAAACAAGAAAATTCTGATCATTTTGACCGCGATAAAGCTGAAATATGTCATATTCGATTGTAAAATTGTTCTTTTTTTGCTTCAAATATACTCCCTCCAGATGCTAGATCCGACAAAATAAAAAGATCAGAAAACTCTGATCATCAGAAAATTCATCAAGAAATCATCAGAAAATTCTGATCATTTTGAAGGCGATAAAGCTGAAATATGTCATTTTTGATTGTGAAAATGTTCTTGTTTTTTTGCTTCAAATTTACTCCCTCCAGATGTTAATCCGACAAAATAAAAAAAACGCCATTTTTTTTCGACGCCATTGATTTTGCAATTCAAAGTTCTGTGAGAATATATCGAGTAAAAAATAGTCTAGCTTTTTCAGTCGTGATTCGAATGAAATTAAGCCTTGTCTCAATGTCAAGGAAAAAAGGTTAGAGCAATTAACTTTGAACGAATAAAGGTATCGTCAATTTGATACCACTAATTTTAGCCATTGATTTTGCAATTCAAAGTTCTGTGAGAATATATCGAGTAAAAAATAGTCTAGCTTTTTCAGTCGTGATTCGAATGAAATTAAGCCTTGTCTCAATGTCAAGGAAAAAACGTTAGAGCAATTAACTTTGAATGAATAAAGGTATCGTCAATTTGATACCACCAATTTTAGCCATTGATTTTGCAATTCAAAGTTCTGTGAGAATATATCGAGTAAAAAATAGTCTAGCTTTTTCAGTCGAATGAAATTAAGCCTTGTCAACAAATTAAGCCTTGGACTAAGCTTTAGCAAGAACTAGCATTTTAGCTCTACTAATGATGTGAACGACATCTCTTCGGAAATTACAGATTGCGATAAACATCTGTGCGGCAAAGTTTCATTAAAATATTACTTTTCAGTTTTGAAAGGAACGAAAAATTCAAGATGAATTTTTATATTTTCAAATCTCGAAAATATTATGAGAAGAGTGAAGAAAAATCTAACTACAAATAACATAAAAAACTGAAAATTAAATTTAAATGGTATTTTTGTAATATTAAAATTTTAAATGGTTCATCGAACGTATGATACTTAAACTGTTTAAATCAGGGTTATTATTGAAAAATTAATGGTATCAAAATTTCAAAAACACAGAAGCAACCAGAATAAGCATTGTTTTGCCCGCAATATCGAAGAAAATTTTTTTTTTCAAAAATCATGCCACAAAGTTATTACGCAATCAGACAGTAAAGAGTTCTAACTGTTCCAATCTTTCTTTCAATTTGTTGATATAATATTTTCAAGAATATGATATAAAAATTTTTCTGACAGGATTTTTGCTAAAAAAGGATAAAGTCTTCGACAAAAACGCTTTCTCCGTTTTATCTGCCCACACGCTTCAAAGAAATGTGTTAACCCCCTTAAGGTACAAAGAAATGTGTTTACCCGCGTTTAAGTAAAGCGAAAACAAATTCAGTCATTTTAGATTTTTGTGGTTTAAATGTTGTCAACAAAATTAATTCGTATGCTACCCTCAGACAACAACATGCTTCAATTATAAGATCAAGTTATTTATAATTCATTTGAAATCAAATAAAACGGGTTTTCTTTCAATTTATTTCTGCAAACTGTTTATACAGACGTATCTACATGCATACAAGCATAATGAGCTCTATTTTGGACTAAGCTTTCCAAAATATGTTCAAAGGCTCTTTTGACCTACGATTCCAAAATTTTGTCTGCAGCGCATAAAACTGCATCAAAATCTATACTTCAAAGGTTTTTTTATAGCTCAAAAAATTTTAGCAATTCCTAGATTCTTCCCTGCAAGCATAAAAACATAAGGACATCAATTTATTAAATTTTTATCCCTTCACTTTTGACGAATCATCCAGTTGTGCCTAAATAAAGTAAGAAAAAAGTGTATAAGAAAAGGAAGAGTAACAATTTAGAATTGCGCAGAAAAAAATTGAAATTGGACAACGTGAAACTTTAGTTAAATAAATGCAAACGACTTTGAGTGAAAACAGAAGAAGAACAATTTTCAATGATTTAATTACAACAGTTTTTAATGTTTCATTACATAATAGCACTATAATCCATTATAAAATTGTTAATATAGGTTACTTTTTGAATTTGTAGACACTGATGATGAAATTCAAACATAATCATTTTTTATCTATGGAAATCTAGCGCGGCTGGCGAGTCGTATGACGGAAACATGACCAAATGACTTGCCTCCATTCATCTTGGAACGATTTAAGAGCGTTGTGAGAACGCAATGTAACGCGCGTTAATTCACCCAAATCGGCAAAACAAATAGTTTTTAAACCCCCATAAGTTTTTGAAAAAAAAATCAGAGATGAAATTTATTTTTGCTTTGAGCTCCTGTTCACAATATCTTGAAGATGGTCAGGTTCGGATTTGGGGGGGGGGGGGTAGACCCTTTGCTGTTTCAAAGGGTCCAGACTTTGGTGTTTATAAGCGTTTAAGCGTTCCATTTTTGACCGACCGACCCAAGAAATTTTCTAAAGAGGCTTTTGGCGCCAATTTATACTAATTTTGAGGGGTAGCGCGCCAAAAAACGCGGTTTTTTTGGTGAAAATTTTTCAAAAAGTGCCCAAAACCGCTTTTTTGACTTGTTTTTCATAAAATTGACTGCGGTGCAAAACATGCTGTCGAAATAGGGTAATCCTTGTAGTGTGTTCTGGTAGCGCTCGGAAACTCAATTTGGTCAACCTTACAAACGGTTGACAAAACTTTCAAAAAGGCAAGGTTAAAAATAGCCTATAGACTAAAAAAGTTTGAAAAAAATGTTTTGATTGAAATTCGTTTTTTTTGACGAGTGCTCTTTCAAAATTTAGGGTATATTGGCACAGGGCATTGGGTAGACATCACAGATAGGTCAAGTTTCCATTATGAGGGAAAACATTGTAACCATCCGAGAAACAGCTGTGCTAGGCAAAGAACCAACAGTTTTCTTAAATTAAGTCGAAAATACGTTTTCTTCAATTTGTTTAATGCTTAACCGATGCAATAGTTCTTTATAAGCGGCACTTTTTTATCTAGAAGCCATAATGGCGAGGTGGGAAAAACTTAACAAGATCCAGCAAACTATTGTAGAACGCTGTTATAATTTCATTTTCTTTTTCTTGCTTCGTTTAAAAACATTAATATTTCCTTAAAAGAGCAGATCTAAAATGCGAGAGCTTAAACAACGTAATTTCTAATTTCAAGTTAAGCCAATTTCAATTAACTGGGTATTATTTCTCGCTAATTAATTCAATGAGCAGTGACGCTGTCGTATTCACTTCGATTACGTCACCAGTGAATTTTTTTCAGTTTATCCAGTTTTTTCGTTAGAGAAGCAACTGAAGTGTTTTGTTTTTGTTATTTACATTTTTCTTTCTATAGTTTGACTAGAGCGCTATTTGTCACTTGTGATTTCAAACCATCTCCACAGAGTGTGACTTTAGTTTTTTTGGTTTCTACCCCCCCCCCCCCCCCAAAACCGCAAAAACCGGAGAATAGCTTGTTTGACGTGTTTCACGAGTGTTCTGAAAATTTGGAGTGCGGCCAAAAGGTAGACTTGTCAAAAAAAAGACGACAATCAGAATCGAGATAGGACAACAAACGTGCAAAATATTTTTTCTTTTTTCGATTTTGATTGGCTTACGACGTGTCAACTTTATGAAATCTGTGCTTTTTGCTACAGAACTTGAAAATTCAAACACGAGTGGACGATAGTAGGTCAACAGCATTTTTATAGAGCACCTTTCAATTATCTTCACTCTCAGATTTAATAAGTTCTCCGATGAAAAAAATCGTCTTTAGTCTTTTTTTGTATGTTTCTGAATCAGTTTTCAATAACCACATCGAATCAACTCATCGAAACAAATCTTGCTTTTTGTTTTTTAAACTAAGCATTCATTTTAATCTTCCCTTCATGGTAGTTTGTTGCATTATAAGGCACACGCCCACGTTTTTTAATGTATTTCTACAAAAATTCTTAGATACTCGCTAATTTACTGACTGCGTCTTTTGAGCATAGAGCTAATATGATTCACCCCAATTAGAGGGAAAAAATGCCCACCAAAAAACTTTACTGTGTCTTTCTAACTCCTGCATCGGATTTTCATAAATAAAAACTGATTTTAAAGGAAAAATGTATTCCAAAAGGTTCATTATATTCCATTATTTTTGCACATTATATTGTCATTATAATCGATTACTTCGGTAAAAACACAATCCAATAAAATACTTTATAATGGATTGTAATCCCTTAAAAAGCTATTACTATGAGACGTGAGCAAACGGGGGGACGGTTGGGTGTAATTGGAAGCAGAGGGTATGTGTGGGGGGGGTTTAAACGTAGGCGAGGGTAGTGTCATATGCTGGAGGAATGACATGGAACTTAAAATCTGTTGAGATGCCAAGAAACATGAACTGATTTACTTGAACTTAATCTTGAACTCTAGACATTAAATAATTGATACCAGACTAATGAGACGGTGCTACCATAATAAATACCAGTCAGCATCGTTGCTCACTTTACTCACTCTAAATTCATTCATCCCTTTCCTGCGACTTCGACTACCAACTACTGAATTCAAACTTCTACCATTCTTTCATCAGGTTATGGGCCCAGTGCCCTGATACTTCAAGTTACATCTTCTGCCTTCCTCGCTGAAAAGCTAAGTAGATTTCCAACTTTCCACCACTGTTTCAAAGAAGTATATCTCTGAGTTTTCGCATCTATTTGTTTGACTGCAAGAGATGGAGAAGCTGTCGCACCATCTAGTGTTCAGTGGAGAGGAGGAAGACTTTGCGTACTGGTCAGAAGTGTTCGAGGGATACATGCACAGAAAGAAGCTGCGAAAGGAACTGAGAAGAGGAGTCAACGGCCGAGCAGAAGTACGACATTTGGGCCGAGCTGATACAGTTCCTGGACAAACGATCCGTTATGATGCTGACGAGTGAGTGCCTGCTGACGGACCTGCAGCGTGGACGCTTTTGAAGAGCCGTTTTGCGAGTGACAGTACACCGAGGAAGATGGCACTATTACAACAGCTGACGACTTTGGTGCTGAAAGAGAACGAAGAGATGATGGACTATCTCGTGCGTGCGGAGTCACTGACCAACAGCTTGAAGACTGCGGGTGAGGAAATTTCTGATTCTTTGTTGACTTCTGTTGTGCTTAAGGGTTTGCCTAAAGCTTTCGATTACTTTAAGACTGTTCATGATTTTTCTAAGGATAAGTCTACTTTTGCTGATGTTAAAAAAATCCCTTAAAGCTTTTTCCGATTCCATTAAGGTTTCTTCTAGTGAAGGTTCCCCTGTTTCTTTGTTAAGTTCTTCTCATTCTAAACCTAAGTCGAATTCTCGTGTCAATGGGACTTGTTTCAAGTGTAATAAGTCTGGACATAAGGCTTCTTCATGTAGAGTTGCTGTTAAGTGTTCGTATTGTGGCAAGCCAGGTCACTCTGATTCTCGTTGTTTCAAGAAGGAGAGAGAGTCTAAGGCTAAGGTTTCTTCTAATTTTGCCGAAGAGTTTTGTTTTGTCGTTTCTTTTGAGGGTTTTTCTAACAGTGAGTTTGTACTTGATTCGGGCAGCACTTCGCATATGATAAAAGATCGTTCTTTGTTCACTTCTTTCCAAGTCTGTAAGGATAAGTGTTTAAGTGCCAATAGTTCCTCGTCCCCTATCGAAGGCAAAGGGACAGTTGAGTTTTTCCTGAAAAATTCTTCCGGTTCTTTGTGTAAGATTAAACTAAGTGATTGTTTGTTTGTTCCCGGTCATTCACGGAATCTTTTGAGTGTTGGTTCTTTTCTGGATAAAAGTGTTAGGTGTTCGTTCGAGAAGTGTGAACTAACTTGTCCGAACGGTGTTAAGTTTCCTTTCAGTAGACAAAAGGGTTTGTTTGTTATCGATCAATATATAGCTAAGTCTTTTTCTTGTGAGCAGAATTCATCTAAGCTCAAGCTTTGGCATGAACGGCTAGGTCATTTCAACACTCAGGGTGTTGTTAAGCTTTCAGATTCTGTTCTAGGCATTGATTCCCTCGTGAATTGTTCTTTGGATTGTTCTGTGTGCCCTTTGGCTAAGCAGAGTAAAACTGCTGTTAGTAAAGTTCCTGAACCTAGGAAAGGGTCTAAACTCGAGCTTGTTTATTCTGATGTGTTAGGGCCTGTCGAAGTTGGGTCTTTGGGAGGAAAAAGATTTGCTGTATCTTTTATTGATAGTTTTAGTCGTTACGGTGTTGTCTATTTCATGAAACATAAGTCTGAAGTGCTTGAAAAGTTTCAATTGTTTTGTAAAGATCAAGGACTGCCAAAGTGTTTGAGGTCAGATAATGGTAAAGAGTATTCCAATTATGAGTTTGTTAAGTTCTGCACTACCAAGAACATCAAGCATGAGTTCTCTACTCCGTATTGTCCTAATCAAAATGGTGTTGCTGAACGTCGTTGGCGCACTTGTGTAGAGATGTCGAGGTGTCTTTTACGAAACGCCAACTTGCCTAAGTCTTTGTGGGTTCGAGCATTGGATGTTGCTTTCTATTTGTCTAATAGGTGTTTGGTTTCCAGTTTGCCTAATGGTAAAACCCCTTTCGAACTTTTTCATGGGTCAAAGCCTGATTTGTCCAATCTTAAAGTCTTTGGTTGTGTAGCTTTTCGGAGGGTTGAGACACATACTAAAAAGTTTGATGATAGGTCTAAACAGGAGTTGTTCATTGGTTATAGCAATATTCCCAAATCCTATTATCTTTTTGACCCAGTCACTAATAGAGTTTATTTGTCTCGAAATGTCACTTTTCATGAGCGTTCGTTTTCTGGTATGAACGGTTCTAAGGTCAAGTATTCTAGTCCTGACGATGAGTTGTTCGTTGGTGAGACTGACTTAGTTCCCGAGCAGGATTTGCCCGAGGTAAAAGATGACAAAGTTTCTTACAAGCAGGATTCTAGTGTTCCCATTGAAAACCTTGTTCCTTCCGAGCCTTCTATTGAAACTGTGAGAGGGCCAGTGTCTAGTAGAGGTCGTTTGCTTAAACAAACTGAGCACTATGGTTGTAGTGTTGAAGATATTGATGAGTTTCTTGAAGAGTCCTATTTTGTGGAGGATGTTGAGGTTCCAATGTCTTTCGATGAAGCTGTCAATTCAAAATACAGTGATGAGTGGATGCAAGCAATGCGTACTGAGATTGATTCTTTGTAATGCAAAAGTTTGGCGTTGACTATTTTGAAACGTTTTCCCCTTCAGTCCGCATTAATTCGGTTCGTTTTGCTTTAGCATTAGCTATTCATTTGTCTTGTACGGTTTTCCAACTAGATGTTAAGACTGCTTATTTAAATGCCACATTGGAACAGGATGTCTTCATTGGTTAGCCTGAAGGGTTTTGTGTTCCCAGTAAGGACCATAAGCTTGTTTGTCATTTGCATAAGTCTCTCTATGGATTGAAACAATCTGGTAGAGAATGGAATAAGACTCTTGATCAATATTTGGTTAGTATTGGTTTCAAAGCTTGTGAAGTTGATCCTTGTTTCTACGTTTTGTTTGAAGATAAATCAAGTTTGTTCGTTTTGGTTTGGGTGGATAATATTCTCTATTTTTCCACTTCGTCACGTTTAGCTGATAATTTTTTTTCTGATTTTGGTGCTAGGTTCAAAATTTCGTCGTCTGGTGAACTCAAATGGTTTCTTGGTGTTGAGGTTAGACAAAATTGTGATTGTATTGTGTTTTGCCAACCTCGGTTCATTGAAGAACTTCTTGCTTTGTTTAAGATGTCCAATTGCAAGCCTGTTTCGACTCCGATGTGTTCTACATTGGACGGTAATGAATCTGAAGATTGTGATTCTTCCTTGTATCGATCTTTAGTTGGCAAGTTGAATTATTTAGCATGCGTTTCCAGGCCTGACATTTCTTTTCCGGTTTCGTACTTGAGTCAATTCCTAAATAGTCCGAAGTCTGTTCATTGGATAGCAGCTAAGCGTGTTCTGAGGTATTTGAAAGGATCTTCTGGTTTGTGTTTGATGTTCAATAAAGAGAAATTGTTCTTTCCGGTAGCATATTGTGATGCCGACTGGGGCAGTAATAAACTTGATCGAAAATCGTTCACCGGAAATTGCATTAAGTTTTCTTCTAATAGTAGTGTTGTGACATGGTCATGTTCTAAGCAGTCAACTGTTGCATTGTCGAGTGTTGAGGTTGAGTATATGAGTCTTTCGTCTTGTTCCCAAGAGGTCGTTTTCTTTTGTTGTTTGATGTTGTTCTCCAACACCCCGCAGCACAAGCCCGTGACCGTCCATTGCGACAACCAAGGAGCGCTGGCAATGGCCAAAAACCCTGTCCTGGACAAGCGGTCAAAGCACATTGTCATCCGCCACCATTTTATTCGGGATTTAGTGAAGAAGGAAAAGATCATCATACAGTATATTCCAACGGACGCCAACATCGCCGATTTATTGACAAAGGCTGTGCCCAAAGAGAAGCTGGAACAATTCGTCCCAGAGATGATGAAGAAATGTTCCTTGGAGGGAGCGTGTTGAGATGCCAAGAAACATGAACTGATTTACTTGAACTTAATCTTGAACTCTAGACATTAATTAATTGATACCAGACTAATGAGACGGTGCTACCATAATAAATACCAGTCAGCATCGTTGCTCACTTTACTCACTCTAAATTCATTCATCCCTTTCCTGCGACTTCGCCAACTAACTACTGAATTCAAACTTCTACCATTCTTTCATCAAAATCGATTAAGAATTTTGAAAAAGAACGAACAAAATGGTGAAGCAAAAACTGAAAAACAGAGAACTATTTTCTAGGCCAAATTTATTCTCCTTTCATCTGATGTGATGTGTAGAAAAACAAAAAGCAACTGTTCTATATTTGAAAAACTCAGAACAGCTTGCATTAAATTATAATGAATTATAGATGATTTTATTCGATTAAAGTAACTTTTGTTCTTTTGACAAAACTTAAAAATATAAGCCATAATCTGATTTACAATGGTTTTCTATGATTTTATAGCAAGTTTTTGAGTTTAAAACCTGATTTATGTGGATAATTTTGTTGAATTCTTTAACTTCTGGCACGAGTGCTTACATTTAAAAATCGAGAATAAAAAGTTCCAACAATTTTTCATAGTGTATGTTTTTTTCGCCTTGTTAGCAAAAAAAAATCTATTTTAGTGTGTCGGAAAATCCATCGAAGTCGATTTAAGTCGATTTTTCAGACATTTAAATCGATTTAAAATTTTCATAAAGATCGATTTAAATCAATTTAAAATGGATTTAAGTGAGATTCTGATGGATTTAAGTGAGATTCGGTTGAGTTTTAGTGAGTCGGAAAATCCATCGAAATCGATTTGAATCGATTTTTTAGACACTTAAATCGATTTAAAATTTTCAAAAAGATCGATTTAAATCGATATAAAATCCATTTAAGTTCGTAAAATGTACATGGTTAATCGATTTGGATCGATTTAAAATCGATTTAAAATCAATTTAAATCGACCGGAAACCATTTCTGTCAGTGCGGGTTGTATGATCAAAAATGAAGGTATTTTGAATTTATTTTGAGTATACTTTAAAAATTCAAATACTTTTTCAGTCATCCCAATCAGCTCAGCTGAATTCCGCTGCTAGCAAAATTTTACTGAGCTTGAGAGTTTTCAAATATATGCGTACCTTCACAAAATATACGCAAAGAACTTAAGATTTAACATCAATTTGACGTAAAAATACTCAAAGCATTAGTTGCTATGTCCCTTTAGTGTGCTATATAGATGTTGAATTTGAAATTTACCTCATATTACAAGGTTCTGTTTATATTTCATCTCGTTGTTTTTCATATTACAAGAGTTTCTTACAAGATTACAAAACTTTTTTTATATTTTAGATTGAACTTAAAATTTACATCAATATTACAAAAGTTTTTCATATTTCACCTTTGCTTTTTTTTCATGTTACAAGAGGTTCTTACAAGATCACAAAAATATGTTCATATTTTGGATTGGATTTAAAGTTTACCTCATATTACAAGATTCTGTTCATATTTTACCTTCATTTTTTCATATTACAAGAAGTCCTTACAAGATTACAAAACTCTTTTTATGTTTTAGATTGGTTTTTTCATATTATAAGATTCTTACAAGATTAAATAACTCTTTTTATATTTTAAATCTAATTCAAAGTTACCTCAGATTAAATTTTTTTTTCCATATTTTAGCTTGGAAATAAAATATTGGCCATTGAATCCTAAAAAATTTCGTAGGAAGGATTTGAGTATCACATAGCATAGTGACAAAGCGTCCACTTAGGGAGCGTCAGATCGAGCATTCGATCCCCTGCCATGACAATTATATTGTGGGAGGACAATCTTTCACTTGAACTTCTAGCTTCAAGTCTACCACAGCCTGGCCAATTTTGGCTACAAAATGGTACCACGTGCAGAATTTTAGACGCAAAAGAACTGGTTTTGAGTCGCAAAAAAGCTTTGCTCAACAAAATAACAGTCTGGGTTATGGGGAAATATAGGAAATTGAATATGCTTAAGCAGTCTTGATAGCCTTTGATAGATCCTCTGCGAATCGCAATAACACATTTATCTTCATTGATTTTCGCTGAGTTGTTAAAACTAAGCGGATTTGCTATTTTTCTCAATCCCCCTCTGTTGGATGCAACGGAATCTCCAGCCAAGACGAATTTGATGAATTTGATTAACCTGAAAGCCTTTCCGCTGTTCTGGTTGTCTATTCATTCCAGCAACGATGAGCCGAATATTTTTTCAGGCACTTTGTTCTGGTTTATTTCCGTTGTGACCCATTAATAAAATTGAACAGTGCTAAGCTGCCTTTTACCAAATTTCCAATTTTAGAAAAAATCAACTTCATGTTAACAGAATTAAAAATGCGTACATGTTAACAAAATTGAAGAAAGATACAACATAAAAGGAAGGTTTTTGATGTAACAAAATTGGATGCAAAATCAATAACAATGTCACCGCGGGGATCACGTGATACCACGCGAAGCTTTTTTCATTGTTTTCTTTGTTGTTTTCTCTTTTTTAGTTTTTCAATAAAAAAAACCATGGGACCTAGTTATTTCAATTCCGTCAATCGTTTTTCCTGTTTACCAATTGCTTATTATAATTGTTCATAATAAGCTAGTTTTTGCTTATTATTATTAGCTTATTAGATTATTATAATTATAACTATTATTATTATTAGAATATTATTAGCTAGTTTTGCTAGTTTTTGTAATAGAAATGGAGAAAATTAGTTTTTGTTTGTGTGATATTTAAATCTCACACTCACAAGGCAAACACGTTAACTAAACCTGGATCCATTTGCACAGTTTTTTATTTTTGGGAAAATTGCGAAACAGTTTTGCTGAAGGGTTTGTTTAGGCGTCCACGAAAGTTTAATTCGCTAAGTTCTGTCCATTTCTCAACCAAAAACTTGGCGATTGGAGGCCAAAAAAATAACTGGAGAATTAATCTGTATTAGAAACTGTACCAAATTGGATTGAGGCATGCTGTTTGTTTCGATAATGCCAACAAAAGTGCTCGTATATAAGGGCAAAGCCCTTAATATTCCGACTGCCCCTTAATCCATAATGATTAGTTTTTGTTAAATTTTTTTTTTAAATTATTCATTTTGGACGATATCAAAGATCAAATGTGAAAAATCAAGTTAGGAAATTGATACATCCAAATACTTTTGCTAGGCTTAGTTCAATTTGGAGCGATTTATTGTGCGGGATATTTTGTGACGCATAAATGGTTTGCGTTATGCTTTCAGCAATATGAACAAGACTACACGTATCAGGGCAACACCCGGAATGTTCTGACTGCCTTTTAAGGTTTATGGAGCAGTATTAACATTAAAAAAATTATTGTAATAAAAAACAGGAAAAAATTCTAAAATTTGAACTTTTTTTATGAAAATTATCCACCATCAAGCCATATAAAGTACAAAAAAATATATTTCTCTCCTTGTAACAAATCAATTATGGCAAATTCAACCAATTTGGAACGATTTCTATGACAGATTGAATCTCCGCTTGCGCGTAAATAGCGCAAAATATATCGCGCGTTAATTGTCCTAAGTTGGCCCAAAAGGCAATCTCTCAACCCCCATAACTTTACGAAAAATGATCACAGGTAAAATCTCTTTTCAAACTTGTGCTCAAGACAACAATACTTTTTGAATGATAAAAAATTTTTTGTCAAAAATGGCTAGTTAAAAAGTCGAAATTTGTCTGATGAAAAAAAAACCCACCCGAGCAAAAACATTCCGTTACTTTCGTATCGAAAGTCGGAACAATAATCTTCAAAACGCTCATAAATCAATCAAGCTGTTTTCAAACTACCAGAATCCTCAGCCAAAATTATCGGAGCTAAAATATCTTTTAAGATTTGATTTCAGAGAGTCAATATCTTAAATGGGATATAAGTTTTTTTTGTAAAAAACTATTATTTCGACCACCGAAAATTGACTGAATAAAAAAAACACTTAAGCATAAATAGACCATATTTTTTAGAAAATTGGAACAAATATATCACTTTATAATTCACTTAGAGTGTAAGGGATGATTTTTGCGAAATAAAAATTGAAAAAAAAAGTAATTTTTTTTTGAAAGTTTCATCAATTTTTTCTAAAGAAAACAATATCAGGACCGTGCCCTGATACGAGCAGTCGTGTTAACAATACGCTTATGGGAACGCATAGTTATAGAATAACTAAGGTTGTGCTCCAGAATCCAAAATTAGGACATGAAAATGGTATCAATCTATTTTTTCAAAAGTAAAATTATTCATGTTGCGTGTGTGTGAGTTTGAGTTTAAGCGTGTTCGTTTGTGTGAGCGTGCGCTTTGGTGTCAGCGTGAAAGAGTTTGTTTTGCTACTCGTGTTCATTGACTGGATTCAAAATAATCGATTCATTGTTGCTGATAAATGCTTCGTGTGGAGGACTTGGTCTAAATTTGGTTGAAAATGGTCAAATACTAAAACCAGGGGCTTCGTAATTTTAATTTTTAATTGAAATAATTTTAATAGGTTCCAATTTTTTCAAATTTTTTTAAAAAATAATTGATTTAGAACATGTTATAATTGCAATAATTTTTTGCAGAAACCAAAATAATTGCAAATATCAGACTTTTCCAGGGATCAGTTTCTGCGGCAAATGCTGCCTATTAATCAACCGCCGAAATTTCAGGTAAACTAAATTGACAATAAGACAACTACGTCAAAACATGACACCTCTGCACCTTGAAGCTGCCCTATTTTTAAAACATCAAAAACTGCTGGAAAGTGGAGCTATTTTCAAAAGTTAATTTGATTTGCACAATTTTGCAAATGCAGTAATTGATTTTCATTTTTAGATAATTGCAATAATTAATTGCAGCCAGAGGCTCTTTTTCTTTTCCCCACCTGCAAATTTTTTTAAGTAAAATTACTGTTCCCGCCAACTGATTGTTATGGAAGTTGACATGTTTACTAATTAGGCCGTGACAAACATATTTGGTCTTCATAGTTAACCTTGTAAAAACCCTCATTACACCATAAAATTGATGCTGATGGGGATTGGGGGGTAAAAGGGTAAGAGCCCAGCCAGGAAAACTGCACAGTAGTTGATTTTCAGCTGCAATTTTACTGCAATTAATTTTACGGAGTCCCTAAATAAAACAAAGAAAAAACTGCAACAAACTGGAAGCCAGTAACTTCTATGGTTGCTGTACAGTTTATTTTTGTTGTATGATTAGGTTGGAAATAAACACGTGCCTTTGTATGGACGCAATTTTTTTATTTCTATGTTGAGTTAGGTTTCTGCAAAAGTACGTTGAAGCTACTGAAACTTTATAAAGCACTCAGACCTTTGTAAAACTTATATCTATAATCTTTTTCAGATATAATTTTCAGATCAGAAATAGGTCGTAAAATCTCAAAACACTGCTCAGATTTTCATAGATTGAATTATTTCAGACCTAATTTTAAATCTGAAGTTTTTTTTTGGTTATTTCAGATCTGAAAAAAAATTATTTCAAATCATATTTTAGATCTGAATTTTTTTTCAAATTTGAAAAAAAGTCAAAAAATCCTAAACACCTTTTGCTATTTTAAGTAATTTTAGGTACTTTTTAGGTATTTTTCAGCTTCTGCTAGGTGTATCAAGTACTCAGCAGTGTATCTAATTGGCAACTGCTAAGATATGTGGCCCAAAGCATGAGATAAGCGTCGTAATCGCATGGAGTAGCGCATGAAAATCAGAAATTTGATAGGTGTTCTAACAAGTTTTATTATAGAATAGGTACTCAGAGACAAACCAGGAGATAGAATTGTCCTGGAACCCTGTACAAATCATTTCGAAATTTTTCAACCAGTTTTTTGCTGATGTGGAATTTAGAGACAAATGGCTAAAAATAGCGCAGGTTTAAAAATTTGTTCATTTTTTGTTGTTTACGCTCACTGCTTGGATCTTTTCGCTGATTGCATTTTTCGCGTTTGTCAAAAAATTTTTTACAAGGTGTTTATTTGGTTGTGAAATCCACAACAAGCAATTAAGTCGTTTGTCAAAATTTCTTTTACAAGGTGTTTATTTGGTTGTGAATTCCACAACAAGCAATTAAGTCTCCCAATTCATCATCCAAGCACTCAGGATTCCTTGAATTTATGCAACCCACCAATTTTTCTGACCAGTAATTTTTCTAGGTCGTTGTTTTTTTAAAAAGCTGACAAGGATTTGAAAACTTAAATAAAGTCTAAATTCAGGCAAAAAAAACATATTTTCAATATGTTTTTTCCCATAGTGGTCGGAAATAACTAAGACTGGTATTTCATTCGTTAGAATACATTTTTGATACTAAAGCGGTTTTATTACAATTACTGTTCCGGCTTTCTAACGAAAGTAACGGAATATTTGTGCTCGGGTGGGTTTTTTTTTCTTCAGACAAATGTCAACTTTTTAACTAGCCATTTTTGACGCAATTTTTTTGTATCATTCGAAAGCTATTGTTGTTCTGAGCGTTTTTCGTACAGTTATGGGGCTTTAAAGATTGTCATTTTGGCCAATTTTGGACAATTAACGCGCAATATATTTCGCGCTATTGACGCGTGAGTGGAGATTTAATCCGTTTTAGAAATCGTTCCAAATTGGTTGAAGTAAGCCTACATGCCAAATTTGATTTGTTAATAGGAGCAAATTTTATCACTTCGTACTTAATATGGCATGTGGGGGGATGATTTTACAAAAAAAATCTCAATTTTTTATTAAATTTAAATTTTATTTTATTACATTTAGTTTTTTTTAATGTTATTACTGCTCCATAGACCTTAAAAGGCAGTCGGAACAGTAAGGGCTTCGCCCTGATACGAGCACTCTTGTTTCATGTTTCACATTCATTTTTTTCAAAGCGTTACATAGGAGCAATTTAGCTTCAGAGAGCACAAAAAAGATACACTTAATGTGCAAACCACTAAATTTACCTATGTTTAAGCAGCCCATTTTTATTTTAATTGCTCAAGCTAGTTGCCTATATGTAAGCTCGCTTCCGCCTACAAGAAATAAATAATGGGGAAAACAAAATATGGCGTAATTCCATATGCGTAAATCGAATAGTTTCACCTCAAGCGTATTATTGCTTAATGCCAAAGGCTTAACAACTGAGCAAGCAACAATTCACCAATTTCCATACATCCTTGGTAAATCGAATTGTTGAATATTTTAGATTTTTTTCTTTGAATGATTTAAAAAAAAGTTGGTATGTGTTTGAAACGGTCACATTGGATGGAAAGGGAAAACAATTAGCTTCCATTTTAGCGGCGTTGAAAAATTTTGAATTTTTTTTGCTTAAATGAAAAAATAATCACCTTTTTTTAGCCTATTTAAAACCGTTAAGCTGCTTGTTTTCTGACGAAATACATTTTGCGTACATGCAGCTTTACCGATTACCTTTTTCAGTTTTTAATTTCACTTGATAAAAAATGATTGTTTAACGGGAAAAAGTATGTTAAAGTTTTATTAACCTTGGATGAATTTTTCTCGATTCCGTTACAAAACGTATTGTATTCAATTTCCCCCCAAAAAATTGTCCACTTTCACATGATGGCTTGCCCTAATTTACCAATAATTATTTTTCCAGCTTTTTGAGCGAAGAAACTTGAGCCGACAATTAAATTGAATTCTTTCGTTTCTCTTTATTTTTGACTTTTTCTGATTACAACTACAGCAAAACATCAGTGCTGTTTTATCTAGTTTAAAGGCACACTTTAATAAATACAGAGGTAAAAATTAACTAACAGCCCTCCCTTGGGTTTCTTTTTTATCTCTACTATAACTTTGAGGCGCTCAAACATATTATAACACGAAGATAATATGTTCTTTCCTCTGTTTCAGAGCTGTTAGATCAATTTCTCTCAATCCCAGTTCTAACAATAGAGCTACTGGGTTGAACTCACTTCGGAAACTGAAGATTTTACCACACCAGTCAAAAATTATTGGTGACAGCGAGAGTTGTTCGATTGATTGCGATTCTCCTTCGACGAAACTAAACAACACGACTGAAAACCGGACAAGCGAGAGCCCGAAAGAAAACAAGGCCGACAGGGTCTTAAGCAGACGATCTACAACTTTGACGCCACCTCTGGCTTCGCCGCCGACGCCGACAGAAACGGATTTAGATCAAATCGAACCTTTCAGTTTTGACCCGAGTAAGACGAAAAGTGTCGCCGCGGCTCCTACACTTCGATTTCCTCCTCAAGCTTCAAACTCGATTGAAATCAGAATTTGCAAAAGTAGCGTTGCGAATGAAGAAACAAGTCAAATTCTTCCGGTGAACTTTGCGCGAATCAACTTGGAGAAACCGACAACGGAAAATACTGCAAATACAAACCAGGTGAACAGATATAAGAAGTTGAGCTCTAGTAATAAATACAACAGCACTTTGAATAGTAACTATAGCAGCGGCAGCAGTGGAGAAAAGCGACCCCCGTTAACCCGAATGGCAAACTCAAGTCGGTCCTCAAGCCCTTCGGATAGCGCGAACGATTATGCAAACGAGCACGGTCAAGTTCATCGGAACTCCGCTGACTATGTCCCGGTGTCCCGAATTGCTGCCGGCACGAGAGGCGCTACCGCGTTGAACCTATCACGCCGACAGTCGATTCAGTACTCGGCTCAAGGGCGCGGAATTCGCAGCGACGAACACGAGACGAGGATAAATTTAATGGGTCAACCAATGAATTTAAAGCAGAAAAAGATGGGATCTAGTTTTCAAATGCTTCAGAGCAAAATCTACAATTTTCTAGAACGGCCGAAAGGAAAACTAGCAATTACATATCACAGCCTAATGTAAGTTTTCAATTTCGTTTTTTAGTCCAATCAAGTAATATCAAGCACACTCCACTTAAAACGCGGTGTTAAAATATGAAAATTAAAGGTTGGTATTGTTGTTAGTTTCGATGGTTTGCACCACGAAAGGGTGGATGTTAGAGAACTAAAACGATACTTCTGGAGCCAAATATTCTTAAGGTTGTTTCTACTGATTGTTTTTGAAAAAAAACTCACTGTCGGACGTTTTTCAGCTCACTTTTGCTCTCACATTCACATATGAAAATTTGACAGAAAAACTTAATTTAATGACTGTGCAAGAGTCATTTATATTGATTTTCTGCCATGGCGACTGCCCGCATCCAGTTCCAAGCGTTAATAATCGATTATATTACAATTTTAGTACCAGTCTCGCTAAAATTGCGAAACAATCGATTTTAATCAATTAATAATCGATTATAATCTCTCTTTTTAAAATCAAATTATGATTAATTATAATCCAATATAATCGATTATAATCGATTATTTATTCGTCTATTTTTTGATACAATTATAATCGATCATAATTGATTTTAATCCATTATTTTTATTCAAATTTCTATTTCATTAATTTTGCACAAAAATCCATTATAATCGATTATAATCGATTATAATCCCTTTTGTTTGTCCATTTTTGTCTTCGAAGTTGCATCTAAATTGTTTACATTTTATGCTTTTTGTGGACGTTGGATCCAATGAAAAATAAGAAAAATATTTTTAAAGTTTTCCAATTAATTCAAATTTATAAGTTTTTTTTTCATTTCTTCCCCATTAGAGTTGTTTTGCGATGCATATTTTAAGCTTTTTTAAACACCAAAACATCAGCAAATTGATTTAGTTTCATGATTGGTTCGGAAAATTTATTTTTCATCTACCGCGAGAACCTTTCCACTTATATGAAAGGATCTCTATGAAACTTTTGTTTCGTGGTAAAACTTTATGTTCAGATGAACCAAAGTGTTCAAGAGATCTCTCTTTTAGCGATTTTCTTATTGACACAAAAATAATAACCCATAGGATATAATTCGAAAAAAGAAAAATTTTGGCAAATTAAGAGATTATAATCGATTATAATCGATTATAATCGATTATAATTGATTTTCAGGGTTTTTAGTAAGAACTATAATCAATTATAATCAATTATAATCGATTATAAAAGATTATAATCTCTTGGAAAACATCACGATTATAATCAATTATAAATCCCTTAAAGACCTAATTTTGGTAATTATAATGGATTATAATTGTCAAAAAATCATCATAATAATCCGTTATAATCGATTATTTACGCCTAAACTTGGATGCGGGTGGTTCAAGTGTTAATGGACTTTTGTATTGTAGCATGCAACACAGAGAAATTTGTTTTGGGCAACCCATTGTGCAACCCATTGGAATTTTGGTCAATCCCTTAATATTACACATAAATCTAAATTGCAGAATCGAAAAAAAAATGGAAATCAAGTGTACCAGAATCCTAATATTGAAGTATTTTTCACGAAAAATACAACTGAAATACAGATTTTAAATCACAAATAGCGTGACATGTAGGGTAATTTTAATAAAATTATGTAGAAAAATCAAAAGTTTCCAATCCAAATATTAAAAATGATTTAATCAGAACTACTACAAATTCGTTAAAAGTCAGTCGAATTGAAACATGACAGTTGAACTGAAAAATGCTGTTTCAAACCTCTAGTAACGTATTAAAAAGACCAAACAGCCCATTGTTATTAAATTTGTTACGCGTAGTCATGACTGACGTTAAGTTTGACATTACTCAATCGGACTGTCTTTTTCTGGTTTCGACATGATTTGAGAAATCATTTAAAATTTGTGATCAATTGTGATTATTTGTAAAATTTATTTGCTTTGTTTGTTTGTGTTTGTTCAGGTTTCTCTTGGTGTTCATGTGCCTTCTTCTGAGTGTGATGTCGACTGTTAGTCAGTATAGTGAAATATCACTAGCAGTGCTCATCAGACTCGTGAGTACTTTTTAAAAATTTTGCACCAAACTCAAAACGGCTTCTTATATTAATACCGCCTTTAAATATTGGCTATTTATTTAATTAATCGCCAGCACAAATATCCCTCGAAAAACTTCACCTGTAACAGTAACATATCTATACCCGGCTGAGCGCACTCATTTATTTTTCGAATTTCAAGACCGAGCACAAAAATTTTTGTCCTCGATCAAAAATCTATACCCATGTGGTAGAAAAATACCTGGTTTACACGGCAATCCATGCCCAGTTTTTGTGAAGTGTCGCCGAACCATAACACGAGCTCTATCGAATTTAAATTTTCTTAAACATTTTTTGAAGCAAAAAATACTATTTGAGCCTAAAAATTTTATTGCCATGGATCGTTTGATTTTCTTTTTGCAGCCGAAAACAGCAACGAAAATTTAGCAAAAAATTTTAGGAAGGGGAGAAACATTTGATGTAAAAATTGGTCAACCGAATCCTTCTCCAAACGTAATACATCAAGCTGATGCAAAAAAAACCCATACGCACTGACTAAAATGGGTTTAGATTGATTTCAGTTTCAAAAAATATGACGACTAAATTAAGATTGATTTTACTATCCGATGAGTATGCAGATTAAAAATTAAAGATGAAGATGGATATGGACTATTTTAAGCCAAATTAATTTGATCCTACTGCAGAATTAAAGAAATTATTTCAAATCGATTTGAAAGTTCACCTTTAAAAGTTTCTGTTTTTCAGGGAAATTAAAATTTTTTTATTCAATTCAAATTAATAGAAACAAATTTAAATTGACTTATACTGATTTTTTTGAGTTGTTCGACTATCAAATCATTTCTTTAAACTGGAAAAAACGTTTCAAAAGTCCGCGATAAGATAATTTTTACGTGCTGCTGTCTGACTTGAACAACAAACTATAAAAAAAAATACAGGGTGATTTTTTTAGAAAGACCTCAGTTTTCCACTCTTATAACTTTTGGAGTAAATGCAATAAGAAGCGGAAACTTCAATTGTATAGAGCAAAATTAAAGAAAATTGAGTAGTATAAAGACTGATTAAATTATAACAATGATGCAAAACTGAACTTCGCAACACTTGCGATTCCATTAAAACCTGGCAGATTGAACAAACAGAGATATTGAACAGAAAAAAGTAGAAAGTCGTTCTTAAAACTAAATCAGGCTAAGAAACCTATTTCAAAAAGTCAAAAAATCATCATCTCAAAAATTTTCATTTATTTGTCTCAGACGATGATCATAAACAGCCTTAACAAACTTTGGAAATCTCTGAACGAGCGGCAAATAAGGCGACAAAAATTCTTTTGACTCTCGCTTAGCCGAAAACAAAACTGTAATAATAAAAGTTAGGCAAAAAATCTAAATTGTGTGAACTATCCCTCCTAAAGCACTCAAAAGCTTACAAAACTTTTTCATTGCAATTAGGCAATATAAGTTGACAAACCGATTCAACATAAACCAATCCGCTTAACTGAATTTTTTTAAATACTCAAAATCAGAGTTGGTAAAGTTACTAACTTCGAATAAAATTTTTTAAGCACTACTTGAATAAAAAACTTTGGAAAGAAACTGTTTGAAACGCGTACCAAATAATATGAATTTAATTTAGAAAAAAAGAATCTGCAGACAGAAATTAGGACGAAGTCCACAAACACAAACGTTATTATCCATTTTTTTGGTGAAATTTATTGCCCTTATAATCGGTTACAATTACATTTTGAGACCACGCAATCGATTAGAATCCGTTACAATCCAATAGAATGGGTTTTAAAAATTTATAATTTGTACAAATTTTTTGCAAAAAGTTGAAAAATTTGCAGCAGTTTATTCGTTACTCACGACGTACTCGATTTCTAATACCTGTCACATTTATGAGTTTTTGTCAAGACAATTTCCACTAGAAAATTAATAGTTCCCTCTCCCATACTTAAGCCAAAAATTTTCGCAAAGTTAAAAACAGAAAGCCAAAAATGCGTTTTTAAGTTTTTTTTTCAAAGCTAGCACCCTGCCGCCCTATTGTAAAAGAGCAGCATTTTGTTATAAACACAAAAGCACAAATTTCGTATATGTCTTTATAGCCGCTGAAGTTGTTGCCTTGATAAGGCTATTCATTCTATCAGGGCGAACAGTTTTAGCGGCTTTACAGCCATTTATGAAGAAACTGGCGCTTTTTTACTTGTAACGAATTTGCACCTTTTTTAAATTGGACTGCAGGTGGAGGGGGGAGGGGGCTCATTAATTTAATCCAAAACAAAACAGCTGATTTTGTGCTCTAGCTACATGCAAAATCATTGCAAATATTTCTTGTTTCTGCACTAAGCAACAATTTGTAAGTTAAGTTCTGAAAGTTTGATTCTAAGCAAAATGGATCACTCTCAAATTTTTAGTTAGCGGTAAATTCTTTCCTTGGGCGGCTGTTGCATATTTTTACATCACTCAGAGAGAAATTTTCCTGAACATGAATTTTTTGCTCAAATTTTTGAATTAAAGCATCAAAAACTCATTTGAAAGTTTCGTATTTGGGACTTACGTAGCATATTTGCGCGACTTCATATTTCGATGCAAGTAAAGATTTTTCGCCGCACGATGTGCAGTTGCGAGATTGTATTCAGTCAGGACATAAGTCGCACACCCTGGTACTTGTTGTAATTTCTTTTATATGTATAAAAAGGGGGTTAAATTGTTCGCGAAATCTGTGGTCTCAACTAAACTGAGGTGATATGAAATCATTAAATCCTTGATTATAACCAGGAGGTGTTTCTGGTCATTGGCTATTCTCTGGAATATGCTCTGCGTGTGTGGAGTGCGGGTTGCAGGAGCAGATATCAAGAAGTCTCCGGTCGACTCCGATTTATGAAGCAGCCATTCAATCTACTCGGTTAGTTAACTATAATGATAATAATCCTAATAAATTGTTTTTAGGCTAGTATACTAGTAGTGCTGGTTATAAAATTGCATTTACAATCCTTAAACATTAGCCTGAGAGATCTGTTTTTATAGCCAAATTCTGTCGTTTTTTTTTTAATAAAACACTTTTTGTTTTCAAAAAGTTTCCAATGTGAAAGATCCAAACTCGTAGGTTACTAATTAATTCTGTCTATCCTTAACTTTTCCGATTTAAAAATAGGTTTCAAAAAACATTGTTTTTCTCCCACACGCATATATCCACCCACATGCAAAGCACAAAAAGAATGCACAATTTTGAGTCTGGTGACGCTCTAATGAGAACAAACTGTTCAGCTCATTTCAATTGGCTGCTTACGCTTTAATAGCCGAAACATATGGCGCGTTAATTATCCCAGTTCGAATTATAGACGTCGTCAAAATTTTTCGTATTTTTTCATCCATTTTGTTTTTAAATCATTACTATTACTTAATCATAAGTGCTCACCGAAGACAAATTTTGATTTTGTTCTCCGGACAAATTTTGACTTTTTAACCAACAATTTTTAACGAAAGTTTTTTTAAATCGCTCAAACGGTATTGTTGTCCTGCACACAATTTTGAAAAAAATTATCTGTGATAATTTTTCGTAAAATTATTTGATTTGAAGGCTGGCAATATGGCCAATTTCGGATAATTATTGCGCAATATATTTCAGGCTATGAACGCGATAGCGGATATACAATGTCCTAGAATTTTTTCTAGATTAAATTGGACCTTGATATTGGTCTTTTTATAGCGTTACTAATGCAAAACATATCAGCTTGTTTATTACATAGCGTATGGGCGATGGCTTTCAGAAATCTCAAAAAAAAAATTCAAACTTTTTCATTTTGGTCTTAAAGTTTCATAATTGTTTTGAAGCGAACACAACTTCATAGACCTTAACGCCGTGGAAACTTGCAGGGGCTTTTCAGGCGCCTGTAATTTTCAGGAAGTTTTCACGCAATTTGTTTTTCTTTATATAGATAGTTAATCAATGAATGATTAATAAAATTATTTTCTGACCATTTGAAAAAAAGGAGAGAAACTTTGTATTTGGATGTACTTTGGTTTTTCTTTGCCTCATGAATCATATATCATAGTAAAGCCCTTCCAGTCCTATTTTGAACAACAGTAAAAAAAACTTCAAACAGTTTTATTAAGTGTCGAGAAAAACAGGTTTGAAGTTTTTGATTTATAATCTAATTTCGAGCAAATAAGGTGAGCGTACATGCTCTTTTTGTTTTTGAACCAAAAAAAAATACAACGAATAATCATCGGAATGAGTCAAGTCATTTCATATTAAAATAAATTTCAATCCGGATTCGAACAACTTTGAATTTTTTTTGAATTTATTCTTTGTTTTTTTTTTCTGGAAGTTTTTCAACAAAAAATGGTTTTTAAATTTGTCTATTTTTATGTGACTGTCGAATATTCCTTAATTTCAGGTTTGGATCAGATCCGTTTTTCACAAAAAAAACATCAATTTGAAAAAAAGCACCAAACACGCTTTTTTTGTCTTTTCAATAATACGGCCGGAAAATTCTGAGCTAGTTGCACAGCAACCGGCTATCGTTGTTCTTTTTATAGATTTTGTGATATGTGGTCTTTCCTTCTTCTTATTGACGATGCGGCATTGACGATGCGGCAGGGAAAGGGCAACACATTCGCGCCCTACGCCCTCCGGGGTCTGAAGTTCCTGCAGATCCTGAGAATAGTGAGAATGGACAGACGGGCCGGAACCTGGAAACTCCTGGGCTCAGTCGTCTACATGCATCGCCAGGTAAAGTCTTTTCGGTGATTTTGAAAATTGCATCATAAATCTCGAATCTGATTGGTTGAAATCATTTACCAACCAATAAGCCATAAAAATAAAGTAAAAATGTTTTTTGTTTTTTTTAGCTCCATTTTTGGACTAAAAAAACTTCAAAAAAATTCGAAACAATTTCTGAAAAAAAGCAATCTTTAAGCTACTTTAGCAATCTTTAAGCAATCTTTAAGCTACTAACAGCAAAACAAAGTCAAGATTTTCATTATCAACCGAGGCTCAATGAACAATTTGGCAATTTTGGGCCGTATAATAGAAAAAACCGCCAGTTGTGAAACGATGATTTGTTTTTTCAATGAGCGCTGGTCGGGAAGTGGCTACAGGGGCGCATTTAGGGGCGGTGTTGGTGAACTGGGGGACGCCCCTTTTCTCCTCAGGAACTTGACCCCATCTCCAACCAAAAGTCCCCCTTTGATATCATTTTATGTACCAACCCTAAAGTTTTTCTAATACAAACTAATTTTGAGGGGGAGCGTGCGCCAAAAAAACGCGATTTTCTGGCCAAAACGGCCTTTTTCACTTGTTTTTTTATTCAAATTTTAATGGGGCGGCGCAATTTTTTTTTGTAAAAATAGGGTCTTATTAGTGTCGACCTAAAAAAAAAGTAGACAAAATTTTTTTTCGCAAAAGCTACATCAGATACGTTAAAGGGCAGCCCAAATCAGGGTTTTATTCAAAGAGGTAGCTTAAAGATTGCTCAAATGGTTAACGACAGCTGAAAATGTTTTAACGATGATTAATACGTTTTTGCAAGAATAGCAAGATTTGAATTCGAAAAAGATTTATGACTACTCCCTCATGGAATCTGGAGCCATCTGCGTCCGCTCATCGACAAGCTGAGCTTACCTAAATTAATTATTTTGTTTTAAGTATAATTCAGTAAACATTAATGCCAAAGTGTAACTAAAAATGAATCGTTTTTGATATTAGACAAAAATCACATATTTTCAGGTTTTCACAATTTCAATGAGAAACTATGCTTATAATTGGAGTTTAAGATGCTGTTTTAGGAGGAAAAAAACACGACAAGTTTTTTCAAAATGTGATTAATCATATGAGTTTTTTACCATCTTAATATATAATGACACTTAAAAATGTTTTTTGGTCAAGCCACAAATGACTTATAGCCTCTTGAATTCTAATTCAACTGGAACGCATGCCCGTTCAGAGTTCGATTAGCGAACATTTTCTCTACTAGATTTTTTAAACTCTTTTCTTGTCAGTCTGTGTTCACCTACGTGTTATTTTACCCTTGACTTCACAAAACACGTTGCTTCTAAGGGACGGTTCAGTGATCTGTCTAAATATTTGAAGGCTGCTTGTCATTCAGTATACCAGTATCACCCCCACTACAAAAATAATCAATTACTCATGTATTTTGATGTGCTGTTGTCTCCCTATTCAATTTGAAAAATTGGGGAATTTAATCTCATATTACGATCATCACCCACGGGAAATAACAAATGATTTTTTTTGGTTTATTCATGTAGTTCATAAAATTGCAGGCTTTATTTGACGTTGAAAAGGATTCAGGCTTTTTTCACTCAATTCCAAAAGCCTGATTGAAAAAGGGAACAGAGTTTGAATTAAGATGCGCATAATTTAGAGAAAGCGAGCAACAAAAAGCTTGTAAAAAGCAAGATTTTCAAACCAAAAAAAACATGTAGAGCATTAGCAATGAACCGCAGAGGCAATAAAGTCAAACATGAAACAATTCGTTAGTTCCGAGTTTATTTAGGAGAGCTTTGTTCATATACAATGTGTTAATGAAACTGCCTGTAGAGAAAAACTCACCAAGGCTCATGCAAAAATCGGCACATGGCCCTGAAAGCCCAAGACAGAAGTTGCGAGAAAATATCGGACTTGAAACTTGCAAATTAAGAAAAAACAAATCTAATATATTATATGGTATCAGCCGTTTCTTCGTTCATGGTTTTTTTCATGGGATTTTTTGTTCATGGGGTGCAAAAATTTTTGTAATAACTTTGTACGGACATAAATTCTATTTTTAATCTCAAAATAGGCAATTTTCACAAGAACCGCACTAATTTTCGGTTTTTTTCACTCACATTTTAGACCTTTGACTATAAATCATTTATGGTTAATAATTGTTGTTCCGACTTTCGATACGAAAGTAACGGAATATTTGTGCTCGGGGTGGGTTTTTTTTTCTTCAGATAAATTTCGACTTTTTAACTAGCCATTTTTGACGGAATTTTTTAAATATCATTCGAAAAGTATTGTTGTCCTGAGCTCAAATTTGAAAAGATATTTCACCTGTGATCATTTTTTGTAAAGTTTTAGGGGTTTAAAGATTGCCATTTTGGCCAATTTGAGACAATTAACGCGCGATATGTTTCGCACTATTAACGCGTAAGCGGAGAGTTAATCCGTCTAAAAATCGTTCCAAATTGGTCAAAAGAAGCTTATTTGCCATAATTGATTGGTTGCAAGGAGCTAAATCTATCTTTTTGTACTTTAAATGGCGTGTGGGGAGATGATTTTCATAAAAAATTTCAAATTAAAAAAAAAATTTTTTAAAAATTTTATTACATTTAATTTTTTAATGTTATTACTGCTCCATAAAACCTCAAAAGGCAGTCGGAACATTCAGGGCTTCGCCCTGATACGAGCAGTCTTGTATTCATTTTGCTATCACACATCTTGCATACTGCAGCGCACATCCATCAAAACCGAATGCTCCTTCCTTGCCATTTTGGTTTGCCGCCTCAGCTTTGAAAGTCTCATTGTTTTTCTCAAAAGACTCTATGAAACAATTCTCAATATTTCGAAACGGAGTTCAAAAAACTGAGTAAAACTTTTGTCTTAAATTTACAATCAGCTCAAACAAAATTCTCAGAATTTAAAATTTTGTGTCTTAAATAGCTGCAAAAATGATTACGTTTTCAACCCTTTTTGGAAAGTCCTGTGTCTCAAAACAAAATAATAAATTGCAATTAAACTTTTGATAGCACACTTATCAAGGGAAAAGTTGGAATAACACAAGAAATGGGGAAAATATCATTGGGGTTAGAGGTTGTTCGGTTGAATTTATTCTCTATGGATCTTTTATAGTTCTTCAAAATTGGCTGATCGCTTGCCAAAAATACCCTTTTTTAATTTCAATTTTAGTTTGCCATATTTGCAATTTTAACAAAAGAACTTGAAAACAGTTTTAGCTTCTTAAAAAAGCTTTCAGCTACTAAAATATTAACAAGAAATTAAGCTCTCTTTGATTGACGTAAAGGACGATTGGAGAGAATGTTAATTCTTCAATTGACAAAAGTTTACAAGGGTTTATTTCCCAAAAGTGAGCCGATTGTATGCACAATTAAATTTTAAATCTTAGAAATATGTTAAAATTATTTTAGAAACATCTGAAAATTAGAAAAAGTAGAAACTTGAGAAAATTCTTTGCGAAATAATATTTTAAAAAATTATTCATGATAGCTTAGAAGCATCGTCTTAATCTAAATTTTCCTTTATTTAAGTGTAGAACCGATTTGGTGAAAAATTTTATTGCTTAAAATATTTTGGTTAGATCAAGAATTAATTTCATCCGATAAGAGAAAATTTATTGAGAAAAAAAAGAATTGTTTTGGCGCAATTCAAATTAGACTACTGCACTAATCTCAAAATTATTTATAACTCGCGCCGTCTAGCGTTCATTGCAGTATCCGATTCTGTTTAAAAAGCATATTAGGAATATTATTCATATTTCGACTGCGTTAGAACAAATTTAGACGGACAAAAATTGCTCATTAAATTGAATCATAACTGTGAATTTGGTTTGCGGTTTTCAGGAGCTGATCACGACGTTTTACATCGGATTTCTGGGTCTCATCTTTGCGTCTTTTGTGGTTTATCAGACGGAAAAAGAGACCAACCCCCAGTTCTCAACTTACGCCGATGCCTTATGGTGGGGAATTGTGAGTAGTCTTCAAATTTTTTCAACTTATTTAACCCTAGATGCCGGCACTGACAAACTTGAGATTCAAATAAATTTAAATCGGTTTTTCTACAAACAATATACTGCATGAAAATCGATTTACGATAGCCCATATAGATGCCTAACTTGATATAGAATGGACTGAATGAATTTTTACGGTAGAAAAAAAAATCGGTTTTATTGTCTAAAAAAATTACATGGATTTTTGAGTGGCATTGATATGCATTAGAATCTCAACAAAATTGATTTATAGTAAGTACTCTCATTTGAAACTTTTTTTTTGTATTTTTTTTGTATTCGAGAAAAGTCTCCATCGGAGCTACAGAGAGCAAGTTTTTATACCGCAAATTTTTGTGATGAAGGGATCCCCTTTAAAAATTTGCAAATCTAAGGGCTCCCACGGTATGAAAAGTAAAATTATGCAAGATTTCTACAAATTTCATTTTCATTATCATCGTTTTAGGCGCAATCATGTAACGCAAATGACATCTGCCTGAAAAACTTATCTAAGAACAATTCATTTTTGATGCAAAAATTTACAGATTAATTATACTCAGAGTTTCTTTTCGGGCCAAGCATAAACGCCAAAGTCAAATGAAAAGCATACATTAAACTTTTTAAAAGTTTTATCTTATCTGATAACCGCGAAAGTCTGAACAAATCTGTATAGAATATGTATAAAATGAGCATACAAAAAAGTGGACAAAATCGATTGAAATTAATTTAAATTGATTTTATTCTTACTCAAAAACCGTGTGAAAATGAAGTCAAAAAATTTGACAAAAATGCATTTATATCAACTTGATTTAAAAGGCTTGAACTCAATTTTTTCTGAGCTACAGTTTTGTGTATAACTAAATCGATTTTATATTGATGCAGATCAATTTTTTCTAGCTCTTTGCAAAATTATCTGCATAAAATTGATTGCAATCCATTCTTGTCGTTTTGATATCTATTACTTCGGCGATTTATTGACTGCTCATGACTGCTCGTATTAACAAGACTGCCCACATTGCAACAAGATTGCAAGTATGCTCGTAATAACAAGACTGAATATTTTGGTTTTGTCTTAGCCGGTCTTGGATAATTATAGCTAAATCATAAACTTTTTACTGCCAAAATAAATTTAAAGCACTTACACTTCAGTCGACATAATGACCAATTAGTTAGCCTCAAATCAATTTGGAACTACTACAGCACTAAGTACTAAGTGTTCAGTCAAGACAAACATTTAATAATTAATCGGTTTGGCTTTAAGCAAAAATGATGAAAACGAAACCTGATCAGAATTTTAGTAGAAATATTAAGGTGCGAATTGTATTGAATTATAAAATGATTAGTATGAAAATAGCAAAAAAGCATTTTTCCATACAAAGAAACTCTATAATTAAAATTTTTCGTCAATTTGGATTTATATAACGAGCGTTTTTTCATAATTTTATTACAAAATTTGGATGACGTTTTATTATATACTATGAAATTGTATGATAAGCATTTTTCCAAAAAAAAAGAAACAAAAAAGTTGTTTTCAAAAGTTTTTTTTGTCCAAAAACATAGTTACCAAGGATTTTCAGAAAGGCAATTAATACGCAGATAAACTGCATTTAATGGTTTTTTCACTCAGAGTTATATGCAAGCAGCGTAAGTTTTTGTATATGGCTAGAATTTTCTATTTTAAAATCTTTAGTGGTTCAAAAATAACCTAATTATTTTATACAGATCTAGGTTCATTTTAGGATCTTAAAACACTTTTGGTCGTTCTGGATAAGCATTCTAGTGATTTTAGATTTTTCATTTAAACATTCCGCTTGGACTTTGTTATAGACACAAAATGATAAATTTTGCATGCAAATCAATTTTCCGTTAAATCTTTGTTGAGCTCAAAAGCGAGATTCAATCAAAATGAGCAAAAAAGTTTTCTCTTATAAAAAAATGCATATCATATGGTTTTTGCTTAAGTGTTATTTGTGTTCTTTGAGTTGTGAACCAATTTGGAAAAAAATTCGATTGAAAAAATGCTTATCATACAATTTTTTTCAAGTTTTTTATGATAAGCATTTTTTCAAAGATTCCATATATAAAATTGTGACCTCTACCAATTTCATTAAGGTGACCTTGACGTTTTGAAAACTTGAACTTTGAAAGCTTTGACAATAGAATTCATGTGACACTGGCTCGTTGAATGTAGGTGACCTTGACAACAGTTGGCTATGGCGACGCAACTCCGAAAACGTGGCCGGGTAAACTGACGGCTTCTTTCTTCGCCATAATGGGCATCTCGTTCTTTGCCCTGCCAGCAGGTATTTTAGGAAGTGGGTTCGCCTTGAAAGTGCAGCAGCAACAGAGACAGAAACACGTCGCCAGGCGCAGACAGCCAGCTGCTTCTCTGATCCAAGTAATTATAATCCTAATAATTACGCTTGCAATTAGCAAGCTTTATCACTTAAATCACTTGGTATCTTGCTTCATAATGAACCGAATTTCTAAGCATAATGAATTAAATTTCTTGTTGCTTTTTATGTTTTCCTTTATTCCTGCATCTTGCAATTATACTACCCTTGACTTCGTGTATTTTCCTTTTTTTGATTTTTTCGCCTTAGAACTTTTCGGCTAAAATGATTTCGGTTTATATCTAATCGGCTTCCTAACCTAAATTTGGATCGTTTGCATGCTTTCCCCTCAAATCGTTAACAATTTCAGAAAAGAATTTATAGTTCAATGTTTTTCATGACAACAATTTCACTTTTGCTCGGTACTTGTTGTTGAGTTTTCATTAAACGCTATCGAATGAGTTTCTAGACGTATTTTGCGCAAATAAAACATCATTCCAGACAACGTTTTGAAGTTTTTTTATTTGATGTTTCTTGGAGAATTTTTTCCGTTTTCTTTGGACTTAGAGGCTCTCCTTTCCTTTCCTGCTTGCTAGCTTGCAATGCTATGGTTGTGGCATCGCTTCGCCCCTGTATTTTTAATATTCAACGCTAACATCTTTCAGGTCCTTTCCACAATAACCTCGGTGTAACGCCGTACGACGGTCGTCGTTTCATTCTTAAGTCTGGGGTTCCCTTCTTGACCGGACCGTGTTTTTTTCGGTTTGTATGCAATTGAAAACAATTTCCGTTCAAATTGAATTGTAGGACTTTCGTTTGTCTATTCAATGTTTGTCAATTACGTTGCCGCACCACGGATTTTGCTTGTGCTGTAAGCAACTTTGACAGCAATCGCAAGTGTTGTTCATTCTAGAATCAGCGGACAAATTGAAAGATTTAATTTTTTCTTCATAAAATCATTTTTTTCTTTCGTAACAATTTGTTTCTGCTCAAAGATTGTCGAATTTTGTTGACTTTTTGTAAGTTTTGTTCCGTTGCTAATTGAATATTTAAGTTTTTGGGATTTTTGACATTAATAAATATCGAGGAATTTGAACTTTTGTTTGACCAATTTTTTCTTTTTAAAAACTTTTTTTTTCAACTTTCTTCCGATGTTTTTGTATATTTTGCCTCAGCGAATAAAAATTTTTACGCTTGCAATTAGCAAGCCTATTCAAATCGTAATATATAGACTTTTTTGGTGTGAACCATAGTAATTAATCATCATAATAACAATAATAATAATAATAATAAAAATGATCAGTGGCGGATTTAGGGGGGGGGACGCTCTTTCCTTCAGGGATTCGACCTCCTGCCGACCCAATGGGTCCATCCTTTGTACTATTTTGAGATATCCATTTTTGGTTACGGACCCTATAAGTTTTCTAAGGGCTTCTTCGGCGCCAATTTTTACTAATTTTGAGGGGGGGGGCGTGCCGAAAAAACGCGATTTTTTGGTCAAAATTTTCCAAAAAGGGCCTAAAAACGCCTTTTTTGGCTTGTTTTTTCAAAATTTGCCCGCGGCGCAGAAATTTTTGGGCAAAAAAATCTTTTTAGTGCTTTGGGGGAGCTCGGAAAATCAATATGCTCGACCTAAAAAAAATGTCGACAAAGTTTTTGAAATTTTTTTGAAAATCCCCCCTCGAAAAAATCGTAGATCCACCCCTGGTAATAATAAAAAAATGTTTTTGAACCTATACTATTTTATACATCGGATATTTTGTATAGATCAATTCGACATGGTCAGAGATTACATCGATAGGCTTAATTCAAACTGTTCAAGCGATGCCTCAGAAAGCAGGAGAATTATTTTAAGCATCAACAAAATTGATTTTTTATTATTTTTTGTCCCTTGTAAAATTTAAGACTTAGACTTATTCACTTGGCAAAAAAATGATTAGAAAAATGCACTGTAAAAATGCAGCAAGAACTTTTGGGCTTTTTCTGCTAATATTCTCAAACAAGGAAAATTTAAGTGCCATCGTTCTACTTTAGATGCTCTTGTCATTTAAAAAATTTCGTATCAACTTTCACGATCGGAACAACAAAAAAAGAAACCGAAACTTCCGTAACATAGCTATCCTTGCTTCACATATACGTTCTGTATTAAGAAAAACTGGCCCAAAAGCAGTGTTTAGAAAACTCTGGAAAGCAGTTTTTTTGAACGTTTGCTTCTATTTTGAAAAAGTTTGCTACGAATTAGGTATAGTCGGAACTTTCAGCGCTACTTTTCCAGCAACTGGTTTGTATTAATGTTTTGTTCCAGTGTCTGTGGCGATGCTATGCGGCCAATGAAGACTCGCTGTCAGTAGCGACTTGGCTCATACACGTGAAGCCCAAAATAGCCCAAAAAAATAACCCCCACCTACATCACAACGACACCAACGCACGCAAGTAAGTGTTAGATGCAGGGGCGGTTTTAGAGAGGGGGGATGGTTTCGACCTGAGGGATTCGATCTCTTCCCAGCACAAAGGTTCCCTCCTTTGGTACTTTTTACGGCTTGGTTGTGCGAATTAGTCTTGCACAGTATTTCATATACAAAACAGATTTTGTGAGCGTGAACACGCGGTTGGATGCAATATTTTCTTGATGGCCGGCCAAAATTTTTGTCCTTCAAAAGATATTGTTATATTTTGGGTGTTCAGGGGGCCATCAAATATTTTTGAAAAAACTGGCCAAATAAGGCATTTTTAGGCAGATTTTGGAAAGTTTTCACCAAAAAAAATGCGTTTTTTTGAACCCCCCCCCCCCTAAGTTATTAATTATTAACGCCAACGGCGCTTTTAGAACAATTTTAGGGTCGGTCACCGAAAAATGGATGTCTTTAAAAACTACCAGTCGTTGTACTTTTTTCACATTACGAGGCCAAACCGTGCACTGGATAGGCGATTAATTTGGTGTGTGTAGGTCGCAGGAATCCAGAGACAAGTCTTTAAACCTGATAAAAATTTGTCGAAATGATCAAAGAAAATGAAAGAACAAAAGATGAACAGAAGAGATAGCGTCTTGATGCGGAATCTGCCTACAATTCACAGAAAAAAAAACACAGTTTGGCCTCGTAATGCGCGTCGGAAATTGGTTTTCCGAGGTTCATCAAGACACCATAAAGACCCTGTTTGGCAAATTTTTCTGGGCTGGAAAAAAATGTTCTATGCTGCAGGTCGAAATGAGAAACTTTATAACGGTAGGTCGGTCAAAATTTAGGGTAGATTGGTCAAAAATGGATATCCTTTGAAAAAATTTGGCAACCAAAAATTATGGTCCATGAATGTTAGAAACAACCAATCTACTAAATGAAAGTGAATGTCAGCTAAAAAAAACCTATTTAAAATAGTTAGCTCGAGTGATTTTAGACAATATTTTTAAAGTTTTTATATTTTACCGCCAATTCAACTTGCGGCGTAAAATAAAATCAAACCCAAAATCATAATCGCAAAGCCTTGATCATTTCCAGTTCCCTCGATTGAGTATGATTAAGAGTCAATGAACGTAGTGAAGTTACTTGTATAGGTTTTGATGATCATTTTTTCTGTAACAAGTTTTACAATTTAGTCACGCTCAAAGTTTTAGCAATTTCAAAGTAGTTTTGAAAGCAAATTTTTTTGTGTAAAAATCCGAGCGAAAAAAAAATGTTCACCTATTGATCCAGTTTTCTCAAATTGGATTAGTTTGCTAACAAAAAATTTCAAGATGTTTTTTTGTAGATAACCAAAGAACTTCAAATGGCGTTTTTTCAAAAAAAAGTCTGTTTTGTTTAAGAGTCGATGAACGCAGTTATAGGACTCTTATAAAGG
>NC_087067.1:4288818-4687946 GCF_963678635.1 Symsagittifera roscoffensis
ATTTGCCCTCATGTATTGAAAAACGCAAAACATATCATTTGTTTTTTGACGCTGCGTGTAGAGAGGGTTATCAAAACAAACTTAAAACGTTTTGAATTAACAGAAATGAAACTTTTCGAATCAAAGGTAGTTGTAATTTTCAGGGCTTTGACCTGATACGAACTGTTTTGTTTGTTTTATCAACAGTACTCAAATACAAACAAGCATAGCCGGTTGCTGTGCAAGTAGCACAAAATTTTCCCACCATATCGTTAAAAAACTACTGAACAATTTTTTTTTTCAAATTGCCTCGTTTTTGTTTTTGTTGTGATGATAGGTACTAAACAAAATTCTTGAACTTGGATAATAACATTTGATTTGACAACAAGTGATTCGATTTGATGACAAATTAGTTGCATTTGACAACAAGTTTCAATATGAAAATTTGTATAAAATTTTAAAAAATCAAAGAAAATTGAAAAAAAATTTTCGAGCAGTTTTTAATATTTTTTTGTAGAAGTTTTTCTTTGTTCGTAAACTTTTTTACCAGAAAAACGCCAAAATAATTTTCAATAACTAAATTCAATTGTGTAAAAGCAAACAATTTTTTTTTATTTTAGGTCGAAAAATAATAGTTATAAGCTTGTTACAAATTAGACGAAAAATCTTTCGCTCGAAATTAGACTAAAAATCAAAAATTACAAACCGGTTTTTCTTGCTACTGGGAAAACTTTTTTGAAGTTTTTTGATGTCGTTCGAATCATGACTGAAAGCGCCTCAATTTGATATATCACCTATCCCAGTCCGATGATTAATTGTGTTACGTGATTTTGCGTGGAAAACAAAAAAGTAACAAAACGAGAAAAAACTACAACACACCTAAATACAATGTTCCTCCCCATTTTCAATAGTCGGAACATTAAGCGTTTTTACAAGGGAAACCAGGTTTTATTATAAAAAGTTGAAGGAAAAGTTGAACTCAGAGTTATACAGTTTTTACTTCATTTAAAGAATAATTGATGGAACCCAATGTTAAAGGAAGCAAAGTTCGTTTCTGAACCGAATACAAAACTCTCGGAACCGAAAAGCGAACCATCTCACTGATTCTCTCACAAGTGAGAACCCAAAACAATCAGCCTCACGCCAAGGGTCAATTCGGAGAACACACCCTCAATTTTCAACTGCTGGAACAGGGTCATTGGCCTACAATAGACACCATCACAACAGGTAAGAGTCTTATATCCAGAGTTAATTGAGAGCAAAAATAACTTTATTTTGATAAAAATTAATTAAATACTTGTTACATAATCAGGAACTGACTTAAGGAGCACACTCCCCACCCCTCACAAAGATTCGAACCCCTCGCCACCCAGTGGTCTCTCCTTTGGTTTGATGGCTCTTTTCCCCTACCTGCAAAATGTTACTAGTGAAATTTTGTTCACGTTATCCGAATGTTACGAAAATTGGCATGCGAATTAATTAGGCCATGCCAAACATTTATAGTCTTCATGATTAACCTTGTACAGTTCCTCGTTACAACATAAAAATGATGCTTATGTGAGGTGGGGGGGGGGGGGGGTTTGAGGAAGAAGAGCCGATTTGCCGATTTGACTTCAATACTGATATATTCTTATTTTGAGAAGCACGCGCCGACAAAATGCAATTTTTGCACGCATCTATGCCTTTCAGGCCAGTTTTTTTTTCCAAGTTTTTGCCTGGATTTTTATTGTGTTTTAAAAAAGCTCGGAAAATTATTTTGAAAAAAAACCTGAAAAAAAAAGCAAAACTTTAAATCAAAACTTGTGAGTTAGTACCGAGTTGGTTAACTCATAGAGTAATTTCGGATAGGGTACACCGTCTGCTCGTCACGCTATCTTATTTTCGGCCGGATAGATTCGTGCAACTTCTTAGTCTAATACCGATCCTAATCTTACTCTTATACTATCTAGTCTCAGGTTGTTTAACTAGTCTCTGCTAGGCTCAATAGATCTAGGGTATACTGGTTTATTGCGGCTGCTGAAGTGCTCGGGAGAGTCCAACTAATTTCTAAGTTAAATTCAAATCTCTCTGGTGCTGAAATTACAAGTAACTTCAGCACTTACAAATAAGTGGGTTGTTAGTTAGATGGATCATGATTGGTTAATATTAAATACTTTACATTGGTAAAATATCTAAATTATCCAATCATAAAATGTAGTTTAGATCAGGTTCCACCCATCCGGGTTTTACAGAGTTTTTTAGAATAGTTCTTCTGCAATTCGAAGGATGGATGATGGACGTTGGTGTTTGGCGAACATCTTATTTCTTCTGTTTCCTTTTTATTAAAGAAGTTCCAGGAAGCTGGAGTTAGAGACATAAGACGTTGTGTCTTCTAATGACAACGACTAAGTCTTTGCAACAAACTCAAATCTGATTTCAGAATGGTTTGCTATGTCAGGTTTTTCTGTTCTGCGTGGAGATTGTGCGTGGAGGGGATGCCTGGTTACTCGGATCTGTACGTATACTTGAACATCGAGGTGGTCATTGGTCTAGTTCAATGAAGTCCTTTTCTGCGAAGTCAAGTCGTACTCTAAATCCTTTGAGTTGTGATTGTGAGTGGCATATCGATTGTGGTTGGTCATTCCCTCTCGAGTGTAGTGGGGTCGTTTTGTCTTTAGATGTTCGTCCTTGGTGTTGTATTCTGATCTATGTATTGCATAATGTAATTTACATTTTATAAAACATTTATTAGTTTAATATTTTTTAATTATGATTTTAGTTAGTTGTTTTCACAAAAGCTTTTTGTTTTAGTTCGGTTATTTTGAAGAGTTACTCACACTTGAGTAGCTCTTATTAAAAATAGAGGTGTGGTCACAAAGCGTGGATGTAGCGCGGTGGGTTAGGCCGGCTATAGAGCATGCTCAGGACGTCCTTCCTGGTGGGTTAGGCCAGGAGTGGGAGTATGATTTCATGCGGTTTTTGTGAGGGGTCCTGTTATGTGACAACGTTTTATGTTGGGTTTGTTGTGGTTTTTCTTATGTCTTGTTGGTTATGTTCTTTTTCCAAAAATCAAATTGTTCGTGGTATGGGTTTGTCTTTCGACTTTTTTGTGTTTTATTATTTCTTTCTTAGACTTTATAATAGTCTTCAAAAGAATAAATTATCCAGTTTTAAACTGGGTTAATCCGGTTTGGGTACCGTTGGTTTCCTTTTCTTAGTCATGCTGTTATTCTATGATTTGTGGTATTTAGTAAGCTGCGTTGGTTAGTTTTGTTTAGTATATGATTCCTTTCCAACCGGGTTAAAGGAAGGTTTGAAACATGTTATTATATGTTAGAGTTGTTGAGTGTGAAAACTTGAAACTGAAATTCATTATTTTAAACAATTCTTCGTGGGCGAGCTGTGCGAGTGTGGATAGAATTTCTGTGCGAATGAATGAGAATATCAAAAGGTTAGTACTGCATTTGCATTTTATTAATTTACTGCATAGAATTTGGAAATTTACTGCTAGTTATGGGGGAATTTTAAGTTACAAATTTTCATTATAATTAGGTTTACTGCTTGTGGGGAAAATTTTAAAAATGAATTTACTGCATTGGTATTAAATTTATAAATTTATAAGTGTAAGGTATTAATAGAATTTTTTGAAATCTGTTTGATGAAATTTGCGATTTTTATTTGTCTTTTGTGGTTTTTGTAGGTGATCGTCGGATGAAGGCTAAAAATCTAAAGAAAACATGAATAAAGTATGGTGAGTTTTTTAATATTTTAATTAGTTAGTATATTCATTTAATTCATACTTACCTGTTAGTCGTCGGGGAAAAAACCGTGGGGGAAGATGTCGTGAATTAGTTCTGAAGTTGTTAGTAGTTTAGCTAAGATGCGGATGATATTTTTAGTCTGAAGCAGTGGCCAAAGCAATTGGAGTGCCTTGATAGTGGTTAGTTCTTCAGTGCCAACTGCAAACTCATAAGGTGTGTTTTGGATTAGATTATATAATTTGTGATTGAATTTAGTGTTGTGGATGAATTCTAAAATTGGGATTTCTATAGGTTGTACAAACTCGTGCGGGATAAGGAAGGGTCGGGATTCTTCGGCGTTGAAGGTCTTGGTGATGGGACAGAAGATGTACATTTGGGTTATGGGGTCATAATTACGAAGAATACCATGGAGGTTAGTGTCTTTAATACAATATGTGAAATTTAGGAAAAATGGTGAAGTGTATTTGGAATTAATGAATTGAAAACGATGGTGTGGTTGTCTAGAGGGTGTGTGTAGGTCAAAGTGATTTTGGATGAAGCGATAATAACTATATGTGTGGGTTTGTTTAGTGCGCAACATAATATCGTGTGAGCAGTGTAAATCTCTTTCGTGTGGTGCAAGGAAATGAAAGGTTAGTGAAAATATTTGGAAGCGTTCTTTAAAACTTTCGTATGCTTGTGTGTCTGTTAGTGCTTCTGAAATAATGTGATCAAACTTTCGGTCGAAGATGTTTAGTGTAAATATATATGGTGTCTTGATGAAAAATTTCTCGGTAATTTGTGGATTAGCGAAGCGATCGTCGTCTAAGAATTGATCTTGGTTAGCTCTGATGATGTTGTGATTATAGTATTCAAGTGTATATTCGTTAGCTCTAGGTGCAGTGTGTGTTTTTAGTGATTTTTTATATCCAACGTAAGTAAATTGTCTAGCGGTTAGTGGTGTAGTGAGTCGATATAGCATGTCCGTATTTCGCTCTATATCGATGTGAGTGTTAGATAAAGGTAAGCAAAGAGGATTAGTAAAATGATAATATGAGGTCCAAGAGAGAGTGGGCATTAAAACGTATTCATCTACAAAGTTGCGTGTTTCGTTAGTGTCGTGGGGGGTGTTTAAGGTGTATTGTGGGAATGAGGGTAAGGTGATGGCTAAAAATTCTTTTGTGTTAGTATGCTTGGGGTGGTTGATGTATTCACGGGCTGTTCCTGGTTTTGCTGGGAAAGGATGGTTGGGGAACTTTCTTTTAAAAGTGCGGTAAGCTCTATTAGTGTTGAGTGAAGATTCAGTTGATGTGGATGATGGTGCTAATGATTCAGTATAATTTGAAGAGGGTGTAGGGGTAGGGGGGTTGGATGAATTTATTGTGGAGGAGATTTGGTTTATGGTTGGGGTATTAAGGTGGTAGGGTTGTTGTTGAAGGGTAATAAAATTATCTAGCTCTGGGGAGATTCGGGGGGTGTCTGGAGAATGAGATGATTGGTCAGAATGGTATGAGGAGTAGGTTGGGGTAACTTGGGAAGCATAAGAGGGTGTGGGAGTGATTGGGTCAGGGTTATTGGATAATATGGGTTGAAAAGGGGGTTGAGAAAAATTAGAAGAGTTATGAAAATTATTGGATGGGGATGGTTCTGAGTCGGCAAATTCATCGGGGGTTTCAATATTCGGGTTATTGAGTTGTGAGATGGAATATAAAACTGAGATGTGTGAATTAGTGTCGGAATTCATGCCTGATGTTACATTACTAGATGGAAAATCGGGTGGCGGAAAAGCAAAAAGTGGTATTATTGGGATTGGAGAGGTAAGATTGGTTGGGTGGGAATTTGATCGGTGTAGTGATCCAAGTTGGCGGCTCATCGTGGGCTAAAAAAATGATTATTTTGAGACTGAAAAGCGGTGGTATGGGGTTGTTCAATAATTTGTTCATAAGTATTTTGATCTTGTGACTGGTGTGTCATTATATGTTGGATGGGACTTTGTGATGTGGTGAGTCGAAAATTTGGATTATGTGTGATGGCTAAATTTCGAAAATTTCGTGGGGCTAGGGATAGTGGATGGTTATTTGGTAGGGGTGGTAATTGTGGTGCCGTTGGCGTTATGTCTACATTGTTATGTTCTTCGTCGTATGTATTTTGTCGTGTTGCTATTTTTGTGTTATATTCCTTTATTTGTGCGTCTAAAAGAATTTTGTTTATAGATGTAGAAAAGATTCCAAAAAATCCTGCAAAGAGTATGCGTGCTACACTTGCTTGTCGATTGACTTGTGTGTGTATAGCACATGTGTTGTAGATTCCTTTTAAAAGTGAGAAAAGAAATCCAATAAAGTTAAACATTGCGTATAAAATAGTCAATTTTTCTAAGATGTAGTAGGGCCATCCTAGAAAATCGAGGATCTCATTTTTGAGTGTAACAAAGCTAAAAATGTTAATTGGTGATATATCTTGGGGACGGTATTTTTCACCGTTTAGATATATATAATCTTTAATGTCTTTAAAATATCCGCTATAGTCTTGCGTGTAGATATCGGCAAATCCTGCGGTTTCTGCAAGTTTGCGTAAATTTTGGTCTATTGATTGTCTTTGTATAGTGTCCATTTGTGTTAATAATTCTTGAAATTGTTGTGTTCTAATGTGATGTTGAATATCTGATTTTGAATAGATTCCTATTGATTGTAAGTCTATATTTGGGTTTCGAGCAATAGCGCGAATGCTTTCTGGTGAAAATTTTTTGAGTGATTGCATTAATGTGGGATATGGAGTGAGAAGATAATATTTATTTTCATCAGGGTTTAGTTTTACTACATTGTGGCTGTTTTCTGATCCACATGGGACTGCGGTATCCCAGAAATAGGTTCTTCGTGAAAGTGTATCCACGAAATGTACTTTATTCTTATAAAAGATAGGGATTCTTTTATAACATCGTTTATCTTCAAAAACGTATAGTGGTGATATTTTTTTAGTACAAGTATAAAACCATAAGATGTTTCCTTCATAGTCTAAAAAATTTGATCTATTTCCAGATAATAAGTATCCTGCATAGGGTATTTTTAATACTGCTAGTGCAAGTGATTGTAATATTTGTGTTCGTTCTAATTCGCATAGTTGGTGTAGTGTTTCTAATTCGGAGAGTGACATTTCTTGAAAAATTCGGCTAATTGTATAATCTAGTTTCATATCTAAATGAATATCATAGTGGATATTACCGAAATATGTAGTATTCATTAGTGATAATTCTTGTAAGCGTGTGCTTCTGGTGTCATGGGGTTTTAGATGTCCACCAGGTTGTCCGTTGCTTTTTTCAAAATTAACTGGTATATAGGATGTTCCTTCGTTTAGAGGATGACCTGTGGCATATGGGTCGATTTTTACTTTTCCAGTGGTCATGTCGAATCCTTTTTCGTATTCAACTAATATCTCGGAGTATTGTGTTTTGTGAAGTGGGTTTCTGTATTTACATGCAAGTTCTGTTTCTTGATATATTTGAAAACGTGTCAATTTATTTTCTATATTGTCTATGTTTCTAAAATTAGAACTTAGTTTTCGTGATGGATGGACTTGTTCATATGGAATTGATTGTATAAAATATTTTTCGTGAAATTTTATCATGCGAGCGTGTATTTTTGCTACTTGAAATGTTGTACATGTATCTTCGGGGAACCAAACAATTGTTGCTTGCGTTCTCGTTGTAGGGTCGCAATAACCTTGATCATTTTTACAAGGTAATCGGATTCCTTGATAGATCATTGTATTATCTGATAAATCTCGTGTTAGTTGTATTTTTTCGAGTTGTATTTTCCAATCGAAAAACATTATTTCTTGGTATCCTTTATTTTTTGTGTCTGCTTTGCAGTTTGATGGGTCATTTATACCAATGTGTGGTATCCAATGTTTATCGTGTAGGTCATAGGTTAATCGTCCGTGTGCGCCGTTATACGGGTATTTTTCGTCTAGTTTTATATGTCCTTGGTGTCTTTCAAGTTGTGATTGATGTACAGAGTCTGGAAAAACTTGAAAATTAACTAACTTTCTTTGGGAGTTTTTATTTCGTGTGATGTTTAGTCTAAGTAATTCATTTTTACAATCGTCGGGATTGAGATGTAAAAGACGTTCTATATTACTTTGATAGAATGATTCATGGTCAAGTCGGTTTTTGTTTCCGTTCGAGACTTGTGAACAATGTACTTTCTTTTCGGAAAATGTTGCTGTGAATTTATAACCTGTAACTGTTGTTGCTCGGGCTTTTGAATAGAGTGTTGCTATTACATCTGTGGTTTCTATAGCTTGTGGTTCTGTTTCACATTGTGATACTTGATTTATTGCATATTTATGTAGTGTTTTTTGTTCATTTTCTTCACAATCGTAATGTGTTACTAATAAATCTTGTGGTCCTGTACGAGGGGAAGGGTTTATGTTTTGATTTGAGATTACTAGAAAAAGGAGTTGGAGAAAAATTAATAATTTTAGAATATACATGTGTATGATAATCCTGAGTATGGATTATAAAATGTAATGTAGCCAATTGTGTTTTTGGTATATCTGTCGTATTTGTATATTACTTCAGTAGTTATAAACGGTGGTGGTAGTGATTGTGCTGTTATGTTAGGTGGATTTAATGGGTAGGGATGTTGGGTAATATTATTTAACTTAACTGTGATTTCAAACTTTAATTGTAAACTGTTTTGTTGGAGTATTTGAATATTGTGATCACGGATATCGTTGTGAATATCTTGGCGATATTGTAATCTATTAAGTGCCCAGTTATGAAGGCGGTTACTTTCTTGATGTTGTCCAAATAGTGGTGGAGGTGCTGTAAATGTATTCCAATCTAGTCTTAAAGGAATATTTATTGATGATTGTTCTCGATATCTGGCGTCGAGATTATTTGGAAAATTTAAGTTAAAAGGTGGTGGTGAAATCTTGCTTATTGATGGTGTTGATGGTAGTGATAATGTTTCTGGTAGTGATGAGGATGTTGTTGTATCCGTAGAAATATCTATGGGGTCATTGACTAAATTTGGTTCACCTTGTGTAAATGAATGTGTAGTCCAATATGGAAATCGTGATGTTTGGTTTGTAGGGTTGAAAGGATTTTCACGTATTTGCTCAGATGTTGGTGTTGAACCTAAGTAATCTGATGGTAGGCTTGAGGTGCTACGTTGTGAAAGAAGCGTAGGGGTTTCTGGTAATATACCAATGGGGTTTTCTGGGGTGTTTTGTGATGGGAATTGAGGTATATCAAAATGAACTCGTGGAGTTTGAAAATTTCTGTTTCGTCGAGGATGTATAATTTGTCTATTTATTTCGACTGTATTTTGGTTTTGACTAGAATTTCTTATTCTACTTAGTTCTTGTGGTAGTGTTGGGTATAGGTTATATGTTGGTTCGCTTAGAGGTGCTTGTCGTTGAACTGGTTCTAGTGGTTCTGATAAACGAGCATGTCGTTCTTCAAAAGTGTATGGATTGTCTTGAAAAGAAATTCGTGTAGATGTTTGAGGATTTTGAGTAGTTGAAGGTGGTGTTTGGTTATCTTGGGATGATGTCGGTGAAGACTGATTCTGTGACTGTTGGGTAGCAATTTTTGATGGATTTTTGAATTGTTACTTTAGTGGGAAGGTTTATGTTTATTATAGTATTCTTCCAAAAAAAGAATTAGAAGGATTGTTGCTAGGGCAAATGTGAAGATTGCTTTCTTTATACATTTACATATTGTCAAAATGAGGGATGATAAAAATGTTATGAAAATTACAAACAATAAAAAAATATCGGTTCTACTGAAAATTGTTCGTATCATTTAGACAAGTTATATGACTCGTACCTGTGGATGTAATCAAGGGTTTTGGAAAGTTGGAGGAATAGTTCGAATATAGTGTAGAAAATTTAAAAAATGTTACAAAAAATGATTAGGATTATTAGAAAAGATTCAAGTATATCAAAAAGAAATATTATAAAGGTTTCAAGTATTGTAAAAAAATGTTTAAGATTTATGAGTATTTGAGTAACTGATTGAGAGAAGAGCATTTAAGAAATGATCTCTTGGTCGAATATTTTTTGCTGTTTGAGGCGATTTTCTAGTGTGGTCGGATTATTTATTAGTTTTTTGACAAGTGGGTTGAGTTTTGTAAAAAATTGTTGGGGGCAATTTTCATGGTGACTGGGAGGTCGTCTTTTTCTTTATTTTTGTTTGTCAAATGATCCGGGGTATGGTGAGATTTTTATACTTTAGGCTAATTAAAATGTTCATTTTGTTACTTTAGGCTAAGTTAACAAATTTGCTTTGGGGGTATTCGTGGTCTGAGTTGGGGAAATATTGTTGATCTTTGGGTTATTAGATAAGGGAGGGGTACGGTATTATGGTGATATTTATTTTAGTTGTCAAGTTGGAGTGGTTTGCTTATTTTTGACCTGGAGGTCGTAAAGTTATAGTTTTAGATGTGCCTGGAGTTCTATATGATTCGTCTAATTGGTCTTAGTTTGAGTTAGAGAAAGTGACGGATTGGATGAATCCTATTGGTCTATTTTGAACTAGAATTATTACGTACTTGTCAGCATGTTATTTTGAAAAATGTAAATGAAAAATGTTTCGGAGGTTTCAAGATTGTGAAGCAAATGTTAAAATTACTTTTGAAATTCCACTTTCTTTAAAATTTTAGATTGGGGGATGAATATTTTATAGTTTTTACGTGGTTGATTTCGGAGTCTTGTTGTTTTTCTATTTTCTGATTTGTCGATTTGTTCTTGGGGTATTATTTGTTCGGTCATTTTTCTATTTTTTCATTGTTTTGGAGATTCTTTATGGTTTTGTGTATTGTTTTTGGTGGCGGTTGGTTTTGTGTTTTGATTTTTGGTGGGGTTATCATTTTGTTCTGTGTTTTTCAGATGTGGTTCATTTTGAATGATTTTTAATCCTGTGAAAGAATATAATTGAGTTAATTCGCGGAGTGCGTATTCTTTTGGGTAATAAGGTAATAGGTTGTTTCGATGTTGAACGATTTCTTTTTTGTTTGAGTCGGTAATTTTATATGTGACCTCAGTGGGTCTTGCAATTATTTGGTATGGTCCTTTTCGAAGGGGTTGTAATTTTTTAGAAATTCCTTTTTGAGTATTAAAATTAGGTATCAAAACAAATGTTCCAATTTTTAATTCGGAGGCTGGTGTAAAACGTGAATTGATTTGTTCATTAATGTTTTGTCTTTGTAATAACTTTTTTGTTATTTTTTGATAAATTTCATTGTTTCCTAGAATGGCTGAATCTGCTTTGATAGGTTTAGTTTTATATTTGTGCCATGATTTCAGTTGTCGAATTACTGGGTCAAGGTTTTGATATTGTTTCAGTGTTGAAATTGTAATTATTTCTGTTGGGGGGAGAAAAATGTTTTCGATTTCTAATTTAGATAAGGGTATTGTATCAAGTGGGTCGTGGAGGTCAAAAACTTGATTTATTGTGTATTTTGAATCATTTGTTTGTGGTCCTGATAAATTTATTTTATCAGTTAAATCTTCTTTTTCAATTAGTGGAAAATGGTCTTTTTTAGGCGGGTGTTGTTTTGTTCGTTTTTGTTGGGTGTTATTTTTTATCCATTGAGAATATGGGATTGGTTTGAAAGTTGATGTTCCAAGTAGATCAACTTCATAATGATTATTTTGACAATCTAAATAAAGTGGGAAATGTTGTAAATTATTTATTTGTGATTGTTCAATATCAGTTTTTACTGCATATTTGCATTCCAATCGGGGTGATGTTTCGTTTTCTGCAAGGTAGAATTTTATGTTCTTGGGTATTTCAACTGTTGTTTTTCGTGTAAGTAATTCAGGTGGTGTATTTCGACTTAAGGTGTCTGGTAATGCAAGATTTTTTCCTGCAGTCCAAACTATATGTAAGTTTGGAAATTTCATTAGAATTAGTTGAAATCTGTAAACTCGGTGGTTTGGGTTAGATTTTTGTGTAAAGAGAAAGATGATTGGTTTATGGTCTGTGAATAGAACTGTTGGATGTTTTGATCCAAGTATCAGAAATTCATATTCTGTCAGTGTATATATTATGGCTGTACATTCTCTCATTAGAGTTGAGAGTCGTAGCTCTGCTTGAGTGAATAATCGAGAATTTGCTGATATGAGGTTCATTTTATTTGTACCATTATGTGATTGTAATAGTGCTGCACCGATGCCAAAGTTCGAAGCATCGCACATTGCATAAAATGGTTGATTTGAATCTGGAATAGTGTTTGAAATTTGTTCAGTTAAAAGTTTCTTTATTTCTTCAAATCGTGTTTGATGTTCTGTGTTCCATTCAAAATTATTTTGTTGTCTAAGGATGTTATAAAATGGTCGTAGATATAATTGCATTTTATAAACATATTTACTTAAAAAGTTTAACATTCCAAGAAATTCTTGGATTTTCTTTTTATTTGTTGGTGGTTGAAGTTTTTGAATAGCGTCAATGCGTGATTTCAATGGAGTGATTGTTTTTCTTTCTATATTATGTCCTAAGAATTTAACTTTTGTCAAAAAGAAGTGTGATTTATCGGGGGCGGCCTTCAGATTTTCGTTCTGAAGTATTTGGTGATATTTTTCTAAAACATTGAACATCTCGTCTTTTGTTTGTGATTGCATAAAAACATCGTCTAGATAGGTGATTGCGTTTTTCTTGAGTATTAGTGGTCTAAAAATTTTGCTCATAAAAGCTGAAAATGCTGCTGGTCCTATGGATATTCCATAGAATAAGCGGTTGAATTCATATTGTTGGTTTCCGATAACAAATTGTGTTAAACGTCGTGATTGTTCATCTAGTGGCATTTGATTGTATGCACTATTCATATCGGCGGTTGTAAAGTATTTGCCGTTTATTTTTGTTAAAATAACTTGTATTGGTTCAATGGGCCAATTACATTTTGATTCATCTATAAGTGAATTGAGGTATCTAGCATCGAGAACGATTTTTAATGATTCTCCTTTAGCTAGAATGATAACAGGGTTGATAAATGTGTTGCCTTTTGGTTGTTCTTCTTTGTTTACTGGTGATATAATGTTGTATTGTTCTAAAATGTCGAGTAATCTGTTCACTTTATCATGTAAGTGAATTGGTACTTTACTTGCTCTCTGTTTTTTGAAAACTGCGTCTGGTTTTAACGGGAGATGTAGTGATGAACTGATTTTTCCAACATCGAATTTTGATGTTGCATAGACTGATGAATATTCAATTAGCTGTTTGGCTAACTTTTCGAATTCGTCTTGTGTTATTTGTGAATGTTGGAAATTAAACATTGTTAAAAATTTCTGTTGGTCCTCTGTGTAGTTACTTATGTTGAATGTAGGTTTGAAATATGGAGTTTTTGTGAAATAATCCGTATTTCTGTTTTCGTTACTTATTATATTATTTATAGATAATTCTTCATTAAGAATTGTAGATTGGCAAATATCTAGTAATTGGAGTATATTATTTACGCGATAGGCTTTTTCGTGTATTGGTGATATTGTAGCGTTGGTTTCACAATATCCTAAAAGTCCTAAAGGTAATGTTACTTGGTAAGGTGTGTTGTTATAGACATGTAAGGAAATGATATCGGAATTCGAATTTTTCAAATATTTTATGGATGAGATTGTGATTTTGAAAAATTTGTGAATAGGTTTGAATTCAAATTCTGACATATAAAATTTTTGTTTGTTTTGTTCTTTATCATATTGGTGAACTTGTTTGATTGAAAAATTATAGATATTTCCTGATAGTGGTTTTAGGTGTTTTCTTTGTTGGTTAAATATCGGGTAGAATTTTGAAAAGAATGGTGGTTGTTTATTTAATCTTTGAAAAAATGTTAAGGATGTTTCTTTTGTTTTTGTATATTTATCTTTGATTAATATTTTACTATTTAGTATGTTAATTGTTGGTATATACTTCGAAATAAATGGTATTCCAATGATATTATATTTAATGTCAGTGATATGGAATATTTGTTTAAATGGCTTATTTAAAATTTTGCTTTGCTCCATTGTTCTGGTGGGGAGGAGAAATAATTGGATTTTTCCGTAGTTTATCAATGTTGATCCTTGTGCTGTTGCTAACTTACTGGAGGTTTCAAGAGGTGTTAGCTTTGGGTGTAAAGTTTTTATTTCATTCCATGTGGGGATGTTTATTATGTTTGATTCTGCTCCTGAATCAATTAAAAAATCTATTTCAAGGTCTGGTGATTGAAATTCTTTATTTCTTGGGCTTTCTAAGAGAAATGGTATTGTCCAAATTTTTTCTTTGGGTTGTTCTTTTTGTATATTTTGATAAATGTGGTTTGTATTCAAGCATTTTGTTTTGGTATTTTTATTGGTTTGATTTGTAGTGTTAATCTCATTTGTTTCTTGTGTCGTTGGTGTGGAATTTATGGGTGTAGTGTAATAATTTTGAAGAAATTCTGATTGATTTTCATATATGTGTGATGGAAAGGGTTGTTCATATATGACAGATTCATAGTCATTTTCGACTTTTATCATATTGATAGAAAGAGTGTTTTCAGTATCACTTTCTGAATCTGATGATGTACAGTTTATTTGATTGAGTTGTAACGTATCAGTTACTGTGTCATCAATACCTGGAGGGTCTGATGTTGTTTCTGGATTAGATTGTACTTGATTGATTTGTCTTTGATGTTTAGGTGTACTACTTCTGTGGCGATTATTAGAATTATTATAGTTATTATTATTCCGGTGTGGTGATTGGGAATAATTTCTATAACGATTATTATAACTTGAGTGTCGATTTTGTGAATTATTTCGCGATCTGTTTTGGTAATTATTGTTTGGTCTGTTATAGTTCGATCTATTATATGAGTTATTCCTTGATTGATTGTTCGGGTAATTCTGGTTTCGGTTGTTTGAATAACTTCTATTTCGATTATAGGAGTAGTTTCTATTCCTATTGTATGATGAATTTCGTGATTGGTTGTTTGGATAGTAGTTATTTCTTGATTGGGAATTAGATCTAGAAACAAATCGTTGTGTATTTGAATTTGATCTGGAGTAGTTACTTCTACTATTTGGTCTATTGTAGTGATTTTGTGAAGAATTTTGTGTATTTCTTCGTTCTGGCGATCTTCCTCTATAACTTGAGTTATATGGTGATTGATTTCTTGTATAATTTGTATTGTTCGGGAGTGGTTTTCCTGAACTGTTGTTGCTGTGGACTGTTTTGTTCGGTAGATTTTGATCTTTTTTCATGTATTGATAGAATGATTTATTTGGTTCTTTATATTTTTGAGGTTTATTTTGATTGTCTTGCTGTTTTTGTCTACATTCGGAAATACTATGTCCGTATCGTCGGCAATAATTACACCATTTTTTGAAAGATGGTTTGCCTTTAAAGTTTGGGTTCTTTTCATAAATATTGAGTATTTCAGTGATTTTTTCAACGAGGTCTGTCTCTGATTCCTGTATATTATTAATATTAGTGGGAGTCGTTTCAATTCTGTTAACGTATTGTAATTTCAGATTTTCCGTTTCTTCTAGTTTCATCGTGATTTCTGCTTGTTCTAATTTGTCTACTAGTTTTCGAAAATCTAAATCGGGTTCTCGAATTGAAGAAGGATGGGATGCTCTCTTTTTTATTGCTATTTTCCTTAATTGTGGTGTTAAGGTCATCATTAAGATTTCTGTCATCTTTGTGTTTTTATAGTCATGTGTATTTAGTGAGTATGCTTTTCGAACTAGTGTTTCGATTCGTACTGCTATTTGCTTGATGGTTTCGTTTGGTAATCTGCGAATTTCATTACATAAAACTCTTTGTTGTTGTTTGTTTCTTTCGGAGTCAAACATTTTTGAAAATTCTTGTGTAAACCTTTTCCAGTTTGATTTTATTTCTAGAGGTAGTACTGAAAACCATTTTTGGGCTGCGCCATCTAAGGTTGTTTGTATTAACGCTGTGCGTCGATGTATCCAATTTTGATGTAGTGGCGTGTTAATTGGTTCAGGTCCAATATTTAAAATCAGGTTTGCTGTTACTGCATTTAAATAATCTTCTACAGAGCATTCAGGGTCTGTTCCTGTGAAAACCATTAAAGGTTTGTTTGATGTTATTGATGATCCACCCATAAGGTATGGATTCATTGTCATTTGTAATGATTCTGCTGCATTTGGCATTTGAGAAAAATTTGAAAGTTGGTTTCTTGTTATTTCATGTTGTTGGAGATAATATGGGAGTGGTATTTCATTTTGCATTTGTGATGCTTGATACGAGTGTGTAGTCATTGGATTTTGTTGTTGAATTGGTTGAAAAGATTGTGTATTAATTAGATTTTGTTGCTGAATTGGTTGTTGATGTTGTGCATCTATTGGTTGTGGAGAAAAATTTCTATGATTTGTACGTGTTTTCTGTCTTCCTTGTCTACGATATTCTTGAGTATTTGGTGCAAATATATCTGGTTGTAAGAAATCATCATCTGAGGATAAATAATCCATTTGATAAGATGTCTGTTTTTTATTTTTATTTTGTTGAAAAAATGGGTAATTTTCACTGTGATCCTGTGGAGGATTTGTTTGGAAATTTATTGAATTAGGTTGGGTCATTGGGTTATCCCAATTTCGAGATCTTGTATATTGGTTAAAATTTCTTTGTGGTTGGTTATATGTTTTTGATGGATGTGTATAATTATAATTATGGTCTGCAAAGTTGTTTCTAGTGAATGTTTTGCGTGTTTTTGATGGTATTGTCATGGGTCTGTATGTTTGGTAATCCATATGTGAATATTTAGGAGCAACCGAAGGTTTAACGGTTGATTGTAAGGTTACCTGTGTTTGTGAAGGATTTGTATTTCTTGGTGTTGTTAAATTTGGGCGTATTGGTGAAATACTTTGTTGTGTAGTTGTTGTGTGTACAATTTCTTCATTTATGAAGTGTGATGGTGTCTGGATATCTTGTTGAGTAAGATTCCTAGTTCCATTGAGGTTTTCATTGTGTATAACTGTAGAGTTTAAACTATTATTTTGTGTATCGGGCAAAAATGTATTATAGTTTAATGGTGTTGCATCAATGGTTAATGGTATTACTTTTACATAATCTCTTATGTAAGATATCGTACTTATTGCTTGACTTGAGATTGATTGTGGGAAGCTTATAAATGCGGGATGAGACCATTCGGGGTCCCAAACATAATCTGATTGTTCTGTGATAGCGGTATCATCGTTCGAGTTTTGGGGTCTAAAATTTTTTCTTGCTTGTGCAATTAAATCAATATTGTGTGTGAAATAATCTATTATGAACCATGCCAAAATTTTTTGTAGATCGTGTTTTGTATGTTGTGAAACGTCGTCTTTCGTGAAATTTTCTTTAATGATGTTTAAATAACTAGAGAGTAGTGTGATTTCATGTCGTACTTTCAAATGTTTAGATGTTTCTGTCGGTGAGACATTTGTTATTGGGATTTCGTTTTCTAATATCGAAATATAACTATATATTATTGCGAAAACTTCATTGGTGAATATGGAGTTTGCTCTTTGTGAGTTATGATATTGGATGCTTTTTATATATTCTGAAAAAACTTTTGAAAATTCTAAATCAAGATCGTCTGTTTGAATTGTATATTTTCTATTATTATGGTTTGGTGAGGTGAATTCTATGGAGTAGATTCCATACTGTTGCGTTATGTTGCATATATCTTTTAAGTAGTGGTCTATGATTTGTCTTTTGATTTTTACATCTGGGAACTCTGTTTTACATGGACTGATTCCGGGTTCAAATAAATTTAATAGTAAATTTTTGCAAAATATATGCTGTCCTCTATCAGTGGTTGCATCTACTATAAAAGGAAAGATTTCATCATCATCTGGACTTTCTTCACCTGGGGTGTGCGTTGAGCTCATTTTTTCGTTCGATGACTGTTAATATGTAATTATTAATGTGTCGAATTGGTTGATTCCAATTGTATAAATGTACTGGTTTGTGTTTATACTGCTTTTTTATTCTTCTTTTTCCTCTTTTTGATGAATTTGAAGTTGTTTCTGAGTCAGAAAAATATAATTGATCGTGAAGTGGGTAATTTTTATCTATTGATTCTTTTAGTTTGTAAAGTTCGTCTAAACTGTTGGTTTCTGATTCTGAAAATGCGTTTCGATTTTTTGAAAATCTTTTTCGTGTTATTTGTCTTTGTTTCGTTATTATTTTTCTTTTTAGTGTTTGTCGTTTTGTTCGAATGTATCCAACTGTTTGTGTATGAGGTGTGATTACAAGGTCGTATTTTTTGTTATCTATTTCACAATTGTGTAAAACGATTGTTTGTTTATTTCCTAGGTTTTTAAATGACATAAGGTTTAGGATGACGGATGCAAAAGGTTGTTAAATGATTTCTATTTTCCTAAACTGTTAGTTCTTACGATTTTTTGGTTAGCTTAACCTGGGTCTATTTGTTCAGGGTTGGAGAGAAAAGTATATCGCTTCCGAAGAATGATTTTTTACTTTCTCGTGGCTAGTATAAGTTAAGGTGTTAACTTACTTAATCTTACTTAGGGGTAGTGATTGTGTTCAAGGGTTGGAGAATAGTAAATCGATCCACAAGGTTCAGGTATAATTAGAACGCGAGTAGTTCGTTAGATACTATTTTAAACTTACTAAGTCTAAGATTTATCCTGGGTCTGGTAAGAGGGGGGGTCAAGTGAAGGATGAATAACCGAAGTTCTTCACTGTTTATCCTAATTTGAATGATTAGTTTTGTTTAAAAATTTCTATTAGTTTTGGGTCTTTAGAAAGGGTTGGGTAGTGAATCGACGTTTGAGGTCGTTAGACACTAATTAAGTGGGTGGGGGAGAACAAAGTTGTTCTGTTTGATCCAAGGATAAGCCTTGATGATCAAATTTGAAATTTAATTAAGTAGAAAATGATTTAAGATCCAAGGATAAGCCTTGATGATCTGGTTTTAAAATTAAGTGAATTTAAGTTTTAATAAGATTTTAAATGTGTGTAAAGGAAAGATTTAGTGTTTTGATGATATTAGTGGGTTTATGATTGCTGTTATGTTTTAGGTGATGGAGCTGGAACAACAGGATGATTTATGATTACTAACCATTTATTGTCATGCTACTAATTTTTATTTTTTTTTTTCAATAAATATTTTTCAAACATATTTTGTATATTACTGCAGAGTTTTAGGAAAACGATCTTAGATCTTTTTATCAATCGTTATTGTATATTAATAATTTTGTTTAGCGCCTGAAATGATTTTGAAGATTAACTTCAAGGTTTTATGTTTGCAAATGAAAATCTAAATTCATTGCCAGTAGTATTCTAAATATAAAAGTTTGTTCTGGTTTTTGCCTAACTATCATATAGCTATATGGCAAGTTTCTACTTTGTCGTATGTCGTCTCTGGTTCGAGGTCTTCTTCCAATTTCGGGTAGTTCTGTTATGGTTCGGAATATTGGCTCTGATCTATTGAGTCGTAGAGACATTTCGATTAAATTATTGTCGTTTAACATTTTGTAAATGTTTTTGTCTAATGTCTAATCTATTTTGGTTAATTCTAAGCTATTAAGGTCTTGTTCGAGACTTATGGTCGCACCAGATGAGTTAGTACCGAGTTGGTTAACTCATAGAGTAATTTCGGATAGGGTACACCGTCTGCTCGTCACGCTATCTTATTTTCGGCCGGATAGATTCGTGCAACTTCTTAGTCTAATACCGATCCTAATCTTACTCTTATACTATCTAGTCTCAGGTTGTTTAACTAGTCTCTGCTAGGCTCAATAGATCTAGGGTATACTGGTTTATTGCGGCTGCTGAAGTGCTCGGGAGAGTCCAACTAATTTCTAAGTTAAATTCAAATCTCTCTGGTGCTGAAATTACAAGTAACTTCAGCACTTACAAATAAGTGGGTTGTTAGTTAGATGGATCATGATTGGTTAATATTAAATACTTTACATTGGTAAAATATCTAAATTATCCAATCATAAAATGTAGTTTAGATCAGGTTCCACTTGAAACCATGATTCGTTATACAAACAAAGAGGTTGCCAACAACTTGGTATTAATTGTAGTTTTTATAGCATGGGTTCCCACAGTAACCTGAAAGAGTCGCTGAAGATCTCGGACTCGAAGAGGTCATCGCGACAGGGCTCCATCTTCAGTCTACAGCTGGACTCGTTCCCAAACCCTTTCAGCAGTAATCCCAACTCAAGGAGAAACTCAGCCGAGTCTGAACAAGGCAAGTTGTATTTGAGAACCGATGGTGAAGTGAATAAGTACTCGCTTCTCAGGCGAAAGGTCGGTGGTTTCGAAACTTACTGTGATCCGTGCTGATTGCCTGTACATACCTGTAAGCACCAGCGGAATTAGGGGGTGGACGCCCCCTTCAGGGATTCGATTCCCTGCCGACAATTTTAAAATCTCCATTTTTGGCTGATGAACCCTAAATTTTTTTCTAAATAGCCTTCGGCGCCAATATATACTTAATTTTTGGGGGAAGCGCGCACCAAAAAATTTTCCTTAAAGTGCCCAAAACGCCTTTTTTGGCCTGTTTTTTTTTAATTTTGCCTGCGGCGCAGAAAATTTGGTCAAAATAAGGTCTTTATAATGATTAGTGTGAGCTCGGAAAATCAATTTGGTAGACCTAAAGAAAAAGAATTAAAAACAAAAAAAAGTCGACAAAATTTCATTTTTTTTTCGAAAATTGCCCCCCCCCTCGAGAAAATCTTAGATCCTCCCCTGCCTATAAATGGTCTCAAAAAAATTTCACATAAAACGTACTCTAAATGCTGCACTAAAAGTTTTGGGGCCTGGAGTTGTTTCAGATTTTTTTTACATTTACAAATTATACTTTGATTTCAGACGAGGAAAGTCAGATGCTTACTAAGTTGCGGCCTTGTCACAAAGTGGCTATTCGTTTTGTCCGCAAACTGAAATATTTTGTCTACCGACGCAAATTCAGAGAGGCTCTCAAACCCTACGATGTAAAAGATGTCATTGAACAGTACGCGGCAGGACACGTTGAACTCCTATCTAGGGTCAAAGAGATCCAGCAAAGGTCAGGTCCAGCAAAAGTCTTTCCCTTATTTCAATTAGAAGGCAAATCGTTCACGTTTTATGAGTTTTTTTCACGTATAGTTAATCGGAAACCAGCATTTCAGGCGCTCAACTGAAAGAATAAGCTTACCTTCAGTATCTAGATTTCAATTGATTTGCGGTCAGATCCAGTTTGTCTCTTTTAAAATCATACAAATGAAACATGTTTCGTAGTTTTTATTGCTTTTGGATAATATTGCGGATCGTTTTGGGTTTCTAACAGTCACTTTTTAGGTTTTGAGCATTGGGTTTCTTAGGATTTTTTCTTTTTTAAACGAGTGCATCTAGGATTATCTCGAGGGGGGGGACGAATTTTCAAAAAAAAAAAAATTTTGTCGATTTTTTATATAAGGTTGATTAAATGGGCTCTCCCAAATCACTTAAAGGGCCCCATTTTGACCAAATTTTAGAAAATTTTACTGTCGGTCAGCCAAAATTGGATTCTCTTAAATAGTACCCTTTGGGTCGGCAGTGGTTCGAATGCCTGAGAAAAAGAGACGTCCACCCCCACCAACACCCCCACCCCCGCCCCCACCACTAAATCAATCCCTGAATTTAGAGATAATTTTTAGGGTTTTGAAGAATAATTTTTAAGTTTTATTTAGAATTGACATTGTGGTTGGAATAAAAGACAAAAAGAAACAATCGGAAACTAAAATGACAGTTGCTTCTCGGATTGTGAAACTCGAGAGTCAAATCACGTACTTGGAGCGAAAGCTGGACCACCTCATAAACGTGTACAGGAAAGATCAAATGCGATACAAACGAACAGACACTGCGAACTCAAACCACGAGGACGAAGAACCCACTGCAAACCCGATTCACAACCCGAGCAGTCTGCCAAGTTCGGCTCCTCCCACTCAAAATGTAGCGGCCAATCAACTGTTAACTCCTTGCAACCAACGTGAAGACTTAAAAAGCAGCACGATGAGCATGAATTTCCTAAGTCCCGACCGAGGCAGATTCGAGAGCCACCGAGTGAAAAACAGGTCCTCCTCACAGCCGACTTCACTTGAAAACTTGAGAATCATTCCCGACAACTCAGCTCGTAGTGAAGTTGCGAGATGCTCGCTGCAGTCTGACAAAAAATCGTCGCTTCTCCCGCTGAGGGCGACCAGCATCAAAATCCCCTCATTTCTAGACAGAAACAAATAATCAAACTGCAATAAAACTAAAACTTGTATTTAAAAAACTGAAAAATGGAAACAAATTGATAATTTAATTCTTAAAATTGCTTCGAAACTAATTTTTTTTATAGTTTACGAGAATCATTGTAAAAAAATGAAGGTTCTTTTGGTTGCAAGATTTGAAGGCAAAATTTAGTTTCTAAAGTTATCTTTTCATCAAAACAGGAAAACTGGCATCTAGAAACGTTTTAAATTATGTTTCATTCAAACGATTTTTAAACCTGTTTCATTCAAACCATAGAGATAAAATATAGTTTTTTTTGCACAAGCGAAGTGTATATTACATTTTTCAGAGCTTTCGCTGATGCGAAATTGCTTTAAAATTTATTAATTTTGGCTTTGCGTACTTGTATTGCAAATTAATGAACGAAAAATTACTAAAATGTCACTTTGTCTCAATCAAAATCTCGTAGGTCATAGTAATAAAATTAATAAAAAATTGTAAAAAACTGAACTTTTCACTTTTTGCATTGATTTTCTTCCATCAATTTTCGGAGCTACATTTTGTTTATAAAAACTGTTTTTATAACATGTTGAATATTCTGTCGCCTTCTTTGCTCCTTATTGCTGTCTGCAGTTTTTCAATTTCTGTGAAAGGAAAATAAGAATAAAGCTCAAAAAGAACTATTTTTTTTGCATCAAATAATTTACTGTGTACAAGTAGGTTCAAATGAAAATACCAACTCTGCCTAGGATCAGCCACAGGCATTCGCCAATATGATGCTAACCCTAACTTCTAGCTGTTTTATTTTTTTTTCGTCTTTTAAGTCACCACTGGTAACAGTAACGGATTTTTACCAAATCTTTGACCAGATAACTTGGAAAAAACACAAGATAACCTAATTTAGCCGAAAATTAAACTAAAACTCGCTCGTTTTGCTATGGAAAATTGCTAATCGCAGAGATGTTTAAAAATATCTTTAGGGTGTTCATTAAGAAATTCCATGATAACGCTTAGTTTAAAAGTAAAGAAGTAAAGAGCACACTTCTCTCAACGCAGGTGGTTTGTGTAAGATCTTTTTTCAAATTTTTTCAAAACAATATCGGGTAAACCTTTGTTATCAATGATGTAGCAGCAGCAGTCTCAAACCCTGCGAGCTCAGCAATTGAACCCATATCGGTTTTCAATTGCAAGTTTATTTGCAAGTACCTTGAAAGTAAAAAAAAATCAGTTGGATGCTCTATTGAATCTATTTTGAAGCATTGGTTTGACACCTGTATCGCTATAATGAATAGAACTAGCTGAAATTGGTTTGACAAGATTCAGGCCGTTCAAATTGCGAGTTTTCATAGCTCTTCCTTTACCTCTTTGAACATTTCAAACAAATCTAAGAAGAGCTTGCTGGAAATACTTTTGCAATCATCTGGTTCAGAACACAATCACGCTATCTTTTGAAAAGTTTTTTGCTTGCAATTCATTTTGCATTTTTAACTAGTTTGGTTTAAGCATTCGTATATGAAAACACCATGCCAAATGATTGATTTTATGTAACTATTCTAAGAATCATAAGCAGATGCTTACAGTGAAACACGTATCTGAGGTTACAAAAAAGTCTACAATTTATTAATAGTTTGAAATGATATTCTTACAAGGGTCGGAACTATTTTTTTTTCATCAACCAACGTTCCTACAAATTATCCTAACATTACTAATCGAAATTTTGTTAGCATATTTTGCTAGCTAAAACAGAAAAATGCTGTTGCAATTTTTAATTAAGTTAACTCATAATTTTTGTTTTAACGATGTTTTAAATAGGGCAAGTTAAATTGATCTAGTCGCTCACTGGAAAAACAGTAGGAGAATATTTATTCTTTTTTTTCATCATGGATTTTTCATCTGAAAAAAAGTCAGACTTTTACAAGGAATGTGTAATTCTTTGATGTAAACGAGAACCAAAAAAAGGACCCAAGAAAATTACTTGAAAAACAACATGAATCACTCACATAATTTTGAAGTTGAATCATCCTGCTACACAAATTAGCTTCTGCCTGTTGCAATTATCTTCATTACATCAAATGATAAGCCACGCACACCAAAACGTTTCAATTTCAAGAATAAAAACCGGTGATTTACTGCATCAAAAACTTTTTCAGATAAATAAAACAGGCAGATGGTTTTTTTCCTTTTGTAATTTAGCCTTGTAGTTAATTAAGCGAAAGCTCCACCTCACCACTTACAGAAAACTGTTTTACAAAAGCAAAACTGACGCTCAGCGAAAAGGCAACTCTGAATGTTCCGACAGCCCTTTAGCGGGTCTCGACTATTTTTTTTGCAAAAAGATTTTCGATGAAATATTAATTTCGAATTCTTGAACTGTGTTTTGTATCCAAACAAACAAAATGAAACGAGTAGATACCACAGTGATGTAAGTGTCATACGACTGTTAAATTATATAAACTTTACAACTCACGATACGCTTTTAATATTAAGGATAGGAGTCGCAAAAACTATCCATTAGTACTTTCCATAGCGTCCGAGGAGATGAAAGAAGAACAAATTTCTTGACCATCAGTTGTCCAATCAAAAACTTCTTACTAAGTCTGTAAGTGCAGTCGGAAGATTTAAGAATTTAACCTGATATTCGATCAGTCTTGTTTTTTTTTCTAAATCCAGATATTGGTATTAAGCCTTCAAAGCTCTCAGTTTTTTGAAGAAACTGACAAACTATTTTTTTCCAGTCAAACTTTTGATTTGTTCATTAGCTTATTTTGGTGCTAATTTCTAAAATGATTAAAGAGCTTTTTTGTCCTATTGCAGATTTAAAACCACAAATATAATAGAAAGAATTCGTTTTTTGGAAGTTTTGCCTTTTTTCAAAAATTTCCACCCAGTGCCCCAGCCCTTCAGACAGCAGGTTTTGAGCGCGTAATCGCTACTCACCGTTCAGCTCACCATTCAATTTGGCAATATCAATTCCATTCAACGAATGTGAGGTGATACTAGGATTGACCGTTGTTTGATGTCTTTTTTGATGGCCGATAATCAATTCTAACGCATTTGAACTATAAAAAAAACAGAGCCTAAAAACCCAATTAATGTTGAGTCACTGTGTTGTGATTGATAAAGATGCTCCAGGTCATGGATATCAAAAAAAAACAATTTGGCTTCAACAATAAAGCCGATGGGTCTTATGGGGATTGTTAGTCAAGCATTTTTGTCGTAGATAAAATGAATGCAATTGAATGACTAGAATTGTTGATCCACAGATGTCAACCCGGGCAAAAAGTTTTTACTTCAGATTGACGTTCTAAAATTTGAATTTATACACAAAGTTTCAATAAATGTCAAATTTTGATGTCGTTTTAAGACAAAAATTTTGTGGCAAAATTGTAACACTGCAAAATTGTAACGAAGTATAAGGTAATGTTCCGATTTTCAAAAGAGAAGCCGTTTTGTCTGGCACACCCAGGTTTTTGCGCAAAAAATAACGAGTACAAGCTACAAGAGAGGCAAAATATTGGGCCACTTCGTCGGTTTTAAGGGTTGGTTCCGGCAATTGTGAGGCACATAAATATGCCAATGTTTATGACTTCCTGTTTCGCGAATATAAGATACAAGGAAATGAGTATGCTCGAAACCCGAATGGGATCAAAGATTCATAAGTTTCCGTTCACGTTGTCGAAATTGAGGCTTTACAATAAGCTCGGAGGGAAAAATTTCCGAAATACCAAATCTTTGCGGCAGATATCGAGCCAGCAGTTCTTATTGAACAAGAGCGAAGAAAAAGTTTTTATGTCGACACCCTTTAAACGAAACCCTACAAGAGATGATAGGAAAAAAAGAGCAAAAGCTGGATTTTTTGGTTGACGATTCCTTTCTTACAATGGAAAGCTTAGAACAGCTTGATCTCAGTGTCCTGTGACTGGATAAAGCCAGAGACTATTACGTCGGTGAGGTTGTGGTATTCAACGCTTTCTGCCTTGAAATGATCCAGACACTTTCAAAGAAAGGCATCAACGATTAAGCTTTGTTTCAAACAGCTGACATCAAACACAAACACAGCGTCTTGCAAATCATCCGAAAACCAGAATGACCGATTTGCACTCCGCTGGCTTGAAATGACCGGACTGCGGCGATTTGTAGCTTGATAAATCCAATTTTTCAAGTATAAACACTGAAGCTCATTTAAAATGTGTCTAAGTGAGCATCTTTCAAAATCGAAACCGTTTCTAGATAGTTTACATAAATAATTGTCTTCATATTTACCGCGTTAATTTTCGACAGTTTCTTTTTGACAAATACATACATATATATTGACTATATTTTGTAAATTTTTTACAAATTATTCTGTATTTTGAATATAAACACATCCCATAGAAATTGCCGGGACATTGAAAATATGGAAAAAAGTCCAGCAGTTTTAATGATTGAATTTATGTCGGATTTTTTTGGCTCGCAAAAGCGTAATACAGATTTCAATTGCATTGGCCAAACTAAGATTGCAATCGATTATAATCGATTTTTACACAGAATTTCAACTAGTAGAAAATTGATTGTATGTAACCCAATAAGGCATTAAATTCGATAAAATAGAGATTTTGTACAGTTCAAAAAAATCAATTATAAAGTCTAGATAATGAATTATTCTTGCAGTATAAATCTGAACAGATTCTGAATAAACCTGAAAACAATCTGTATAAAATCAATAACAATTGATTGCAATAGGTTATTCTTTTAGAAAACTTAAAGGTTTCATTTAAATTGTTGATTGCAATGCGTTTTGACTGAATTGTTTAAAAAGCGGATCAAATTAATCGCCTTAATGGCTAGATTTAAAAATCAACAATATCAATTTTCATTTATAATAATCCACTGTATCTATTTTTTTCACTTTACCGAGATGCAAGTAAATATGCAAAAATCAACTCACACAAATTCGTACAGGTAAACGTTTAAATGTTTATATTCTTGAATTCAAGTAACTTCTAAATTTTATCTCACAAGTTTATTGCAGAGTGAAGCTTAGCTAGCGTTTTAACAGGTAGGTGAACTTTTTGCAACAGGCGACCATTCTTAACATGCCACAATTCGATGGCGAGTTCATTGGCAAGTAGCGATCGCTTGCTCCGCTGCGCTTACATTCGGCACGAGAAGAATAGTTAGCGTAAATCAATGTTTGACTCTTAATCTATAGTTAGGGATTGTCGCTTGTTCCAAATGACGCTTGTTACGAATTGTCACCTGTTCGAATTATCGCCTAACGGTACGATCAGAAGGTGTTTTTTGGTGAAATTTTGAAAAAAAATCGAATTTACACATTCGAGTTATGTAGAAATTTTTGCAAACATTTGCACGATCTGAAACAAAATAAAGAATACACCACTAAAACATTTAAATAATAGAAACCTGTAGCAATTTGTCATCAAAAATGGCTTTTTTCTGAAGAAATGCTATTCATACAATTTTCATGTATGAAAATTAAACATGAAATTGAGATAAAAAACTTTTATCTCTTTTTGATTGCAAACTGTTTGTGCTGAGATGAACATTTCACAGAAAAATATTTGTTTTTTAAATACAAAATTTATTACTTTGTGTTTATAATGCAGTCCAGTATAACGTAGAGTTTCGTCAACAACAAATCCAAATAGCAAGGGTAGCCGGTTACTGTGCAAGTAGCACAGAATTTTCTGACCATATCCCCTTTTAAAACAGAACAATTTGATTTAACGAGGTGTGATAAAAGCATCTAACGTAAAACTTAAAAACAGGCATATAACACTCGTAAAAATAGCAAACTGAAAAATGAGGGCTGGAAAAAATGACTAAAAAACAAAAAAAAACCATAGCAAATAAAAAGTCAATTTTTTTGCAGAAGGTTTTTAATTTTTTCAAGTTTTTGATTATCAATTTGGCAGTAAAAAAACTTGAAAACAATACTGCTTGCGTAAAATTAAGTTTTCAGGGCTTAAAATAGGCTTCTTTAAACATTTGCAAGCATGCTCGCTCGCTTTAATCGCTCGAAATTGAACTAAAAATCAAAAATTTAAGACCAGTACTGCTTGACCAGTTTTGTTTTGCTTGATTGGGAAAACTTTTTAGAAAATTATGGTGTCGTTCAGATCACGATTAAAAGAACTTCAATTTAGCTTTCCACTTGAACCGATTTAAAAATTTGGTACCTGATTTTGCGTGAAAAACAAAAAAAAATAAAATATCCGAATACAAAATGCTCCCCGTTCATTAAACGGTCGGAACAGCAAGCAAAACTGTTTTGTATAAAGCGTATAACGTTTTTCGTTATATATGCTAAGATACACCTACTTCTGTAAAAATTGGGAAATTATCACAAATATAAGTAAACACTCTCTAGCCATATACAAGAAGTTAGATTTTTTATATAGTTCTGTGTGAAAACCTGAAAATTAGTTTACAAGGCAAACATTACCAATTTCATTTCATCTGTGTGTTAACTGCAATTAAACTCTGATTTTTCAGTTTTAAAAAACCCATGATTGTTTTTTAAAACTCAAATCTTAGTAATCTTTCATATATTTGAATGCGGGCTTCACTATCTCGCCATGTTTAAGCTTTTTCAACGCAGTATTTTTGCATGTTCAACAAAAGAATTTTTTCACGTTTAAGCTATATCGTATTTTGCAATGATTAAGTTTTTTTTTTCAATTTTCCAGTTTAAATTCAGTGTTTATTTCATAAAGTTTGAAATTAGCAACCTAATAGTAGGATACTGTCAGATTTTACCCAGGTTTTGCGATTCTGGCCTCCATATGTGAATAAGCAAATCTTTTTAGTTTACGAGATAGGCAATTTTCGAGATTTTTCAAAATTTTCTAGAAAATTAAATTTGAAAAAATTTCTCAGTTTTTGAAATTCTCACCCTGTAGTTGGGTGTTGTCAGGGTATTCTCAGGGGCTGCAAATCTTGCCTCCAATTCTCACTTCTCAAATCTCTGTAGTTTTCGAGATATGACGTTTTTTTGTTGTGATTTTTCAAAAACTTAGATTTTAAAAATTTCCAAAACGCTGAAGATCTCAATCCTGTTGTTGGATATTGTGAGGGTACTCTCAAGAATTGCGAATCTTGCCTCTGATTATGGCTGCTCAAATTCTTGTTTTCGAGATGTGACGTTTTTTGGATTTTTTCAAAATATTTCAGAAAATTTAGATTAAAAAAATGTCACAAAACTTGAAATTACCATCTCTGTAGCGACGCTCTGTCAAGGTATTCTCAAGAGTTGCGAGTTTTGACTCCCAATTTGACTGCTCAAATCCTTGTAGTTTTGCAGATATGACGTTTTTTATAATTTTTTCAAAAAAATTTTCGTGAAAATTAAACTTTTTTTTCTTTCAAAGTTTGAATTTTCTAACCTGTACTTGGGGGGCTGTCAGAGTAATCTCAGGGATTGCAAATTCGGCCTCCAATTAAGAATGCCGAAATCATTTTTGTTTAAGAGATACGACAATTTTTGTATTTTTTTTTGGAAATTTTCAGAAAACTCAAATTACAAAATAATTCGTAGAAGTGAAATTCCCGGCCCTGTAATTGTGTACTTTCAAAGATTGCGAATACTGCCATCAAAAAAGACTGCTCAAAATAAATTTTGGTAGTTTTCGAGATGTAAATACCTTTTTTTATAGAAAACTTAAGGTGAATTTTTTCAAAAATTTGAATTTCCCAACGTTGTAGTTGGATACTGTAAGAGTACTCTCAGGAGTTGCAAATCTTGTGTCAAAATGCGACTGCTCAATTGATTTCAGTTTCTCAGGTGTGACATTTCTTAGTTCATTTTAAATTTTTCGAAGAACTTATATAAAACTTCACAAAATTTTATGGTTTTTCAAAATGTGCATAAAAAACGTGAATAAAAAACTTAGCAAAATTTGTAATTACGAACCCTGTAATTGGGTGCTGTCAGAGTACACTGAAATAATAGTTTTTTGAGTTGTTGAAAACTCGAAGCACCGGAGGTGCGTTACACGCTAGTTTAATTTCTGCTCATCATACATAATGCTTAGCATACTGTTTCATATAAACAAAAATTTTTATAATAGAACTTCAACGATTAAAAACTGATTGCGCTATTTGCATAAAATTTTGTGTAAAAAGTATGACAAAAAGCTTGCTACTTATTATCAGCGTGTCGAAAAAATCCTGATAAAAATTCATTGAATGGAAAAAATGCTTATTTTGCTATTTTGATAAAAAAATTCTTTCGTAGCATGAAATTGTTTGATACGTTTTTTGTGTCAACCCGTGTTTCACAACCCCAAAACTTCGAAGCTAAAATATCTTTGCATATTTGAACTTACGGAATCAATATCTTCAAAGGGGTTTAATTTGTTTTTGGTTAAAACTATGATTTCGTTTCCCGAAACTTGGCTGAACACAATAAAAACACCGCAAGCATAATTATTCCTATCTTCGGAGCTCGGAACAAAAACTGTACACATCTCGTCATGTAGATTCTGCAGTACTATTAGTTATACACTATTCAAAATCGCAGCTCGTTCATTTATTTTGAAAACAGCGCTTTGGACAAATCATTTGAACGGACTTCATTTTAAACATAGGCGTTTAAATTGAACGGTGCTTATACAAAACAGTCCCATACAAAACATTCCAAAAAATCATGTAATATAGGAAAAAACAGTCCAATACATAACAGTCCGGTTTAAGGTCGCCGGTGGGCACGCACCGCCGCGATAACCAGCTATAAATTTCGTATTAAGTCCTAACCTCTGTTGGCAAGCTCGCAACACGTGGGCGCGACTGCGGCGGTCACTATTTTGTGCTTCATGTTTGTTGAACAAAGGAAAATTATCGGCCTACCGGCTTGTTAAAACAATTATTATTGGGACTGTCTTTCGGACTGTTTTATCGTTCATTTTCATACTTTTTCGGACTGTTTTGTATGGGACTGTTTTATGCAGACACGAAGTTAAACACGTGTTAAAACATAACCAAAATTCAGCTCAGATTTAACGTTGAATTTCTTCAACATTTTTTGTTACTTCGTTTTCATTTTACTTCTACCATGCAATTTCTGCGTCCTCGCAGTTCATCGATAACTGAGCACCTGAGACTAATCGTTTTCACTGTGTTCATTTTCCCTCCAAGAAAAATGTTGAACAACCAAATGATCAAATAGAATGAAAGAATTTTAGAGTTTTCGTAGATAAAATATGAAAGTTAAAACTAATTCGGATCGTTGGCACATAATTTACGTGTCGTGAAGTACAGTGCTGATTTAAATTATCCGGACAAAATGAACAAAACTTGAATTTTCAAACGCGTTTTTTTTTCAAATTGGGTTAAAATGAGACAACAAGTGAAGAGAACAAAAGTTGCTTAGAATTTCCTCAGGATTAATATGGTGTAATGTTTTCTCCGAAACTCTCAACCAAAATTTTACCCCAAAAATGGGTCATTTTGGCTTTTTTCAATTAATCAAGAATTACGCGGAAACAACTTTGTTAATTGATAAGAACATTATATCACAAGAAGCCTTTCACACAGCCCAACAAAGTTTAAGAAGGGTTAAATCTCCAAAACTTTGCGCAAATTGTTTAAAGTTTGTTTTTGAACAGAAGTTCTGGGTTTTATATAGTAAAAATTACATTTATTGACTATCAAGTAAAATCATTTTTCTTTAATTCTAGTTGTTTTTGGAGATTTAACCCTTCTTAAACTTTGTTGGGCTGTGTAAAAGGCTTCTTGTGATATAATGTTCTTATCAATTAACAAAGAAGTTTCAGCGTAATTTTTGATCAATTGAAAAAAGCCCAAAAATGACCCATTTTTGGGGTAAAATTTTGGTTGAGTTTCGGAGAAAACATAACACCATATTAATCCTGAGGAAATTCTAAGCAACTTTTGTTCTCTTCATTTTTTGTCTCATTTTAACCCAATTTGAAAAAAAAACGCGTTTGAAAATTCAAGTTTTGTTCGTTTTGTCCGGTCTACCATTAATTTCCAATTTTTGTGCTTTGCTAAAACCATAAGGAAAAAGGTGTTGTAAATAGTTATGATAAAAATCACGTTAACAAAGCCTTTTGGAAAGTTTGAAAAACAAACTCAGAAAACAGATTAAGTTTTTGAAAGGGAATCTTGCAAAAAAGGAACGAAATGAGACCAAGTTCCGGAAATTGTACAGCAAAACTGAAGTAGAGAGAAGCAGCGGTGTCAGAAATCACACATGACTGACAGCTACATTGCAGCTGTTTAAAAATTCAAGATTTCAACAATAAATTTCACAATTCAATCATTAAGTGCTCACAAATAAAACGATTAAAATCAAAATCAAAGGCACAATAAATGCTAGCATCTAACTTATATAACTATAATCATTATTTGAAAAAAAATATCATTTTACATATTGCATTTCAGAAAAAAACAGCAAGAAAAGTGTTACTGAACATGGGTAGACAAAGAGCGATTTAGAAAAAAAACATCATCAAATTGACCAGCAGAACAAATTACATCACCCGAAAGATGAGTCTGTTTCATGAAACTTTGAACGGAGTTCAAGGATAAGGCGTGATGAAGAGCACTTACTCGAACTTCAGCTTCAAATCGACTGTAAGGTGATCGATTTCGAGTTCAATATAGAATTAGATCCTCTGCGAAGCAATAGTATGATTCATTTTCGTTCTGACTTTCGATGAAATTCCGGAATATCTATGCTCGGGATGTTTTTTTGTTAAGTCAATTTTCGACTTTTTAACTAAACATTTTTGAATGAGTTTTTTATACTATCTAAAATTTATTGTTGCCCTGAGCTCACACTTTAAAAAAATTATTTACCTCTGATAAACTCATCAAAATTTACAGAGAGTTTTGAAAATTGCAAATTTGGGATAAGTAACGCGCGACATATTGCGTCCTTATAACACGCGTAAGCGTCGAATTAAAGCGCTCCAATGAATAACTAAAATCATTATTTCGAAAAAAGCTAATATAAAATTTCAGTCAATTTTTGACTTTTTAATTACGCGTTTGTGAAGTATCTTTGTAAACTATCTGAAAGATATTGTTGCCCTGAGCTCAAATTTTAAAAAATATATATATACCTCTGATAATTTCAGATGGTTTTGAGAGAGGGTTTTGAAAATGGCTAATTTGGAATTATTAACGAGCGATATATTGCGTCCTTATAACAGGCGCAAGCGGCAAAATAAAGCAATCCGAAATAAATTAAGGTCAGCAATTTAGTCCTATTAAAACAATACGAGACGCTTAACACACTTTTTGTGTTTTACATCGCGTTTGGGGGATCAAATGAAGAAAAAAAAGAAAAAAACAACTTGACTCTTTTTTTCAATTAGTTCGTCAATGATTCAAACAAAAAATTTTTAAATTGGCCTTGAAGTGCAGCCGGAACATTCAGGGCGTCGCCATGATATAAGTGCAGTCTTGTAATTTGATATTTTCATTTTACAATTCTGAGCTCGAAAAGACACAATTGGTCTATTTTGGTTTTTATTGAGAGCATTGAAGTTACATGAAAAATAAACATTTAACTTTCACAGCCTGTCCCTACAAAACTAAAAAAAAATTGACTATAATCAATTAAAACTGTATTTTAATTTTCTTCTAAGCAAAAAATCTTATTTAAATCGATTCTAAGCAATTGATTTTTAAAAAATGGTAACACTTGTTGAAATATCATCCATTTTTTTTAAAATTGATAATCTTTTTTTTCGAATTTTTTTGCGGTCTATTACGAATACCAAGTATCGTTCGTGTTTTTTTTTTAAATAACAATGTCATGAACTAAACTTTTTTAAGCTCTCAAAAAACATGAAAACATTGAAAAATTGGGACACTAAAAATGCTGAAAAATACAACACTATGATATGCATGACAATTTCATTCGTTTTAATGTTGGGATTGAATTAGTTTATCTAGTCGCTGCGCGGGACCATAGACTCTTCAATCGTGCCAGATCAGACCACAACAGGACGGTGAAGTCATCTCTCGGAAAATATATTTGAGACAGTAAAGACGACAGTAAAATTGTTGGATAAAAATTCTAAATTACTGATGGGATCAAGTAAAAGTCTCCAGTGGTGAGTTTATGCAAGTAAGAGAAATCAAAAAAGAAGTTTGTGAAAACCATTTTCCATGTTTTGTGACCACCAAAAACGCGATGAAAACACATGATTAGAAGAATTCAGAGATTTGGATGAGTTTTAAACCTAAATTTCTAAATCATTAATCAACAACATTGATTTTGATTTGACATCTGCGCTGCCATTTTTACACAAGCCAGTTAGCGAGTGTTGAATTATTTCACCGAGTCCTCTTCTTATTATTTCACCGAGCATACTCTCTGAATAAGAATTTATAAAAAACCAAGTAAAACAGGTAATACCCATGATTGCGTCGACAAATCCCGTGTTTTCCGCAAACAGAGCATCATCATTTCAGACAATATTTGAAGTTTTTTTTTGTGTTTTTTTTAAACATTTTACGTGCGAACTTACGGGGAAAAAGTCTAGTACCCGGTTGCAACACCCTTGATAACCCCAAGGGTAAATAACAATTGAATTTCTGTTTCTATTAAAATACTTGCACATATTTAGTGAAATTAAAATTTTACTGCCTATTTTGACTGCTTATTTTTTGACGTGTGATCAAAAAAATTGAGTTTTCTAAATTCCTCGTTTATTGGTCTTATATTTTAGTCTTCGCTTTCATCTGATTTTCTCACCGCCGAACATAGACATCTTGAAGCTTTTTGAATAAAAAATTACTGTTGTGAATAACTATTCCGCTTTACGTTCAGTAACACTTAAGCAACCACCTGATTAATTTCGTCTGTTTTCTGCATAATTGCTTACTCATTAAATCCTGTGGGATCCATTTTGTCACTTATTTCTTCAGTCTTTTTCAGTTGCGATTCCAAACAACAGTTTGATGTCTCCTACTCTTTTTTCACGTGACTCCTTTGCCGCATCTGTGAACGAAAACGCCTCCTGTATAAGCCTTCGTTTCCTTTCTTGAATCTCTAAAATCTTGTCTTCAATTGTCTCAGTGCAGATAAGCTTGTATATAGTCACTTCTTTATCCTGCCCTAGTCTGTGACACCTGTCAAAGCATTGGTCCTCCACATATGGATTCCATGCCGGGTCCATTAGAAACAAGTTCGAAGCGCACGTCAGGTTGAGACCCAAATTACCCGCTCGAAGCGACAGCAAAAGTACTGTAGTATTGGGATCAGTTTTGAAACAGTTTAAAACCTGATCACGCTTTTTCGCAGACAAGGTCCCGTCGAACCTTGTGAACTTAAATCCAGACTCTTTCAGGGGTTTCTCAATCAAGGACAGAAACGCAGTGAACTGCGACACCACTATACTTTTGGTGGTCGGGTTTCGCTCACGCACGTCATTCAATGTATTAACTAACGCGTCAACTTTCGAACTGGAATGCCATTCATCATCCGAGTTAATTCCTCCTGTTTGAGCAAGCGAGACTTCACGCGGCGCCTCTATTAACTCATTTTTGTTAACTAGCGTTCTACACAAGGGACAATTTCCTGTAGATCCTACATGTGTTGTTTGAAGAACCTTTTCAATACACTTTCTGCAGAACACGTGAGCACATTTTGTTATCACGGGGCTAACGAGAGAATCCAAACACACACAACACTCTTCGTCCGATCCTGAACTTATGATCAGTTTCAGGGTTTCGATTAATTTTACTCGTGTTTCGTCGTCGCAAGTTGAACTAATAGCCTCATTGGCTAGATCGAACGCCTTCTTACAAAGAGATGGATGACACACAAGCTGTCTTAGTCTAGTTATAATTGCCATTATATGTGCGTAATGGGTCAATTGACGCCCTTCTCTAAAATATGATCCAACTATCACCCTGCCTGAGCTTTCCATAGACTGATACAAATTCTTCTCTTCAGTCGATAATTTAACTTTCAAGAGTTTTACTGTCTTTTTTGGTAGATTTACAATTGGCTGGTCATCTATACACATAGTTTTAGTTCTTCTTAGAACCAGTGTCATTAGCAAACTCTTGAAACTCTTCACTATTAAGTCCGACCCATTCAAAACAGGTCTTTCGATGTGTTGCTTCCACAACCATTGACCGTTACTTGGATTTTCAAAGGGTTCCAAGCGTAGAAAACGCATTAAAGCCCACAACTCCGATAAAGAATTTTGAATGGGCGTTCCTGATAAAATCCAACGCCTTTTCGCTTCAATCGAAAACAAAGCTTGACTCATTTTAGTTTTCGGATTTCGTATTAAATGTCCTTCGTCCAGAACAATTCGGAGAAACTCGCAGTCCAATAAAGAATTTGTTTTATTTTGCTTTCCTTTCTCATCGGATTGTCCACCACTTTTCACGATTTTGAAATCAGAAGCGAGCAATGTGTACGTCGAAATTACTATATCATGGCTCATAATGTATTCTAAAGCGTAGTTGAAACGATCTGGTCCATAATAAAGAAAAATCGACAAACCCCAATTTGATTTCACATGTGTCTCGAATTGTTCGAGCCAGTTCGAAAGCAACGAAACTGTACAAACGAGCAAAGTACTTTTAGGAGATCCCTTGCTTAAATCACAGTCAAAAGGCAAAGCGTAACACTTAAACCTACTGAAGACATCAAACGACTCGGGGTCCAAGCCAAAATCATCGTCAACTTTTAGTGTTTTGTTGTTAACTCGCTTCCGTTTTGTTTTATATGAAGCCGAGCTGACTATTTTATCTATACTTTTCGATGAGCACGGTTGCATAACTTGGATTTCATTTTCAGTAACTTTAGGTTTTTTTGCTTGTAGCTCAACTGATAAATCCGAATCAGCAAAGGACGCTATAGGGCAAACAGCGCTTGACTCCTCGTCCGAATCAGAGAGAAGCTCGATTACCTCTCGTTTCAATTTTTCGTCGTTGCTACTGTCAATACTTCTAACTACACTGACACAGTCGTCAGAAAACTCACCGCCAATATCATTTCTTGTTTTATATTCATCTTCGGATGAAGATAACAGCTTACTAATCGCTTTTAGCTTAGCTGCTCTACCCTGAACTTTCCGTGCAGCTGGTTTTTTCACACTTATCAATCTTTCTGCAGTTTTTTTCGTACCTTTTAAGTGATCGGCGCCTTTTTTCACACTTACAACATGGTCTGTTTGAGACGGACTTTTTGCTTCAGCAATCGTCGATAAACTAGAAGCATTTTTAACAATTTGCTTTTTTCGCTTAGCTGCTCTGATTTTTGGAGATCTCGCAGAGATTGAAATTATTTCTAATTTTGCTGGTTTTTCGTAATCTGAACAATCATCTGAACTTAAGGTTACATGAGACACGCTCGAGTTTCTCGATGTTGTGCTCTCCGAATCTGAAACAATTTCTTTTTCCTTGTTAGCCAAAACATCCCCATTGTTCTGTACTCGTCTCGCCAGTTTTCTTTTGGGTCGACCATTTTCTAATGATTTAGCGGTGATAGCTTTTTTTGAACTTCGTATGTTTTTATTCACAGCAGAGTCGGCAACTATTTTTTTACTCCGTGAACTAGTAGTTTGGACTTCGTTAGCCCTATTAGTAAGAATGAGGGCAATAACCTCTAAACTTTTACCCAATCCCATTTCGTCTGCTAGAAATCCTCCACAAAGGGGCGCCGGCGCATGTTGTTGTTTAACTTCAGTCACTACATTTTTGTAGCCCGTTTTCTTTTCACTCTTCCAAAATGGAGGCAGTTCTTTGTTGTTTTCTCTGTCACACATCCACGAAAGAGCCTGTAATTGGTGGGGATACAACTTTGTCGAAATTCCATCACTGACTTTGACCTATCACAAACAAAACCAACAGATATGAAAGCAATCGAAAAGTCAAACAGGAAAAAACAAGAAATACAACCGCTTTTTAAAATTCTATTTGATTTACACAGAACCAAGCACAAACCGTATTTTTTTTTAATCTGAGACCTTTTTCAAGAAAAAGAGTTCCATTTGAGAAGAACTGATCAACAGAAAATTTGTTTATAGCATTGGAAAGCTAACAGCATTGATACGAATCAATTATTTGAGCGAAAAAAAACAATACGTACCGATAACGAAGTCTTTCGCAACATAAAGTTGCATCATCGAGAATAATCTTTCTTCTGAAACTACGGTAACACGAAACACGTCTGGATACATGTTGTAGTCCCTGACTAGCTTGTTTCTATTCATTTCATTAGTTGTGTTTGACGTATTTTATGCTGTTTTTACAAGTGGAAATTGTTACCACATTTTCAGAAGAATGATTATTCATGATGATGCAACTTAATGCTGCGAAAGCGAATAATATAGGTAAGCATTGATTTTATTGCATGGTTGCTTGCACTGGAAACCCTACCATATAAAAAATTTGGACCTACCTGACAATGTTCACCCCTTTGCATCTACTTAGTCTGAGATATCTTTGTGTATCATTTATGAATTTCAGAACTTTTTGTAGCCCTAATCAGTTAAAGTTAAGGTTGAGATGTTTTTCATATCATAAAACTGTTCTTCAACTTCACAAAAAAGGCTGCTAAAGTTTGAAACAGTTGTAAATGCTAATTAGATCTAAATTTGTTATTAGTCAATTTCCACCATTATACCACTTTTGTCACTATTAGACAGCAGAATTCGCTCCCCTTTATTTGGTAAAAAAAAGTAAAACAAAAAAGCGAAGCTTCATATCACTTGCGAACAATTACGAACATAAAATATCAAGCTGGCCGATAGAAAAAATAAACGAAAATCACTGAATAAAAACATGGCCAACAGACAGTTGGAAAAAAGCCAATGAACGAAGAAAAGTGACTCGTTTTTGAAAAAATTTCAACTGACGAATTTCTAAGACAAAGATGAATTTCAAGAAAAAGCTCAAGAATTTTCAAGAAAAATTTATGATTTGCACTTTTTTGATACAATTAACTCAATTTGAGAAAGCTGGATTAATATGTCAAATCTATATTTTGGTGGGAAACCCGAAAATTAAATCTATATTATGCTGGGAAATCCGAAAATTAAATTCCACTTTCGAAATTGATCACGTTTTTGGCGACCTTAACATTTATGCTGTACGATGGTGGAGTTTACCTTTCTTTTAAACAGAGGGTAGATTGTGCAACAAGAAAAAATACAACCAAAAAAAACTTCGAATAGCAGGGGAACTTTAAATACAGGCATGCACAAACAATGTCCGAAGTCAGCGACATAGAACGTCCGACAGAAATCTTACACGTTCTAAGAAAAATTGCTAACGGCAAAAAGACCCGATTAAAGGACGTTCAAGTGTAAAAAGATTCGCAATATTTTACAAGCCTTAACGCCCCAAAAAACATTACACGTTCTGAATAACAAAAACTTAAATTCAGTTAAGTACATTTAAACATAAACTGGATCAGTTACCGCCAACGACTGCACAAGCAATGTGCCAAAAAAACAATAACTAAAAATTGAGCCCCATTATATTACGTTGAAGCCTATATTTTACGAATACAAAAATACTAGCAAGCCCGTCTCTAAGTGATTAATCAGCTCGCAAAAACTTGAATGTTGTTCAGATCAAGCTATTGAATCAATGAAACTTTAAAACAAATCAAGTTATTTCATGAATCAAATCGGAGGGCGCAAAGTTAGAATTTTTTTTAAGCAAGCTACTCCAGATATGAAATTTTGAAATATTTCAAAGTCATATCATGGAGCGAACCAGTTTCTGTTAGTTTTCAAGCAAACTACTCATTGGATGAAACTTTTTTACGAGTATTTCATAAAACGAATCAGATGGCAAAAAAATAAGTTTTTCTAAGCATGCTATTAGTTATGCAACTTTTAAATAGTCCATGTTATTTTATGTTCTTTAAAGTTCGCGAAAAAACTTCTAAGCAAGCTATTAAGCTATGAAACTTTGAAATATTTCAAGTTATTTCGTGGACCGAAGCGGTTCGCGAAGAAATCAAATTATTCTAAGCAAGCTTTTAAAGCTAAAAAAGATTTCGAGATTATTTAATGAAGCTAATCGGTTTGCAAAAAATTAGTTCTTCTTCAAGCTATTCAACATATGAACAATTTCAAGTTATTTCATAGAATGAATCAGTTCGCGAAAAATTTAAATTTTCAAAGGAAATTATTCAAGCTACAAGCGACATATTCAAGTTATTAAGTAGACCAAACTGATTCGGTAAAGTTTTAATTTTTCGAAGCAAGCTCTTCAAGTAGAGAAACTTGGAATTATTTGAAGTTACTTCATAGATCGATAGACTGAATCAGCTAGCGAAAATTTAAAGTTTTTCTTAGCAAGCTATCCAAGCTATGAATGTTTGAAATATGTCAAATTGTTTCATAGAGCAATTCGACTGGCGAGAAGTTTCAGTATTTCTAAGCAAGCTACTGAGGCGATGAAAGTTTGAGTTATTTCAAGTTTTCACAGAGCGAATCGATTGATGAAGAGTGAATGTTTTTCTAAGCAAGGTTTGCAAAAAGCTAGTTTTTCTAGGAAAAGGTTGCTGTTTTTAGTTGGTTTATTTCAGAAAGAAATCAATCTGAAAAAGCAAAAATTTGGGGAAAAATGGACAAAATCTGTCTAGCCTGAATTGAGTTCATCTTGGCTGACTCTGAATTGAGTTCATCTAGGCTGACGAATTGAATTTTTGTAAAAAAAAATAGGTCTTGAATATTCCAGACTTGGGAAACTTTGAAACTTCTACAATATTCTTGGCCTTCTCTTAAACGTTAAGCCTAAAGAATTTATCTAACGTTGCATTCGACAAAGCTATAACATTGCGTTCCGTTAAGCATTCCGTTCATAACGCATTCCGACTTTTTGCAAAGCTCCATTTCGCAAGCCCAAGCAAATTGTTTAAAAAAATCGCTGATTGTAGGATTCAAGCCGCCTTAGGACATCTAAAATACGCGTCAATTGCATGCAACTTATCAAATGAACATAAATACTTATTTTGACACACTAAAATTAAATACAATTACCAATGAATAAGCTCTAATAAATTGGATAAAATACTTGCTATACAATCTATCCTTTTTGTGGTAATGATGCCATATCTGAAAAACCTACTGACAAACTAGAGCAATGTTGTGCAGTTACCACAAAATAGTCCAAGCAGCCACATAAGGAAAAAAGACGGCTCCTATACAGGCTGGCTCAATTGTGAAAATTTGAGTCGTAAGAAATTAATATGACCGATGAGCTAGCCTCAATTCAATTGGGAACGATTTTTTATGCATGATAATTTGCCACGCATAAATAATTCACGTTACGCTTTCAGCAGTATGAATAAAACCTTCAAAGCGCGCGAAATTAGTCCAGAGTATGGCCAAATTGGCAACTTTCAAACTCCCAAAAGTCTGCAAAAATGATTGGAGGAAAAATATCTTTTACATTTGATTTGAAGTAGTAGATATCTTCAATGGGGTTTAAAAAATTTTGTTAAAAACTATTATATCGATCGCCGAAAATTGACTAAATAAAAAAACAACCCAGAGCATAAATACTCTTTTTTCTTCGAAAGTCGGAACAACAAGACTGCTCGTATACAATGCATAGCCCTGATTGTTTCGATTGCTCCCGAATCATTATCGAATAATTTTAGGGAAAAGAAAATAATGAAAAACTATAAATCTTGGACAATATCAAAGATCAATACTGAAAATTTAAGTCGCATGAAATTAATACGACCGATTAGCTAGCCTCAATTCCATTTGGAACGATTTTTTTGAGCGGGATAATTTGCCACGCATAAATAATTCGCGTTACGCTTCCAGCAGTATGAATAAAATCTTCAAAGCGCGCATAAATTAGTCCAAAGCATGGCCAAATTGGCAATTTTCAAACTCCCATAACTTTGCAAAAAATGATTGCAAGTAAATTACTTTTAAATTTGATTTCGCGTAGTCGATATCTTCAATGGGGTACAAAATTAAAAAAAAATATTTCGATCGCCGAAAATTGACTAAATAAAAAAACCACCTCTAGCATAATTATTCCGTTTTCTTCGAAAGTTGGAATAGTAAAATAAATACATATCCGACAAGCAATTGCAAAAGAATTCACCAACTCGTGAAAAAACAAGGCTAAATGTTTCCTAACTTTCCAAATTTAACGGTTCACAGAAAAAATGCATCACGAAGCTTTTTAAATTCAAGAACTTTTAAAATCGACTTTTAAGGTGCTCCATTATTTCCTTCTAATTGAAGAGCTATATTTTTGCCTTTTTTTTAAAACATCAAAAAAAATCCCCAAAGATACCCAGAGGGATAGCTGCACATCGCAAACAAAATCAAAAAAGACAAAAAGGAACTTAAAAATAAAAAGTATGATTCAACAGAATTGCCCTTTACGAGATTCGAACTCCGACCTCCTAATTCAACTGGCAGCTAATTTCTAATTTGATGGGGGCGAGTTGGATTGGGAAAAATTAACTCGTGTTATAAGACAAACCTTTGAATGTAAAATGAAAAAATGAAGCGAGCACAAAATGAGCCATTTTCTGGACAAGAGTGAGGGTCTGACCTCTCGAAGACATGCTAAACTACGGTCATCTCACCAGATAAAAAAAATCAGTTTTACTGTATAACCATTGAATTTAGCAAAATCCATAGTTAATTCCAAATTGTTGGCAATATCATTTTCAGTCAACGAATCTGAACGAAGTTAATCAATCTGAAACTGCTCATTTTGACGTCGCTTTTCAGTTTATCACTAATTTCCATACGTAAAAACCATTTTCAATTAATTAAATAACCTTAAAAGTTAGAGGTTTTGACCAATTGAAATTCTCAAGCTCACCTATATTGCCAACAATTGAGCATTAACTATATATGTATACAGTGCTGATTTAAATTAACCGGACAAAACGCATTAAACTTGAAATTTAAAACGCATTTTTCTCAAATTGAGTTTAGTTTACGTGAAAACTTATGAGGACAAAACTTGCTTAAATTTTTAGCAGATTTAATATGGTGTAATTTGTTCTGCGAAATTCGGGCCCGAAATTTTACCCCAAAAATGGGTCATTTTGGCTTTTTTTAGTTAATCAAAAATTACGCCGAAAATACCCATTTGATCACAGACATAATTATATCAAAGTGAGCCCCTTACGTAGCCCAATAAACTTTATGAAGGGTATTTTCTCCAAAATATTGTATAAATTAATTCAATTTTATTTGATAGACAAAAAAAGGTCATTTTACTATATAAAATACCAACTTTTTATTTAAAAACAATTTTTAAACAATTTGCATTTTTTTTGAAGAAAATAACCTTCATAAAGTTTGTTGGGCTACGTAAGGGGCTCACTTTGATATAATTATGTCTGTGATCAAATGGGTATTTTCGGCGTAATTTTTGATTAACTAAAAAAGAGCCAAAATGACCCATTTTTGGGGTAAAATTTCGGGCCCGAATTTCGCAGAACAAATTACACCATATTAAATCTGCTAAAGTTTTAAGCAAGTTTTGTCCTCATAAGTTTTCACCTAAACTCAACCCAATTTGAGAAAAATGCGTTTTAATTTTCAAGTTTAACGCGTTTTGTCCGGTTAATTTAAATCAGCACTGTACAATAAGCAACGTTGAGACGAAAAACAAACCCCATAAAATTAATTCTGGTAAAATTATAAAATTTCCATAAAATTATTTAAATATTGCCTTCGTAGCTTTCTTTTTGCGTCAAATAACTCACGTTGATAAAAACACGTTTGAGACGTTATCTGAACAAGGAAACTGAGCACTGAATCAATAGCTACAAAGAAGTGCAATTAGAAATTACCTTGTTGAAGCCCTTGCCCAGCTTCTTTGCAACTCCTTCGAATACCTTCTCAAGTTCTCCTTTCAGTTTCTTCTGCTTCACTACCTGCTCCTCTGCTGAGACATTCATGGGCACATACCCACTTCCGCCTCCTTGCCCATTTCTTCCACGATTAACTGCAAAAAATCAAATCTTGTTTTTGTTTTAAAATATTTTTACCTGAAACTTAACCTCAAAAACTTACAAAACATTGCAAACGGTGCATAACATATTCCCAAATATGGTCACTTTGGGTTTCGGCAGAGCTCAGAACAATCAAAATGGCTGAATGCTGAAAGACAATTCATTCAGCCCGTCAAAAAACTCCCCTGCACGCCAATGTTTACACTAATATGTTCTGATTACCTTAATTCAATCATACCAAATATTTCAATATTGAATCCAGAAAAATCCCTATGAGTAATTCGAGGGTGGGGATGAAAAACAGCCCGAATAATTATACAATTATACAAATGTCAACTGCTAGATACGAGTGTGATAGAGAGGTCCCAAATTACATTAATATTAGGCGAATACCGAAAAAACTAATTCAAAATGCACCGGTCGGTCGCTTCTAAACAGGGTTGCAAAAAAAACACATTTCGAGTAACAAAAAACAACGAAATGAAATTATATGCAGTTTGTGCGCCGCACTTTTCCCAGTTGAGTGCTCTTTTGCTTTCATTTTCAGTAGGATCGACTCCAAAAAAGTCGGAGTTGAGAAAACGCAGCAAATCAAGAACCCAGAATGGAAGAATTTTACAGTTTCTCGGCTTTTTCGAGCCATTCGCGTCGTTCGATACCTCGTTCACGAAATCCATCGAGGAGATTTTTCCACGAATACAGTTAGTACAGTTAGTCAAAGCACACAAGAAATTCAGCCGATCAGGGGAAGTTGCTTCAAACACAAAATTATTCAGTGTTTTAAATACTGAGTTAAACGTGTTTTAAACATGTTTTTAACAAGACATGTTTGAAACGGTGTCCCACTCTTTAACCCTACGATATTTAACCGCCTATGTTTACACCCCCTATATTATAACCCCGTAACATGATAACCCCACAACAAAATCCCCTTTTAATGACGATAATTTGTGTCAAATTAAGTACTTTTTATAAGTACAGGAGTAGTCCAATTAAGTTTACTAATTGAGGCCTGAAAAGCTAGTCTTAATTCACTTGATGCCTCTAGCATCTCAAAAGTAATTGCATTTCGATTAGTTAGAGAAATAATCCCTCACTCTCGCGTTTAAAACAGAGATAACCTACATGGTGCTAATTGAAGGCAACAAAAGACGTTTGTGAGTTTTATAAAAAAATCATACTGCCTTCTTCTTTAACCATTATTATACCACACTATCAGACCAGATATAATGTTTGAAGCGTCATTCCATTTTAATTTATCTTCGAAAGACAAACAAATGCTAGTGGTATCAGTCCACGAGTATTACCTCAAACGCAAAAACATTTTACCACGTTCTGAACTTTTTACTACGAAATGAAGCAATTAGTGTCAAAAATTAAGACAACGCTTTCTCTTTACCTCCAGGTATGTTCCAGCCAAAATTCTTCCCGTTCAATTTTCTGGTCAACTCCACATTTAAACTCTGGTGTCCATATAAAGTAAGATCCAAAGGGTGTGCAAACGAGCCACAAACCACAATCACGCCTTCCAAATGAAGCCCCCCGTTGTCTAGGTATGGCGCCAAAATCTCCGCCAACTCTCTTCTTAGATGTCCGAACTGGATTCCAGAGCACATCGCTTTAATCGCATTCGGGTCGTAACTATTACCAGGGTCTCTTTCAAACCTAACCTTCATTTTTGGCGTCACGTGAATTGTTCTGTAATGACTGATACCCACCACAGAGGTACGTATTGTTCCCAATTTGTTTGTGGAGTCACGGCGGCGAATAAACCTGCTTAAGAAATCATAGAAGTACAGCTGCGCAGTACCATCCAGCCCAATGTCGACATCCGAATCAGGGTTGTAATCCGAATCGTAACTTGAATCCGAGTCATAATTGAACGGGTTGAACATCATCGCATGCATATCTTCAGCATTCAATACAAATATACGCAAGGTTTAAACACAAAAACGAAGTTGCACTTCGCGTACACAAGCAAAAATATGACCGATAACGCTTGAGGGAAAAACTTAATGAGTAAACATTTGAGTCTACATAATGTCTTAAAAACGCACGCCAATTATGAGTCTACATAATTGCTAAGTGACGCAAGCCAATTATGACGCATTAGCAGTACCAGTCATTTTGAAAATAGAAATTTACCAACTAACATGCCTCAATTTATCGAGCGGACGCAACAATTTAAATAGTATACGAAAAAAAATCAGCAAAACCATCGGACCCTACCCAGGTTCGAAACCTCTTATTCTATCGCGGGTGTCCTTCCCTACCTCTAAGCTACAGATCCATGATACCTGGAAGGTAAACTGCTATTTGTAATATAATGGACTGTGTTAATATCCTTAGCGTTGGCTGTACTTAATAGCTGATTATTGATCTTATGCACATACTGCAATAAAAGAACACTTTCAAAATTAACACTAATATTTGCTACTTAGATTAAAAAAAAAGAGTTCATACTATCACACAAGCTTTGCTTGTGTAATCAATGCATGAAAGTTGAGCGTAAACTAAATATCAGCGACACAATTTCTCATAAAACTACACTTATGCTTAACTCTCATGGGTAATCGTTCAAACCCTATAACTGATCAAAGGCCGAGTTAACAGGATTGATTTAATCGAACACTTATATATGATGTTATAAATATAATATAAATTGTCGATTATATATAAAGGTCGATAACTCAATAACTAACGGAAAAAGCAAACTGTTAAAAAACAGGAGCCAGGGACATCTACGTTTGCTTTGCAGAAGGATTCCAAAAGATTGTAAAAACTAATATATGTTGACAAAAAGTACTTACTTGAATTATAATTTTTGGCCACCAAAAGTAAAACAAGGAGCTTAAACTGTTATGAGACGCCACATTCCTTGAATTTTAAAGTTTTTGACAACTTGTTTAAACAGGATTTGCTTTTTAGCGATACTACTATAAGCCTATTTCATTACAATTTTAGCCAACCAAAATAAACAGGACGCTTAAACTGTTGTAAGGCGCCAAGAGTGTTGAACTTGAACGTTTTTGTCAATTTATTTCAACCAGGGTTGGAAAATTGTATGTTATTTTTGAAAATAACAAGTTAACAATTGAAAACAACATGTCATTTATGTTAAATGGTTCAACACATTAAGAAGCATTTAGTTTCTTGAAGATAAATGCCAGTTTCCCAGCTTTCTCGCCACCAAGTTGGGCTATGAATTTCCAATACGTGAAAAAATCGTTGAAGAATTTCATAATAAACCAAATATCTTCAACTGAAAAATTTAGCATTCAAAAAAGTCATATCATCCCCCCACCCAAACACACAGGGGAATGATATTTAATCTGAAAAACAGTTATATGCGGAGTGTTTTTCCCAGAAATATCCACATTTCTACGAAATAGCTAGTATCACTGTTAGAAACTATAAATAACATTGTATGTTGAACTGAATGTTAAATAACTATGTTACATTTTCCAATCCTGATTTCAACAGATTTTCATTTTAATGATACTATTACAAACCCATTTCAAAAATTTTCTGAGCATTTTCATTTAAGGAGATACTTACTGATAGTAGTGAAAGCAGAAACGACTGCAAAAATGATAAATATTTCAAGAACAAAAATTTAAACTTAGACAGAATCAGAAGGATCCGCTATCAACTCAATCCGCAAAGTAGGAAATCATTTAACTTAAGATAATTTGAAAGCACACTCGTAATTTTTAGTTGCACTTTTATAGATCAAGTTTAGTAGATAGGATATTGCTTTAAAATTAGATTGATATTTTTAGCTAACCAAAGCATGCAAATATTTCAAAAAAGTGCATGTTGGCCCACTAATGTATGCATTCATTTCAGTTTAAAAAATTTGTTAAAAACAAAACAAGATATAAAATCTAACGAGCTACTTAATGTCGGAAGTCAGCAACTTTCCTTAGAACTCAGCAAACTAAGCAAACTTGAGCAAACTGGATCAATAACTTAATTTATATTCCATTCGGAAATTAAAAAAACATCCATTTTTGAATCGATTTTTTTTTCATTTGCATTTCCGTTTCTGGGGAATGTAATTTGCCTTCAGTTCAATAAATAGTTTTGACGAGCACTTAGGAAATCAAGTCACCCGCAAAAAATATGAGTTATACACTTTTATGACTTTTTATACTTCAATTAAATTACTGTTTCAACTAAATTTCAACTTAAATTACTGTTTTGATTTCTTCGTTCATTGATCCCCAATAGCGTTACATTAAAAATCAGGGCTATCCTCCCGCCTGCCGATTTGAAATCGCTCAAATAAAAAAACGAAAAAAAGCCTCAAACCACTATCGTTGTTTTTTGAAAAACATTTTTTCGACACTGATATGAAATAAATTTCAGTCGGTCAATTGATAGCGTGTTATATTCATATCAACCATCTGCCTTAATTTGATTACGCCGTTTTATGCGTTTCGTCATTTTTGCTTGGGGTATAGCTCAAGGTGGCAGGACAATCTACCCTATTCCAAACTACCCTATACCATTCTACCCTATGCCATTATACCCTACATACCAATCTACCCTATACCAATCTACCCTATACTAATCTACCCTATACTAATCTGCCCTATATACCATAATGAGGTATCATAATGTAATCTTTCAAAGTCCTATTTTAACCTATTTGTATTCTCTCGCGCAATTAAGTCATTCCTAACTCAGTTTATTTTAACAATTTTGGGAGGTAATAGAGGCCAATACCAAAAGAATTTTACCTTCTCCCTGACCCCGCCCCCCAGTACCGCCTTGGCCTGGTACTGGGGGGTCTACCCCTCCTTTTGTGATCAACTAGTCAAACCCTCAGTAATTTTCGAATTTCATTCAAAATTTGACTTCTTGGTGATTTGATCTTTCAAGCTTTTGAGTTTCAAACACAGGCATTATCCGCTACGCTATGTCGACTTGATTTGATATGACTTTTGTTTGTTTAAGAAATAGCCGCAACATTGGATTAAAATTTCTGTTCGTTCATGCTTTGAACTCATTTCCATTTTGAACGCGCAAGTTTTACGTTGCTTTGATATTTTGTTCACGTGCGTCAATTATTCTTTGATCATAATTAATGGTTCTTTGATTTGTTCGGAAATATACTGTTTCGGATTCTTCAAGAGGATGGGGTAAGTTTCAATTGCTTTAATTATAGGGTAGAATGGTATAGGGTAGATTGGTATAGGGTAGATTGGTATGTAGGATAGAATAGTATAGGGTAGATTAGCATAGGGTAGATTGGAATAGGGTAGAATGTCATGGAACCATAGCTCAATTGGTCATTACAGGGGGGTCTAGATTGCTCAACTGATCCCCGAATTGTAATTGAGCTTATTCCTAGAGTATAGAAAATCCAAAACTGAAATTTAAACACTTCACATGAGAACCTTTTTGTCTTAAATACATCAACTGCACCTGCTCCTTCCTTACTGTCAAATATCAGAGACGTCCGAAAATTTGTTTAATGATGATCTTTCCGACTGGGTTCCTTTAGGATGATTATTTATGAAAAATAATTTGATAAATTTGTGGACCTTTACTGGAAAATTTGTGAACCTTTACTGGAAAAAAATTATTATTATTGTTACTATTATTGTTAAATATAGATGAATTTGGTTTTGTCTATTGTTCTTCAATTTAACGCGGTTACTGCTACGAACAACCAATATGAAAACAGAGGTAAATTAACGTTTTTAATTCACATAATTGGGAGTGATTTGATTTCCCACCGAATAATTTGAACAAATGACAAGATGAACTAGTAAAATGAGACTGCTTTTGTCGGTTTGTAAAAACAAGTGATCTTCAATACAACCTAGGAATCGTATTATAAGTTGTATTTGAAATATGATTATCTTTTTCTAATCATCTTTAATTAAGATCTTAAGGATCACGATATCAGTTTTTGCGAAAAAGCATGTTGCATTGTTTTCTTGGCATTGGCTCTAACAAATTTTCATCAAACCCAATAAGTTTTTCTGCTATCCGATCAAAATACCCTTGATAATTTAAAAGGAGTGATCATAATCAAATATATAAAACAACAAAAAATTAACATAGTCTAAAAAAAATTCGATTTTAAATAGGAGCTTCGTGTCATATTGATTTTTTTGGCGCGGTGAGAAAATTTATGGCGTGGGGCACTTGAAAAATCATGCTTTTGATTATGATCTTGAGTATATAAACGAAGATTTGCATTTATAATTCAAGAAATTTGAGTTCAATTTTTCTAGGGATCGTTTCTAGGGAGACGAAATTTTTAATAAAAATGTATCTTTCATACCCAACTTATTCATTAATTATCAACTGTGTACCGGAAAACAAAGCTACGATTCGAAAAAAAAACTTAGTAGACACTGCGCGAATTAGTTTTCCAAAAACTCAATTCGACAATAATTAATAGACTCAAAATCGCAATCTATTTTTGACTATCCAACAATTTTGTTCGGCGAGTCAAATAATCAGGTGATACCTACTTTCTTTAACAAATTTATGGGGATATATTACAACAATAGGCCCTAAGAAAGCCAATGCGCAATGTATTAACAATATAGACTAGACTACGACGTTTAAGATCTGGTATTCTATCCCCGTAGAGTTTAAGCTTTACCAAGGAACCTACTATTGTAATACAACACCCTTTAATTTTTATTTAACAAGGTGGACAAGACATGTAATTTTTCATCCCCGACTTTTATTTTGCAAAAGATTTGAGCCTCGGGTTCTTTGAAATTTCTAATTCGCCTTGAAAAGCCCACCATGTTTAGGTCTCTAAATTGCGACTCTGAACTTAGGGTGTATAACATAGCAGCATTGTGTCATAGCATAATTGTACAAATTGTTCTTGTTATTGTACAACTGACTCATTTTTTTCAACAGATCGAGTGAAATGTCGGTTTGATCACGCTTGCCTACATTGCACACCTTGACCGCCCATATGTGCTTGTTGTTCATACTCATCTTCTTTAAGTCCACTTCCGTCGCTTTCGATCAACTCTTTCCGCTCAGCCCCGTCGGGAATAATCTGTTTGTCGGGTTTCGGAAGCAGTTTTCTGATGCCTTTCTGACTATCGGTCGAGGCAAAATTATGAGGTGGAAATTTGACAGTGTACTTAATAATTAGTCGGCCCTTTGAAGTCGGGTCTCGGTGGCAGGGCATTCCCTCATTGAGTACTGACTTGTATTCGCCATCTTTTATAACGTCTCCTGAAAACATGAACTGTTTTATTGCGCATTTAAAACGAACTGAAAAGGTATGAAATAAATCATAACAGGCAAATAACGATATAAAACTGAAAAACAGCCCAAATCTTAAAAAGGCAACCTCAAACTTTTTTTGACAGGAAAAAAATTTCAATACTTTTTTCTTGGAAATTTGCGCATCCCACAAGGTTTCTTTCATAGGTAACAAAAATGTTGAGGGCTTAAAAATTGCAGATCGAATACAAAATGGTCCGTAGAAAAATGGTCAAATTTACAAATGTAATCAATTTAACTAGTCGAAATAAATTTTCATGCAAAATTAGGTTGCTACGCTCTATAAATCTTATTTTCATTATTTTCAGGGACCATTGAGTAGAAAACTCACGTAAAAGTTTAATAACGACCGACCGTAAATATTCTATTATTACCTTTTATTACTAATTTCTGACGTCTATTTTGACCAATCAGCCCTGAATATTTTCTTGCGGCGCCTTTATCGCCAATGTTGACGGATTTAAGGTAGTAGGAGGCGGACGGGTCGTCCTCTACATTTTGTTTCAAAACCCACCCCAACACCCCCCGCCCCCGATAATGCGCCTCTGGCACAATGTGCTCATACATAGTTAGTGACTCACCTGGGAAGGACGTTAATAGTATAGTGCGATCATCCAGCGTCTTAAGTGGTCTCTTAAAGCCACAGAGGGCTTCGGTGAGGCTGATTTCAAGGTTTATCACGAGGTCGTTGTGTCTCCGCTTGAACACTTTGTGAGGTTTCTCATCTAGTACAATTATGACGTCACCTGCCTCTAAGTTGGGCTCTTGGTCTCCCTCCCCGTAGAAGTGCATCTTCTGACCATCTCTAGATCCTGTTACAAACAACACGCAACAGTTATATTTATTGTCAAATTGTAAGCAACATCGGTGAACTTGGGCAGCACTTTAATGGATCAAAAACTATAGCCTCTTATGCTTATTAGTTTTACGCAGAGAAATGAGTATAAAAAAACTAAATTCCGACGTCAAAATGAACAGTTCTAAGTATATAAACATGGTTCAGATTCGTTTAGTACGAAGGATTCAGTTAACAAGCCTCTAATTAAACTTCGTGCATATCTTATGATTTCAAATCGGTGAAATATTAACTAGCCGGTCCCTTTAACGATGAAAATTCAAACTCAGTTTGGTTTTAAAAATTTACATTGTGGCGCTTTTAAATAATTTGCTTCAATTGAAAAAGATTTAAAGTTTTCTATGCAAGCTCTTCGACTGATGGATAATTGGAAAATTTCAGCTGATCTGCGACAGCTTGAACCCCTTCACAAATAATCAAACTATGAAAATTCGAAATACTCTCGTTGATGTCAATAGCTTTGATCGAATTGAGGAAAGTTTAATTTTAAGAAAAATGTTCAAGCGCTGAAATAGCTTAAAATGCTGCGCAAACAAAAGCTTTTTTTACCAAGCTATTAAAGCAATGAGTTCAAGCAAGTTCATATAATCAATCGACAGCCAAAACTTTTTAAAGAAAGCTCAACAACCGGTGGAAAAACTTGTTAAATAATGTTCTTCATAGTTGAATCATTTAACAAATTATCAAAGTTTCAAGTTTTGTAAGCAATTTTTTCCAGCGATGAAACAGTAAATATTTCAAGTTTTTCTATTTTAAATCAGTTCACAAAAATTTTAGCTCTTTTACGACTAAGAGAGGCTGTGGTTTTTAGCGCGCTGGAAATTTAAAAATTTCTAGAAAACTTGTTGACGGCAAGGTACACATCTTTTCCATGACCAAAATAAAACAGAAAACTTATGACAACCAATTATGTAAAACTTAAAATAAACATGCTTAACTCTCATATTCCACAAACAAGCCAAATGGTATTTCAATTCTTAAAAAAATTATCTATCATAATCACATTTCATCTTTACTGATTTGATTTTTTTAATTAAGCTATAGTTCAGATCTTTCATGTCCATCGTTTTCTTTTGCTGGGCATGAAAAAACTGGGAGTATTTTTCTTTATGCAGTCTGACTTGAACTGTCCTTTTATTCAGCTTCACTTGTATTCAGTTCGGCTATTATCTTTATTCAGCTTCATAACCAATAATTCCTTGTGCACCTCAGACCAAGAGTTGGGCTAAGACTTAATCGAACAGAACACGACCGAATCCGGACATAACAATAGATGGCATAACGACTAGACAATGTATTAACACAGCAACTGCTTCAAAGTACTATTTCTTGTTTTAAAATGTTACATTATTTCACTTTTCTCGTTTGTGAGAAATTGATACTAAATTTTGCATTAAACATGTCATCTTATATGAAAGCAATATTATCTTTCTACTTTTTTTAATGCCTATGCCGGATGAGTCCCTCTCAATTATCATTAAGGTTGACATACGTCGCGCTACTTTTTGAAAGCCTGGTCTACAATAAATCATTCATGCAATCAGTACATATAGAAAACATTTTCAGGAAAACCCGAGATTTTTGACAAGGCATTTTCTCCAACTTAAAATTATCATCACTTAATGTCATCTAATAAATTGATAGTTAGTATCTATATTTTGATTCATATCATTTATTACCCAATTACGTCGACGCCTCGGAAGTTTTCGAGAAGACTGAATTTAATTAGGAGTTCAAACTAGGAACCCTACGTTAAAGCTACAGTAGGGGGCTATTCTCATGATGGAGGGTCAGAATGATGGAAAATTTTCAATCAAACAGAATAGTTAGTCATTTCTATTCGTAAAATGGTTTTTGCACAAAGTCGAAGTCAAATTAGCAGAAACTTATTTCAGGGCAAGATAGTTTCAATTTTTCAAAATCGGTATCCTTATAGTAATAACTTTTTTCCAATGTTTTAGATCTGACACTTTTTGAAAATTAGTTTTTCTGCATATTTTGAAATTGTTGAACTTGTTTCGCTGCCCTGAACTTATTTTCCTAAAGTGAAACGCGTTTCTTTGAAACGCAATTTCATGAAATTCAAATCGCAAAAATGATTTTTAAAAGTTTTTAGGTTGAAAAATTGACGAAATAATAAATATATATTTATTTATTTTTTAAAATTTATCCCCCCACAAGCTGATGTATTTAGCTGCGTGTTTCCTAATAATACGACCAAACGAGTTGCCTCATTTCAAATTGGAACACATTAATCCGCCGCTTACGCACGCGTGTTATAAAAACTAAATAAAGCGGGCATTAATTATCCAAAATGCGCCAAATTAGCAGTTATTTTCCATAAGTTAACACAAATGATCGCGGGTAAAAATACCTTTTCCAAGGAGCAAAAACATGTATCACGCTTTTTAAGCATTTACCAGCCGAATAGATTTCTGATTTTTTCGAAATCAGGAACCGCCACAACAATAATTTAAGAAACATAAACGTCAAAAAAAGGTCATTTATAGAACATTTCGGCTAACTGCTTTCAAATCTTTAAAATTAGCTATCAGACAGCTAGAAAAATTAAATGAACTCGGGAAACTAGAGCAACAATAACTAATTGGCTACTCCAACTACAATCAACTTAAAAAAGCACAACTTGAAAAAGCACTAAGTAAAACTTTGACCGAGCGCAATCATTGAAATTTATCAAACAAAGCCAACAAAGAGATGGAGAAGCGAGAAGGGACCAGAAAACGGAAGTTTTTTCTCTAAGAAACAAATGACCCTACAATCTTAATGGTTATTTGACCCACTTGCGATGCAACTCAAAAGTAGAAATGGGGCGGACGCTAGAAGTCTATGGAAAAAACTATCTCTAAAAGTTTATAGCTTTGTCTCGGATGATGTTCAAGCTTAGGAACACATTCCAAAAACTAATCAACAGAATTAAATTACCATTTGGAAAAATTAATAGAGCGCCTCCTAAGTCGACAAAACTCAAGTAAACGATCGCAGATCCGATATCAAAACTACCATAAGACCCTTTGTGCTATAACGTTTTCCAAAAAATCTAGCCTCTCAAAACTTACAAAGGACTAAAATTCTGTTTATGTCCCTGAAACGAATTAATTTAAAGTGACTTAGTCGATATCACATTTTCCGAAACAATTTAAAGAAAGAAAGAAAGAATTTATTTTTCCGATTGATAAATATAGTCATTAGCAAAACAAAAGTAATTTCATCAATGCATTTATCATCGGAATGGACAACTAACGAGACCATTGGTCCACATAAATGTTGCCCTTATATAGCACACATACTGAATTTAACATCAAACAAAAGAAAGAAAATAAGTTTTTTTTTTAATGAAGAAATTAACAAAAAAACAAAAAAATACGTGATTTTGATTTTTACCTAATTGAAAACATATTGTTCTTCATAGCGCTACCTATAGCAGTTCAGCTGATGCTCCGGCATGGGAACACGTCGCTTCAAAAAAAAACAAAAACAAAAATTAAAAAAAAAAAAATGAAGAAAATTTTCTAAGTTTTCGGGAAAATAATTATTGAGAAAAAATTCAAAAAATCATAAAAAGGGCCATATCTCCTAAACTAAAAGGTTCTGGAGGGTCATATTTTTTCACATAAATCGCAACCTATAGTTGATTGTCCTGTAGCATTTAACCAAGGTACTGAAATTACACAAAAATTAAAAACTGAAAACTAAAGTTGCCAGCTCGTTGTTACCTAGCAGGTATCCATTCTTAAATTTATGATAAAAACTTGTAATTTTTCCAATTTTTGCATTTTCTATCCCATCTTCGAGTAAGCCTCTAGTTTTCAATACGTTGTAAAGCCTAGACCCCCGATAGGCAATTGATTGCCGTTCAAATCGTTTTTTTCTAAATGATTCTTTAAGGAGGTTTAAATTAGCCCTACGCGTTACTTTAGTGGGATTTTCGAATTCAAACACATTATTCAAAAAATCCTCACTGTGTAGTTTGTTTACTGATCGGAGTACAAATTTTAGTAATTCATACACATGAAGCTCGTGCACGGTTAGCAGTTGATTTCTAATAAAAATGTCATCCGATTGTTCGCGACGATTTCGGAAGTAAATCAATTTTAAGATCTTTCTTTGAAGTATGTAAATCGGCATTAAAGAAGATTTGCTGCACGAACAGTAAACAAGAATACCGTATTGGATAGTTGATTTAATGTTAGTTCGATAGTAGTCTAAAAGCTGATGACGTGGAGCAAAATACCGTAATTTTGAAATAATGCCTGACTGTTTCGCTAATCGCATTCTTACATAATCAATTTGCGAAAAGAAGGATAATTTTGAGTCTACATATATCCCTAGGTATTTACAAACAGGTTCAGTTTTAATAGCACAGCTGTTTAATTGAATCTGAATAACATTTTTGAGCAAAAAAATGTAACGAAACGAGAAAGGAAATTATGAACAGGCGAAGCTGAGCTTCGCACCAGTTGCGATACAAAAAAAACGAGAAATATCAAAAGATAGTGTGTCTGAAACCAAATTAAAAACTTGAATGAATTCTGTTACAGTAATCATAGGCTCGAAAATTCAAGAAAAACTTTATTGTAATTGTTTAAAAAATCAATAATCGGATACATAAGAAGGATTCGGGCAACAAAAACTCCATTCATGTCTTTCTCAGAGCCAGTTGATGGAAACAATAAGAAAATTCGATCAAAAAATCGATATCCAAAAACTCAAAAGACAATAAGTTTCAAATAATTTCTACAAAAAAATTGCAGAAACCCTGGAAAAACTCTCAAGGCTCATAAAAAACCGAATTACATCACAATTGACTTATTAAAACAACACGCTATGCCATCAACTTGAATCAATTTAAAAAAAATTTTGCTGAAATCTAAAACATAATAAACAGATATAAACTAAAACTTATTCTACGCACTTGAAGAAAACTATCAGATATCAAGCATCCGAAAAAAACTGAAATTTTTTGCCAACAAACAAGCAGCAACAAATTTCTTCTCGTTTCCGATTTTACAATCAAATGCAACAGATATATTGGCCGCAAGAGTCTCCACTGCAATCTATGCATTACTGTCGCAGAAAAGCAGTCGTTCTCAGGAACTTTGAGCTTCAGAGACGAAGAAATGATATAGTTTCAGAGACACTCTTCCACAAACGCGATTCAGGCTCTTGGAACAATCAGCTTTGCCTCCTTTTTTGATATTCTAGTAAAATATCCCAACGTTCCGCGTTCTTGAATGATTTCTTCAAAAGTTTGAATAGACAGACTATTGATAGAAAATAGGAAAAACTGTTAAAAAAATCAATGTTTATTGAAACGTTTTTGATACGAGGAACTGATCATTAAACTCGGCAAGCATGTGCAAATTTAATAACACATTAAAAATCATATAAAAAAAGAATGCGAAATGGCACCATTGAGATAAATCTAACATGATGAGGAAGGCCTCACAGCGACAAAACACGTTGTCAATTTTTCACATTTAATTTTTTCTAAACTTGTTGCAGAGGGCTTCAGAGGGTGATTTAAATCTGCCTAAAATGTTCCCATTACAGTTCAATCTCTAAACTATCAACCTAAATTGATAGAATGAAAACATTAGGAAAATAAGCCGATATAATTAAAGCCGACTGACATGTGCGGAAAATCGACCAAAAATCTTCGAATCTAATAAAAAAATATTTTGCAACTCTTAACGTACACCCAAGGCACATATGCAGCCAATACAATAACCGTGTTTCTAATTAACCATGCTGAGCTTATAAAAAAAAACTGATTACCATTTGATCAATCTGCGAACATCTGTTGTTTACGGGAAAAAATAGTACCCGGTTGCAATACGCTTGCTTATCGTAAGGGTAAACAAAAATCAGATACTCCGCAATCAGTTTATGAAGGAGGTTTTCACTTTGATTGAAACCTTTTAGAGAGAAAGAAAGAATAAACTTCTCCGATATCACACTTGTGCTCTCGCCGAGTTCAAGGAACGTTGCGACCTCCGTTGGGTCAGCTTTGTTCTGTTTTGGTGACTGTTAAATAATCGATAGCACACTTAAGATCTACCAGAACATGCGTTGTTTACTACAACAGAGTGAAAACTTTTGAAAAATTTTCAGAAAATTGATATTTTGCGACAATTCACCTAGATGATAAAAGAACGACTCTCAGCTGTTCGTTGTCTCACCTGGTTCAACGTGAATCTCCAGAATCTTCTTCTCTCGCACTCTCTTCTTCCCATTGCAGGTTGGACACTTGAATTTGGGGTCTATGATCTTGCCAGTCTGGTTGCATTGTCCACATGCACTTCTCATCTGCTGGATCATCGGTCCCATCTGTCTAATCTGGGTGAACACTCCTGTTCCGTTACATGCAGCGCAGTCTTTTTCAGCTCCCTCTTGCGTGCATCCTTTTCCTAAAGCAGCACAGAAAGTTACTCCACTTTACGCCTTACCACGCTCAAGTCAACACAGAAGCTTTTCAAACAGAGGCGAAGAGGAGCTTTACGCTTTACAGTATTTGCTAGACAATAATAAAAACATGCCAAATTTGCAAAAAACAACTTCAAACAAATCTGCTAAAACGTCAAGCTTCAAAAAATTCCATTAAAAAAGAAAGATTTAAAAAAACTTCTCCAACGTTCGAAATCCGACAATGAGAATTTTTCTAATGAAAAGAAAATGGAACGCAAACTAGGCCGAAGAAAACTGAAATAAAAAGCACGAACTTGAAAACCGGTTTTGAGAATTTTGGGGGAGGGTTATCATGCTTGAAGGACCGAATGCTTGAAAAATTTCAGCCAATCAAAATCGCCAAGCGTTTCTATTGGCTAATGCCTTTCTCACAAAATCGAAGTCAATATTAACAGAAAATGTTTTAAATCAGTGGAAAAAAATCGAAAATATTACAAATTGCGGGTTACAACCGCAAAACTATTCAGATAAACATCAATATTTATGAGTTCAAGTTCATAAGAATTTTTAATTCTTGAAAACTCATCTGCTTATTATCTAATCGGTCAGTATTAACACTATTGGCCTGGATTTATTTTATTGCTTTGAGGTTTTGAATACTCAATTATGATTGGCTGAAAGTAAACTAAAACAAATTTCAAGCATTCGGTCCTTCAAGCATGAGGGACGCCACCAAATTTTGAATGTAATATCTTTTAACACCAACAATACCATGGTTAAGGCAATAATCCCCCCTCAAAATAGATAAATACTGGCAATTAGAGAAAGTGTATGGGTTTGGTCGACAGAAAATTGATGTCGTATTGTTAAGTAGTACCAAATGTAGGACTCCCTCATGAAAAAACATCCTGAATTGAGAGGTGGAATCAGATTAGCGTTTTGAGCAATTTTTAAAGCTTTTTACTAAATAATTGCGCTCTTTCAAGTGCACATTGTCCCAGAAAATAAATATATACTGACGTCCAAGACGCCATAAAAACTTTAAGGATAGATCGGCGGGTTATGGATTTCATATTGTAAAATAGTGCAAACGTTGACAAACATTGGCAATCATAACGAGAGAGTCGCAAGGCAGCCCCCCCTTCCCCCCCCCCCCTTCGGGGCGCTAATGGACCACATACCCTATGCTACCACCAGCTCAGTAAACGCGTGTTCTTAAAATATAAAAATGTGTGTCATAAATTTTGCTCTTTTTACCACTACGGCTATTGGCCACCGGCAACTCACTTCTTAAACCACATCTATTGATGAATTTTAAATCAAATTAAATGAATTTTGTTTCCAAGCTAATTTAATGACTTGAATTTCGAAAAAAAATTAATTAATAAAAGCCCATAAGCTAGTTTTTATTGTTTGAATTGGTGAAGCTTGTTGGTTTCCAAAATTGTTTGACAGCATTTTTTGATACTTAACAATCCCCTCTATGATATCTACTAAAAAATTGCCGCCCCCCCTATAGATAAAAGCAGTAACTTATCACTAAAACGTTCTATTTATAATTCGAATTTTCCTGCATTCTGATTGGTTTAAAATTCGACTAACTTAATCTAGTTATTAATTACCCACCCCTTCTTGCAAGGGGGTAATTTTCAAGTAGAACCAAAAAATCAGGTCCATGAGCTCTACATGAGCATCTTTCAACGGAACAAAACTAAGAGAAAACCAATTCCGAAACAATTTTTAGATTTTAAAAATACTATCTAACAAAGCAATAAACTAGCACAAAGTTTCCATCCACCCACAGCTATAATTGAAACAAAATGAAATATATAATTCTTTTCTAAGACTTCTTGCCATATTTTTTAGACTATTTTTTTTTAGAAAACTAGTTGTTTTTATTTCTATCGGTTCCCCCTTTTTAACTCTAAACAACTTAACACCCTACAATTTCACTCCCTACTTTTTGTTACCTTAGCAATATAACATCGCTACATTTTAAAACAATTTCTATGACTTAACACCGTTTTAATCCAAAATGAAAAGAAAACTTACTTCAAAGGGGATTTCGGTAACCATCAAAGAATTAAACGAGAGAAATTTTTGCCATTTAAAGCCAGACAAATTTGCGCTACTTAATTCGCCTAAGTTTTGAATAGAAATGACCTTGCAAATGATTTCAAAGAAACGTTTCAAACCAAAATGAAATGGCCTTGCCAATATTTTCAATGAATCATTCCAAAATGAACCAAAAACAAGCAATAGTTCAAAGAACTTCAAAAGCCCGCAAATAATTAGACGTCCTTTGACTAATATGGCCTGATTTTCTAGACATTTTCAGCCGGTATAGAAATTAAAAAAAGGTTTAACCAATGCCAAAAGCCTTAAAAATCATTATTTTAAGAATCATTCTCGAACTTAAACTTATGACCTGATCGATTTGTCAGCTTTTTTTGAACTGCTGGCACATAAAAGCAAAGCTAAAGGGTTTGCCAGCCCGTAGTCCCAACCTAGCATCCCGAAAATAAGGGCGATTGTCCTGGGAGTAAAATTGCTAAGGCACGAGTCATGTTCTTGCGTTTAGTTACGTTTCCGGGAGTCTGCAAGGAAACGTCTTTTCAAAAAAAGCTGACATAAATTTCAGTAGGATTAAAAATTAAATTTTAACAATACGAAAGAATAAACAGTAATGAAATAAAATTTACAATGGTTTAGCACAAACTAGATAACGCTCTGAAAAAGTACAGATCAGTTTTGTCTTCGTAAACGGACATTATGTTTTGTACTCTTTCATTTTAAACTCGATACTTTTTCTTTTTTGTGAATTTATGGCCACTCGATGCATCAAAAAAGTTGAGTTTTTGTACGGAGGCGTCTTTTTGCAGGCTACCCACTACTTTCCACATATTTGGGTGGGCTCCGCTGAAATATGATTGAATCCCGAAATGCCATCCCTCGACAGCATTTGTTGTTCGAGCAATCCCCATCACGGCCGCATCTCGCTGGTTCCAGAGGGAGGGTGGGAATGAAACTTCACGGTTTGGCACCATGCTTTTTATATAAGTAGAGCCGAAGTACAGACACAACTCGTCAATTTTCTCTATTTTCTCGGGTTCTAAGCAATTTCTGTCGCATACATTTTGAATTTCTTGAACAATCATGTCATAGGAATCGCCGATATTTTCTTTTTTCTCAAATGCCAGGGATGGCAGCATTTTTAAAGCCAGTGCTAAATCGTGATTTGTTTCGTAGGTAACTTTCAGGCCCAATTCATTAATTTTTCTCATGTAACTCTGGGAGAGATGAAAAAAAACAATCCGATAAATGTGCTTCGGGGAATGTTTTTTGGAATGACTGAAGAGCAGCTTGCTCAAAATCTAACAAATTTTTTTCAGGCCGGCAGTTGGGTGCTAAATCAGTTAACGCCTGCAGGAAGCGATTGTAGGTTTTTTCGGTTTTGTTAGAGAGGAAGGCGTAAATGCAAGCTGGCGCAATGCCAGATACACTAACATGAATTGAATAAAGCTGATAGAACATTTTTGGGGTAATTTTGAAATTTCCATCGGCTAACCAGAAAGATGACTTCTCCAGAACTCTCAGCATTTTGGGGTCGCCGCACAAAATGATTCGCTCATGATCATTTGATCCACTGTCATACCGGATAAAATTTTCAAAAATTTCAGGGATCTCGAAATTTCGCGCAACGGGGATGGGCGGCATATTTACATCTAGCTGCTTACGAGTGCGAGCGGCCGTTCGGATCAGTTTGTCTTTACGTGGGAGAGCAAACTGAGTAGCCAAATCGTTGGTAATTGGCAAAACCGCACTGGCAACTGCAACAGTCGGGGTAAATCTCTCGCTGAGATCTTTTATATGCTTTATGACATTTCGGGCCTCCGATTTTCCCGCTGAAATGTCGTGATTATGCTCTCCACGCGTCTCGATTAATTCGTTATTTTCAGTAATGGCAGTTGCTCGACATTTATGTGTTTGATATTTTGAGCAAATCCAGTTTTCTGTAAACTTATTTTTTCGCTTGAAATAAAATTCATGGCCGGACGCTATAAGAATTGGCTTGTTTTTAGATGAAACTGTGAACTCGAAAGAAGACTCAATCATAATGTGTTTATTGTGTTTGCGTTTGTTTATCACTTGAGTAAAGTATAAAGTGACTGTCAGAATTTAATTTTTGTCAGAATTTTTACGGCAAATTGTTTTGAATTAGCACAAGCAGCTAATTAGCAAATAAATTACAAACCTGTAGATAAGAGTCTTAAGTAAATTGGGAAGCCTCCTATTAGCATGTATAACTAAGATAAACCAAGTTTTTCATTATGGTGCGCGTGTTAATTGCAGGATTAACTTTGGTGTGATAAGAGTTAAGATAAGGAATTCATAAAGCATTAATTTTAATAGTGAAGTGACTAGGTGTTAAATTGTACTGTGTTAAACTGGAAAATAGGAGTTATATTGTTGTCGATTTAAATTGTTTAGTAGTGAAATGACTAAGTTTTAAAATGTACGGTGTTAAATTGTATGTCATTAAATTGTAGGACACCTTTCTATCCTACAGCGAACAATTGGTCAATAAACCAACAAATAAGTTCCGGCGTTAGGGGACCGGTGTTTAAGCAGAAACAGTGAAACATAGATCTTAAGCAGACTTTGATTGAAAGCCTAGTGAACTGAGCAATTAATTGGGGGTTGAGAAATTAGACGATAAGCAAATTAGACGGAGGTGCGTAAAAGGAAATTGGACGATTTTGCAAAACTGCAATTATGAGAAAATAGACGAAAGTGAGAGAGATTAAAATTAATTGCAGACAATTTGCGTGAGAAAAATAAAGTTGTTTGCAGACAACAGTTGAATTTCGGGGGCCAAAAATTTTACAAGTCAATCATGCATAATTTATTCAATTCAAAACTCTCCTGTAATATTCTGATTTGACATTTTATGTTTATTTAAACTAATTGTTTTGATAGTTTTGTCATTTTATATTCCATTTGTATTTTTGAAACTTGACTCTTAAGAAAAAAGTTTGTTGGCCCTTTCCTTTTCATAGCTTTTTTGTCTAAAATGCCAGATCTGTAAAATTTAAATTTCGTTTTTGTAGCATCCGTCTAATTTGCTTATCGTCCAATTCCCTAGGCCCCAATTAATTGATTAACCGAAGTAAAAGGCACGTACTGGGGCTGAGCTTCCCAAATTAAGACAATGATCTCACGGCTTGTCAACAAAACTCAAATTAAAACAAACTAGTTTAGCGGCAATCACTGATATACGCGGTCTGCTGAAAATCCTTTTTCAACCGACTTTTCTATTGTTTCACTTGGGCCAGATATAAATGAAGATTTTTAGGGTGGCGTCTCTTATGATGGAGAGACTTAATGTTGGCAAGTTTGATTCTTTTTTCCCCGCTATAATTCATTTCATTTTAATAAAGACTTCGGTAGCAAATGTCATTTAGCCACCAGGAATGTCTAACGATTCTGATTGGGCTATATCAGAAATATCGGATTCTTATCATGTGGCTATTAGTGCAAATAGAATAGAGTTGTGTTCCGCATCAAACTGAACAATTAATATATTTGAGCATGCTAAGCGGCACGCATGCAAACCGCTACCTCTCCCCCCCCCCCCCGAAATCGCAGGTGAGGGAAACAAAAAAATCCGGCTCTTATACATTGAAGGGCCCAAAATCGATATTTCTTTATCTTGAACTGAAACTAAAATAATCGAATCTAGCCAATCAGACTTAAGCAACATGGTCAATCAACATCTCGGCTCTTTTTCTGTATCACCCCATCTGCAAATATTACACAGAGGCGAACCTGCGCTTTGCAAATACTTGCGAGAACACGACCAAAACGCAGCTCTGTCAAGTGACAAACGAAAAAGCAAAAATAAGCCTCGAATTTGCAAAAATCGTCTACGCGTCGGATTCGAATACGCGACCTAGCAAATATGAGTCTCAAGAACTAACCACTCAGCCAAGGATGCATAAAATCTCCAAAAACTAGCCACCAATAACGCAGCTACTTATGCTAATCAACTGCCAATTCGATGCAGCAAAAGTAGCCACAAATATAAAAAGATACAATTTAGCATGTAGAAAAATCGCAAATCATGAAGCCACATTACGAATAAATTAAGCATTTCAAAAATTGCGAGATATATTGAGTAAGAAAACTTCTGAAAGTGAGATTTTGTTATTGTTATGTGGTTTGAAACAAATAGCTTTCGTCAATCCACTTGATGAATTAAAAATGCATCAACTGTGTTAACTTATAACTATTCGAATGTCAAAGCACATGTTATCAATAAGCTGTAAAGGTGCAACTAAATATCACAGGTGCAACAAAAAAAAAATATCTTATTGCCAATCGATGCAGTAAACTTGACGCAGCAAATATTCTATAAGTCGCTACAATAATTGCGAATTAGTCGCAACAAAAGCCGCAACAATGTTTGCGACTTACGTTGGAAAAAAAGAAAGTTCGTACTAAACACATTGCTTCGCAAGTGTAAACACGTAAAGTTTTGTTCAGAGTGTCTTGTTTGTTTTAAAAAAATGGCATGCGGAATAATTGGGCTATATCAAAAATATTTGGTCAGCATACTTAACCCTGTAAAACCCCTCACTTTACCATATAATTGATGCATATGCGAGGTGGAGGGAAAAGGAGCCGACATCTCAAGCAGATTAAAATTTTGACATCATTTTCTGCAGTGCAGAAAATGCATTTAGAAAAGTCAACGATTGATTTGCTCAAAAGTTCGGATCAACTTAACAAGCTCTCTTTTTTAAGAAAGGGAGAGAGATTGTTAAGTAGAATAAATCAGCGAACTTTCGACCTATCAGAATGAAGCAAAATTCGAATTTTAAATAGGTCGCTCTAGTGCTAATTTACTGCTTTTAGTTATAGGGGTGGTCATTCTTTAGTAGATATCATAAGGGGTAGATTGTTAAGTAGATACTTGTTAAAAGTATTTACTTTAGATTCTACTGAAAAAGCAAAACACTAAAAACATTTCGGTTTCTACATCCAAAATTGATTGAGCTACTCAAAATATAATAGTCAACTCAAAATTTTTTATTTATTTGTTATTTATGGCCTCTTTAAAGCACCAGACGCCAAGAGCCTTCCTAATCTGTTTATTGTAAGGGAGCATCACAGCCTCAATTATAAATTAGCTACTTCTCTAAAATTTTAAAATCAACTTTGATCTCATTGCATGCACTTCAATTACGTGACAATTAAATAGTTATTCTACGTCCATTTTTTTCTCAACTTTTTTTGATTTACGTAATGTGCAAATCGGTCGGCTCAATTAGATCAATCTTTTAATTCCATCATTTAGTTTTTTTGACGTCATGAAGCAAACTAACAAAGCAGATAAAAGTTGCGCTAAATCAACCATTAGCAACATGACATCACAATGGATGATCTGAAATTGTTAAAGATATCGATGAATTTAAGACAGGGTCGATTTAAGCGAATTTTTCAATGCAAAGCATACATCTTATGTACAACTGACACCAATAATTTAATTTGCTGTAAAAAATGCAGGAAAAAACTAATCGGAGTAACGGCATACCTAGTAACGAATCTTCCCCCCTTTTGCAAATGGGGGTGGGGTAGTTAAAGCGATCCAAACTATCCACCCACCCCCCATTTGCAAAAGGGGGGAGATTCGTTACTAGGTATGCCGTTACTCTGATTAGTTTTTTCCTGCATTTTCTCAGAAATAGTTGGTCAACTACAAAAAAAAAGTTATTCGCGCATGAAAACAGCACCCTAAAATCTTCACAGCACACATAAATTAGTCCAGAGCATGACTCGTTTTCACAAAAGTCTTCACTTGAACTGCCAATGAACGAAGTAAAATCAGCAAGAACAAATTCTAATGCTTTTTCATAAAACCACATTAGACTATGCGTTTTTAACCGGTGAAAAATCGCTCTCAGGCAAATTAATCTAGAATGTTAGCAAATTTAGCTGGCCGCTGTAAAAGTACCACTGAAAAAAAAAATTTTTTTTGTGTTTTTTTCAAGATGAAATATCCAACCATAAAATGTTGCGCCTTTATCCACTTTTTTGTATTTCATACCAACTTTCCTCGACACTTGCAAAAACGTTTTCGCAATTTCTTTTAAGAGTCCCAATCGCGACTAAAGGGGCTTTAAAATGATACTCTAAATCATTTTAAGCCAATATTTCTTTCCAATCTACGAGTGATCCTAGCAGCGTCCTGATTTCATTCACGAACAATTTGCGCCGGCTTGAACAACCCGTGTTTAAATAGGTTTGCTTTAATCCAGGATTAAAAAATATATATGTATCACTGTGTGTGTTCGCAGGGGCGGATTTAGGGGGGGGCGGACGACCCCCCCCCCCCCCCCCCCCCCCCCCTCCCCTCAGGGATTTGACCCCCTGCCGACCCAAAGGGTCCCCCCTTTGATACTTTTTCAGATATCCATTTTTGGCCGACCGACCCTAAAATTTTTCTAAAGGCGCCTTCGGCGCCAATAGATGCTATTTTTGAGGGGGAGCGCGCGCCAAAAAAACGCATTTTTTTGTCAAAATTTTTCAAAAAGTGCCCAAAAACGGCCCAAAAAAAAAAAGGTGGTCAAAATTTTGGAAAATTTTTTTAAAATCCGCCCCCCCCCTCGAGAAAATCCTAGATCCGCCCCTGTGTGTTCGTGTGTATGTATGTTTGTTTCTTTGTATGTATGTCTAACAACTTCCTTTATTTAATCGCAGTTTCTTTAAAGTTAATTAGGTTCAAAATATCACAGCCGATATTCCTCGGCAATCTCGGCCCACTGTTTTTTTTAATCTTACCCTCGCAGTCGGCACAAATTACATTCTTCTGCAGGGCAAGTTTCCGCTTTGATCCATTGTACATCTCTTCCAGACTCACTTCTAACTGATGCACTACATCCTTGCCTTTCTTCGGCCCCTCCCTCTGTCCTCTCGCGCGACCCCCGAAGAACATGTCGAAGATGTCGAATGCGTCGTGGCCTCTGCCCCTTCCCCCCTCGGACAGACCCTCCTCTCCATGGTCGTCGTACACTTTGCGAGTTTCGGGGTTGGCGAGTGCTTCATATGCTCTGCCGATGTCTTTGAACTGAACATTGAAAATAATGAAGCTCTTACACCTTTCCACCAAAGGTGACTTAAACTGTTACAATCTTAGGTTCACGTGGTCCCAATTTTAGGAAAGGAAGCAGCAGGGCTTATTACATTAATAAAAGCTTAGTCTTCATTAATAACCTTGCGTAGAAGTGGATATGTCCAAAAGACATAGCCAACAGATAGTTGGAAAAGAGTCAATGAATGCAAGTAAACAGAAAAAAATACTGACTTGGTTTTGAAAATCTCAAATTTCAAACAAAAAGTAGATGCCCTTAAAGCCCTTTGAATTTCTAGAGCAATTAATGATTCGCACTTTTTTGATGAAATTAACCCAACTTTAATTACCTGAATCAATATGAGTTAATTTATTTCGCTGGTAAATATGATAATTAAACCCCACTTTCGCAACTGGAAGTCGATCACGTTTTTCGTGACTTTAACCTTTTACTGTTCGATAGTGGATTTTTCCTTCCTTTTCACAAAAGTTATGACTTTTTTACCTTAAAAAGAAATCAAAAGTTATACCGCGAAAAAGTAAATTTGAGCCTGAACAATTTTTTTTGACTTTTCCTGAAAAGCAACCATCGTGACCAATATAAGAGTCTGAACTACGTTCATCGTCTCTTAAACAGCTTACAACAAAAAAATTGAAATATTTTCTAATAGAAAAAGCTGTAGAAACCATACTGACGAGCAGACCTGCCAAACTTCTTTTCATAACCCAACAGAAGAGCAAAAAATGCATGAAACTGAGTCGTCTTAATCGCTTTGGTGAACGCGAGCACCAAAAAATCTGCACTGCTTTTCAATTCCGGACATTTACAGCACCATAGCTGTTCTAAATTTGACAAAAAAGGTACTTTAGAAGGCCTGCTTGCTGAGAATACTTAAATTACTGGATCAAAACTTTTTTATTCCGTTGTTAATTCTGAAAATTAAAATCTAATTTTGAAATAAGCCATTCATTTTTTTGCGCCATTTGACTTTTTGCTATTTGAGAGCCGAATTCGCCTTAATTTACGCAAACGAAATCGAATTTGACTCATAAACATAGCCAAGTAGTAAACATAAACATTAAAAAAAACACTTTGTTGAAAAATTCGAATTTGAAAGAAAAACAATTTGATGCCTTGAAGCTCTTTGAACTACTAGACTGATCTATGATTGGCGCTTTTTTGATAAAAAAATAACCCAACTTGAAAAAACTGGATCAACAGGTAAAATTTTTATTCCGCTGGAAACCTACAAATAAAATTCCACTTTCGAAACTAGAAATCGTTCACGTTTTCCCGCGCTATTTCCACGTTGATCGTATTTGGAGAGTTCTATTTACAGGAGATGAATCTCCATTGAAAACAAAAAGTGCATATATACCTAAGTGCATTCAAAAATGCATCAATATGTATGAATGCACATCTGTAGTTATTAGAGACTTTTATGCAAATTTTAGGCCTTTTTCCTGAAAAAAAACCAAAAAAAAAAAACAGCAATACCTATTTAAGAGTCTTCACTATGTTCATTACTCCTAAAAAAAGTCGAAAGTTAGACCGTGAAAAAATCAAAATTTGAGCGTGAACAGCTGTTCAGACTTTTCTGAAAAAATGGGAAAAAATCAACACGAACTTTATAAGTAATTTCGCTACGTTCAGATATTTAACTTAATGGCGACGCTTCGCTTCGCAAACACATGCGATAACACGACAAAAAGGCAGCTTTATAATGTCAAAAAAAAGAAAAAAAAAAGAAAAAAGCCTCGAATTAGTAAAACTTTGCTGCGTATCGTACTCGACTCTGCGACCTCGAGATTTGGAGTCTCACACCCTGCCCGCTCGAAATTATGAAAAATTCAATCTCAGAAAAACAAACGAAACACACGAACACTAGCATTAAGCTATCTTCAAGTAGGTTCAAAAAGCCAACAACATGTGGTTAGACGTCAATTAAACCGAAAACGAAGGAAATTGTCAAAGGAACGTGTTGTCATAAAAATTTTTTTGAGCGATTAAAAAGTTTGCACTTTTAATTTTTTTTTAAAAACATGAATAATCATTTTTTATCTTTACACCGATGCAAAATAAGTTCACTGAACTGAAAAAACAAGAGCCGAAATCCTAGAGGCCGAATAAAATTTCTAAGCAAAAAAACCGAGAAAAAAAGGGCAATTATACCAATCAGCCGGTCCCCCCTTTGTACTAATTTAAAAACTTTTGGCAGGCAAATTTTTCTTGAGGCACCGTTGTCATCAATAAATACTTAATTTGAAGGGGGAGAGCGCGCCGAAAAAACGCTATTTCTTGGTCTACATTTTTCAAACCCACCCCCCCCCCCCCCCGGGAAAATCCTAGATCCACCCCTGCAATCAGGTATGGTTATTTTGAAAACTACAGGAGTTAATCAGCGAGACTTGATACTACAATGAAAACTGATTACAGCGCAAAAAAATGGGGGAGGGGCAACTAAGCCGCCAACACATCAGCCAACAAACTAAAATCCGACTAATCAATTTTTCCCGGAAAAAATTTCAATTTCAGTTCAATTTCGGACACTGAAAAAAATCAAGATCCGGCGGGACTCGATCCTCTGACATTAGGTTTCAAAGGTAACTGCATTACTTTCAGACCAAGTGCGATGAACCAACAGCTGGCTTTTGATTTCATATGAACCAAAGCTAAAATGATTCAAGTGATTTTTGTTAAACTAGTTGTTAACTAGAAAAAAGTCTATATTCCGATTTGATAACGCTTGCTAATCGCAAGCGTAAAACAAGAATAGTCGTACTATAACACTACCTCACTCAAGTTCGCAAGTGTAATAATATCCTGTCAGAAAACATCTGAAAATTGTAATGAGCTAGATTTCGTGCCCTAATTCAATAAGTGCAATTTACTAATAAGATGCATGGATTTGATGTTGTGGATTCAATTACGTAACGAAGTTTGCAAAAGTTCTCGAAAGCCTCATACACTAATACATCAACACTTCGTAACTGATGCTGTGGTTTTATTTTTCCTGAAGCCTCATACAAATTCATCGGCGATTTCCAACTGACGTTAAAGTTTCACTTTCTGAAAATGACAATTACCAAGTTTGCAAAATTTCTCGAAATTTTCGTATATTGATTCATCTACAACTTTTTACTGATGTTCTGGTTTCATTTTCTGAAATTGACACTTACGAAGTTTTCAAAAACTCGCGAAAGCCTCATACACTAATACATCAACAATTTGTTACTGATGCTGTGGCTTCACTTTCTGAAATAAGCAGTTGTCAAATTCGCTAAAATTAGCAAAGCTTCACATACTATTTCATCAACGATTTGAAAATATAAATTGCGAAGTTTGCTAAAATTCGCAAAGCTTCATATAATATTTCATCAACGATTTGGAATTATAAATTGCGAAGTTTGCTAGAATTCGCAAAAGCCTCATGTACTAAATCATCAACGATTTGTAACGCATGTTGTGAATCAGTGAAAATATTTAATCTATAACTATCATATACGCGCTTCTTAGACAACGGATAAATCACTTAATAAGATAATAGCTACACTTACGCTCTGTTTGTTTAAACTTCTTCAGTAGTTGAGTTATTCGTACCTTTTCAGCAGCATTTGGGTCATCTGGGTTTTTATCGGGGTGATACTTCAGTGCCATTTTTCTGTAGGCTTTCTTCAGTTCAGCCTCTGTGGCTGTGGGCTGCACTCCCAGCAGGTCGTAAAACTTGGTTTCCTTGACCATTGTCAACAGTGTTTTCTAACTAGAACAAAGCATTTTTCAAATAACTAAGACCGGTTGTTGAGCCGACAGCACAAAGGATTCTGACTACAATGATTTTCGCAACCAAATTTTAAAAACTATCAGAATTAATTTTCTGATTTTTGGTGCGTGTTGGGAGATGGATAAAAAGATTGATTAAAAAAACTGCCAGTCGTTTTATTAACCACCAAAAATAAGGAAAATTAGCTTAAATTATCAAGGGTCACTCTTCACTGCAAATTACTCCAAAAAGTAAAATTTTGAAACCGGTTTTTGTCTTTGGTATTTTTAATGGGTAGGGCAAAAAAACTACTTGAAAAAATAACTTCAAGTTGAAAAATTACAGCTACAAAAATTTCATGTTTGTATCAGATGAAGTTCATAAACAGTCTTTAAAAATTCGAAACCATTTACCGAGTGGCAGCTAAGGCGACCAACTTTGGGTCGAAACTAGTTGAGCCAAAAACAACTGTTGTCATAAAAAATTTCATGTTTTTAAAGTTTTTACGACCCATCCAAACTAAAACACACAATCCCACACAGATATATTTTACAGGCGATGAGTAAGTCCCGTGAACAAAGTTATTTATTGCAAAAGTACATGATACATTATAGATTTTTTTAGAAAAAAAACATAAGTCAAGGGTGGGAGTACTAAGTGAATACACAAGCTAAGAGAATAGTTTACTTTGCGAATAATTACTGTTCTTGAAATAAAAACATGCTCAAAATATGCTCGGAAATAAAGCTGCTGGCCAAATGATTCGAAGTTATTGTTTTAAATAGTTAACCTTGAAAATTCTACATTCCTATTTGATAAAGCGTGCAACTCGCAACCGTAAAACACGCAGTTAAAATTAAAACAATGATGCGAGACATTGTTTCGAGAGGGCAAACCAAAACATGTTCAAACACATAAGCGAAGCTGTGCTTCGCAAACACCTGCGAGAACGCCACCAAAAAGCAGCTCTATAAATTGAAATGAGAAAAAGTAGAAAAAAGCCTCGAATTAGCAAAACCTCGGCTACGCGTAGGATTCGAATCTGCGACCTTGCAAATTTGACCACGGATCCTCAAATTCCACAAGAAATGCCAAAAATAACCAAGCTACATATGCTTATAAACTGCCAATTCGACACCGCAAAAGGGGCCCCAAAATAAAAAAAGACACAACTTTGCATGCAATAAATTGGAACGCATAAAGCCAAATTATGTACAAATTATGCATTACAAAAACAAATTGCGAGATACATTGAGTTGGAAAATTTCTGAAATCGAACTTTTTATCATTGTACTTTTTTTTGGAACAAATAACTTTTTTCGGTTCATTTGATGAATTAAAAAGGCGTCATTTGTGTTGACTTGTTACTAATCAAATGTCAAAGCACATATGCCATTATAATGCTACAGCAGCCTACCGATTCAAAATGGCCACCAAAAGTAGCACTTTTATTTGCGACTTAGGTTGGAAAAAAAGAAAGGTCGCACAAATACACTTTGCTTCGCAAGTGTAAATATTACGTTAGAATTTCAAACAGTAGAAGAACGGTAGAAATCGGATCTTCGCCCAATTTTTTGAAAAATATCGGCAGTTTGTCCTAGTAAGGCTGATTTTTGTATGTTTGCGAGACTTTTTGGTTTTTCGAAAATTTGACATCAGATGTTTGCACGGAACCCACTTTTAACATGAACCCAATACCGACCAGGGCTTTAATATGGTATTTAAGTCGAACTCATCTGACGTTTAAATTTGGAGCCTGATTATGAGTGGATATCCGAAATTGTTCCTCACTTGATGGCCAGATCCCTGTTGCTATGCTATGAGATTATTAAAGACCACATTCTAGATAAAATTAACTTCACATATGTACATAGTAATTTTTAAATTTTTATATACGTAGAACTATATGTAAATGTATGATGTACGTTTGATCGCAATACCAGACACTAATTAACAAGTGACAGAACCAGATATTGCCGGTTTGGTTCAAAAACTCAACAATGATTATACATCAGCAAAGATTCTGTAGGTAAGATTTTGGTCAAGCAATAAAAACAGCTTCAGATATTTCTTTTTCCTGATTTTCCTTTCTTTTAGGCTGAATTTAACTTTGATGTCCTAGTTGAATAATAAATTTTTGGGTGTCATATGAACAAAATTATCGAAGGTAATAACTTTTCTACCTTCTTCACTGGATTTCCAGGGACGTCAGTTCTGCTAAATGTGATAATTGTATCAATCTGATTCGGAGAGATGACTTGCTAGTTAAACGAAACAGACAGCGCAAACTTATCTGAAAATTCAGCCACAACATTACTTTCAAGACACAATCAGTGATTTATTTAGAAGGCAGCGCGGATTCCTATCGTATAATATAGTAGGATCATTTATGGCGCAGTAACTCCATTTTAGTTTCATAGGAAAATCATAAGTTTCTTCCGGAATCGCAGACTTCCCAGGCTTAAGTTTAGAATGACATCAATAAATTATCACTTTAAATATGATCTTAAAGGACGGTTTACTTGAATGCAAATAGCCAATCAACTAAACAATTTCATTTTGCTTGCCCGATACCAAGGGTTCGATTCCCTGTGGCAGCTGTGAATTTTTAAAAGGGCTGATGATGGGGTTATGATGAAGCCAATAACAGGGTGGCTAAGTTAGACAAATATTTACGTATAACTAATATAATTATACAGGATAGGATTGAAGAAGGTCAGCGCATTTCGTTAACTATCATTTTAAAGTTGCGGTGCAATTGCTTTCATATATACAGAAAATCAATTTTGCTTAGTTTATTTTGTTTTTCAATGAAGATAAGCCAAAAAATCTCAAAGCGATTTCAATCAACAGCACTTTTTGTAGAGCAAATTATTCGCAAATGAAATCTCTTAAAGTTTATTTTAAGCATTTTGCTAAATTTATTTTGTTTTTCATTGAAGATGAGCCAAAAATCCTCGAAACGATTTCAATCAACGCACCTTTGTAGAACAAATTCTTAGCAAATTAAATCTCTACGCAAAGGCGAGACAGAGATTTGGGCCACTTTCGACACAAAAGAAACAAAGAATGTCAGAGCTAGCCGAAAGCCATTAGTAGAAATAAGGAAAAACTCAAAGAACCACCCAAAGTGCTCATCCGTCTCAAAAACTCAATTCGAACTAAATCGATATAACAAGCCAACAATATTTAAACCAAAAAAACATTAACGCGAAAACAATAAAAGCAGAAGTTATACAATAAAAGCAGAAGTTATTTCAATAATGTTCACCAAAAAGATATGATTAACACCTGGGGCGGATTAGGGAGGGGGCGGGGGGTGGGGGATCGGCTGTTTTTCACTCAGGGATTTGACCCCCTGCCGACCCAAAGGGTCCCTTTGTACTATTTTGAGATATCCAGTTTTGGTGATGGACCCTAAAATTTTTCTAAAGGGGCCTTCGGCGCCAATATATACTAATTTTGAGGGGAAGCGCGCGCCAAAAAAAAACAATTTTTTTTGTCAAAATTTTCCAAAAAGTACCCAAAAACGCCTTTTTTGACCTGTTTTTTCATAACTTTGCCTGCGGCGCAGAATTTCGGCCAAAATAGGGTATTTGTGTGCTTGGGGAGAGCTCAGAAAATCCGCCCTCTCGAGAAAATCTTAGATCTGCCCCTGATTAACACAGCATGCCACTCTTAAATCATCGAGTGAAAACATATCTACTTGTGTGAAAAAGAGAAAACCGACAAATTTATTTTTAGTTTTGAAAGTGTTGGAGAAGTTAGTGTGACACCTTCTCGAGTGGTGTAGTCCTTTGCGGTGGGGTCCGCAGTAATCGGATCTACCCCGGTGTATCCTGGGGTTTGGTCTGAGCTTTTGGGCTGTCGGGCGGGTATTTGTACTTGCTATTGCCTGCGCCATGTATTGGATCACTGGCTTCCAATATGTCACCGACGGTTCATCAAACGATGCTATTTCTGCTAACGTCACACGCCGCATTGCCCAGTGCTCAAAGACGCAAGTGCGAACCTTGGGGAGCCTTGCTTCGGCAAACGCAAGCCTTGGGGGTCACTCGACATGCTTGTATTCCGCTTGCCCTGTCTGGATACGGCCTTGAACCAGACTAAGTGCCATTAGTAGTCTCGCAGGTCGTCGGATAGAGACGACTATTGGTACAACTTTCTGTGTTAGTGGAGACCAGAAGCGGGGGACTGTGTACAGAAATCCCTGATGATTGTGAAAGCTATTTGTGGACAAATGGGCTGTTCCGAAGTTGCCATGAATGGTAACCGCTACAATGCTTTTAGCCCTGTGGATCCTATGATTTAATCTTAGGCAGGGTTCTTATCCGGTGATTTTAAAAAGCTCGGATTCGTAAGGTGGGTAGCTAGGCAACCTGCTACCCTTAAAGAATATTGCTTTTTGGTGAAACTAACTCTCAGTTATGGTCATTTATGACTATAAGAATACTGAGGACCTTTCAGCCTTTGAAAATACAATGTCAAAAATGAACGAATTTCGATTCGAAATAATAGGAGTACGAAATAAGTTACAAGTTGAAAATAATTCGAAACTTCTTTTCTGAGAACAATTTGCGTGTACCACCTAAACTTGCATGAGCCACGCATGCGGCGTAAGTTCCCATAACCTGTTTTTTCAATGATCTCAGATTTGGCGATGTGTTTTCCAAGAAGTCAACAATTTTGCAGAAATGGCAAAAAAAACGGTGAAAATTTAGACATTGGACATTTTCCAAGGAAATACTGACTGATTTTTACTGACAAGCAAAAACAGGGTCGCCGCTTCTACAGGAAAAAAAACCTCAGATTATAATTAATCTCAGATTTGGTAAGACAGATTGTGATCAAGTCAAAAACTTTCCAAAAAACGGTCGCAAAAATTAACAAACTTTATTTTTGCGCAAGCTATAACTTTTTCTTCAAAAAATATCGCGCGACGGCTTATGCAGCGAAGAAGCCAAAAACCTTTTTTGAACAATTAATTTGAGAATTGGCTGTTTAGTTTTCGGAGGAGAAAATTCGAAAATTTTCCAAAAAAAACGGCTATTAGCTTTTTCTTAACAAAACTTGGACAGCCTTAAGAGGTTTCCCACAGCGTGTTGTTTCGATTAAACGCTTGAAACCAGTTTTGGCAGGGTAGTTTTGCAAACAAAAAACATCCAAAAATTTGGCTTCTCGATGGACATTTTTTTGTAACAAAAATTAGGGCGGCTTCACTTACAAAGGGATAATTTCTACAACCTAAATTAAACGTTTCATCCTAGCTTTGGGATTGCTGCGTTTGAGAAAACAAAAAACATTCAACAAATCAAAAGTTTCATTTTCCGCGTGCCATTACTGATTGGGCAGAAAATTGGGCAAATCCGTTTGTGCAAGAGAAATTTCCCAGCCCGTTCTATAGATTGAACCCAGGTAGGGGAGGGTTGATTTGGTAAAAGTCAAAAAAAGATTCAAACAAAACAGTCAAAAAATCACACTTTTCATTTCTCTTAGTGCCAAAACTTTCTGTTTAAGAAAGTTCGAGCGTTGCAGCTTAGGCAGGGGAGCTTCATACAATCCACTCTTTCAATTGAATCTCAGATTTGGCAAGGTATTTTTTGAGAAAATGAAAAAACCTATAAACATCGGTCAAAAATTCTCTAACAAACAATGCTGTAAAAAGTGGGTAAGATAAAAAAGAGAGTAGGAGAATTCGTAGACACAAGCAAGGGGGTAGCCGAAATTTCTTATTTGTACTGGAAAAAAATGGAAATTTTTGAGAAAACTGAAAAATTTTCCAAATCGTCAAAAAACCCATATCTCCTACATTTTCACTACATTTGTTATATATACTTGTTTGGTATATCCCTATTAATATAGGGATATACCAAATCTAAGTTCCTTTTAAATTAAAGACGCTGTGATTAAAATTATTTACGGGTAAAAAGTCTAGTACCCGGTTACAACATCCTTGCTTTTTGCACGCGTAAACAAACAGTTGTCAAGCAACCAAGAATTCAAAAGAACGGAAATAAAATGTTGACTTTCCGTTAATTTCTCATTGTAACGTCTAGATTCATCAAAAAACAAAATCGATATGAAAATATTTCGATTTCCAGAAAATAATACGATAAACTGGTTTTTCAGATATACTGGCTCAATTTGAAAAAAAAATGTCTCACGAAAAATTCACTACAAAAACGCAACAAAAAATCGAATGAGTGAAAAATCACTACGCACATCAGCAGTTAAAAAAATAACAGACAGAAATATCACAGAAACTCCACTTGTCAATTTAAGGTGTAGATTTTCTTTCATTGCACAAGCATTTTGTGGCTTACTTAGATTTCCCGTTTGAGAGAACAAGTTGTAACCAAGCCGAAAGAAAGTTCTCCAGTTTTCATGCAACAGGATGTTCCAACAGAGTAATCACTGCCAACCAAATTCGAAAAACTGATTTAGTAAATTGGAGAAGCTGAAAAAAAATTGAGATCAAAGCCAAAACACAGAAAAACTGAAAAAGTAATTCAAGCCATTTTCCATGCACTGTGCACACCTTTAAAAAAAATTTCGCATTTCAAAGGCATTTGGCCTTTTTCTTTCATTAGCCCATGTTGGTCGGGTTGGGCTCGTCCGTCTCCAGGCTTCGGAACTTCCACCGACCTAAGCCACAGGTCTGCGGGAGTGAGTGGGGAGGGATTCTTGGGGCAGTTAAAAATGTGGCAACTAGTGTGTGGTGCTAGGTGACAGTCCGGGCATAGTGGCGAAACTTGGTTGTCTAGTGGTGTTTAAAAGCCGGTTGTAGCCAGACCGGAGTTGGGAGAGTTTACAGCGGGTAGTTCTTGGGAGAATTTTTCTGTGGGGCCGACCTTATGGGGCGGTATACAAATTACTTCAGAGGGAGGGATTTCTGCGAGAAACTTGGTTACTAGATTTGTGTGGTTGTGATTTAAAAGGGACTTGTGGTGGTTAAAACTGAAAGTAAAAACTTCTTCTGGGTTATTAAGATTGAGTGAAGGATTAAGATTAGTTAGAACGGAGTGCGTATCTTCTTTAAAAGCGCTTAAAATCGTGGAGGTATGGGGTGTGGGTAGAACTTGTAGAACTTGACGTGGAGGTATGGGGTGTGGGTGGTAAAAATTATTTGGGTGATGGGAGCGGTATGACGAGATAAAAAACTGAGAGGTTAAAAGAGGGTGGTGATTTGGAACATTGAGGATCTCGACCTCACTGTGCAGATGGGCAGTGTTGAGCCGGTAATAACTCTGAGGGCTTGATTTTGGGTAACCTGCAGTTAATTAATGGAGGTTTTACTGGCGGCATATGACCAGGCAGGGGAGGCATAATCTAAAATGGGGCGTAATAAGGCTTTGTAAGTTAAGAGGAGGGTTTCTTTAGACTGTCCCCAAGAGGATCCTGCCAACGCTTTCAGGACATCTATCCTGCGGCGAGCCTTGTCAGCGGACCTTTTACAGTGTGCAGCAAAGCATAAGGTTGGGTCAAACGTAACTCCTAAAATGTTTGGGTTTTTGTTAAGAGGGAGAGGCTCGTTGTAAGATTACACTGGGTGTTTTGTGAAAATTTTAATTGTACGATAAAAAAATGGTTAATTGATCCTTTAGAGGACTCGAAAGAAAATTTTCTGGAAGTGAAAAAACAAAAAAGATGACGAAAGTAATCGTTCAACGATCGAGATGCTGCCTCTACATCAGGGCTTTGGGAAAAGGGATGGAAATCGTCAGCGTAAGATATGAGACGAACATTATCGGGGGGTGTGGGAGCGTCATGGACGTAAAAATTAACAAGAGTGGGCAAAAGAACAGAGCCATGGGAAACTCCACTGTGAACTATTTTTGAGGGAGGATTCTTGGTTGTTAAAAATTATGGTGGCTTGTCGGCCATTCAAGTAGTTACTCAGCCAACGAACAATACCTCTCGGGAGCGGTGTGTTATGAATTAGTTCCACGAGAATACGATGACACACTATATCAAAAGCCTTCGAGAGGTCAAGCGTTGCGATAACGGTGCAGGAGGGTGGGCGATTTTGATTAAAACCGTCTGTGACAAAAAAATTCTAGTGTGGAAAGCGCAGTAGTGGTAGAGTGGAAAGGAGGAAAACCATGTTGATGTGTGGCGGTAGGGAGATACTTAGTTCAAAAAAAGGGCGAATGAGCCTTTCTAAAACTTTAACAGCGGGGCAGAGTAAAGAGATGGGCCTATAAGAATTGGATAATTTTTGGTCCTTTTCGGGTTTGGGCAGGGCGATTATCTTAGAATTTTTCCACACTTAAGGGATAATATTTTCAGACAGCGGCATATTGAAAAGAAGGGTTGAAAATTCAAGAGTTAGGAGTCCGAGGTGTTTTAAGTGAATGTTGCAAAAGCCATCCAGACCAAGAGCTCGCGAGGGTTTGCTGTCCGCAATGGCTTGTTTAGTTTGTAGGGGGGAGAAAGTGGTGTAATCTAACAGGGTGAGCTTGGCTATTTTGCGTGTAGTTTTCCGGAGTAGCTTATCTGACCTGGCATTTGTAAACTGTTAACTAAAAGCCTTGGCTATGTCTGTAGAGATTGTTTTTGATTCAAACTGAATAGGGGTGCCTTCCTACCACACGTCTGGATCCGTTTAGGGAGCGTACCATTATCCAGAATTTTCTGGCGCCAGTGCGGTAATCACAAGTCTGGAGGAATTTCACGCCATTTGTTTCTCTTGTCTTTCGCTGTCTGATTGAGGAGTTGGGAATTCAGTTGGGAAGGAGTGAAACGATTGTGCTGTGTAGGTTCCATGGGCTCATTATTGTGGCGACCGAAATCTGTTTCAGCAGCAAGAGAGGCAGACTGGAGAAAGAGTCGGGGTGTAATGGCGGTGGCGCCCGGCGGGGATGTGGTGGCGTGCTGCCCTCAGTTCCAGATCCCGAAAGAATTTCTCTCCGGTCGTATTTGAAGAAAGAAACCTCGAGGCAAGGCAACCCGACTCAATCTCGGTAAATTGCCGCCAATCAGCCCTGAGGAAGTTAATGAATGTCTTTTTCGGAAAAAAGTGTATGCTGTTATCTAGAGGTAGTTCGATAAGTATAGGGAGCTGGTCGGAGCCTAGAGAATTAATTGGGGTCCAGGACGCAGAAAGTAAAAGGCTCTACGATGCTAGGGAGATAACAGGGGAGGAGAATTGTGCATCAGAGGATAAAGAATTAAAAGGTACTCTAGTTTGGGTATCATCATTTAGGGAGGCGTAAGTGGGTTCAGTTATTTCATTTGAGAGCACTTGACCACGTTGATCTTCTTCTTAATCTGAATTCCAGAGGGAAGAGTGGGCGTTTGCATCCCCGAGTACAAGAGCGTCGCCAAGAGAGTAAGGAACGCAGTATAACTGGGGGGACAACTAGATCTAGGGGGGATACGAAAATTACTAGGAAGTTTCGACTTACTGGCTACAACTGATATACACATAGCCTCTAGTGTTCCGTCGACATTTAAATGTACTTTTTCGTATTGTACGGATTCATCTATTGCTATGAGGAGACATCCACCCTCTTTGGGCCTGTATTTTCGAAATAGAGTGTATAAGGGACCTAGTGAGGGGTTACGGCTTACAAACGACGCATATTTAGATGGCTGAGCCGATATAACGAACACCGATGAAACCTTTAAAAGAAGGAAAATTTATTTACTCGTTTTGGCAAATTTACAACAGAATTTAAAAAAGTATTTTGATCAAAACGGATATTTAATTGCAAAATTGTAAGAAATTTTTCTCTAGGTGTAAATCTTTTGACTGGTTTGGGATCTCAGAGGAAATGAGTCATTTGAGCAAAGTTTCTAACGCAAGTGTATAAAAAAGAAACGGTTTGAAAAAAATTTTTGAATTGAAAAACGTCAGGACTAACCCCCCCCCCCCCCCCCCCATATAGCTCAAAAACTTTTATCTGTTGTCACATGGTGCATGTTCGCCACAAACTTCCGCTTGTATTAGAGTTCAAAAAACCGTCAAAATCAAAAACTTGGATTGAATTTCAAATAAAAACCCGCTAGGTCTTATTTATTAATAAAAAACCAATTCGGACAATGACCGTATCAGTTACTTGAAAGTTATTTTTAATAGTTTCTAATAAACTAAATATACTAATTACTAAGATCATTTAAAATCAAATATAACAACATGTCAGTCCCTGAGGCGGACCTTTTTTTGATTATTTAACTATTTAAGGAACATCACACCAACATTATTTGGGATAACTGCTCAAAATTTTCTAGCTTCCCTGTTTACATTGGTTTTGTCCTTAAGTAGGACATATCTCACTTTGGAACTTAAAGCTTAAAAACATTCTATATGCTGCATATATTTCCTCCTTTCAAATTGAAAAGAAAAGACTTGTCGACAGAAAAGGAAAATCGAGCATGCAATCTAGCGCAACCCTGCGAAACTCCAGATGCTGTAAATCAAAATTATTTCTGATAATTACAAACAAGGCTTAGCTGATATTTTATAAGTTTTTTCTTCTAAACAAAAGTGAATAATCAAATAATCTTTAGCGAAGTCCAAACATTGGACTCTGTAAGCTAGTAAGCATATCCTTGCTTATTTTGATTATTCTTTCATTTAACGTCTTTTTTGAGAGCGCGGCCATTCAATCAATCCAAATCTTTAAGTGCCCAAATAATCATAAGAAATTGAAATAGACTAGCCGATTTGTCCCATTGAAGTGACTATTTAATTCGACTAGCAATTTTTCAACCGGTATTTCAGTGCGCAAGGGGAATAAACGAATAAAAGTAAAGTATATGAGTGATCAATTTCGAAAATTTGAAATTACTAGATCCTACTGAGGTCCAAATAAAATTGAATTCAAATCTAAATTCATTTTGGTCTCATTTGAAACATTGATTTAGCTTTGAATTGTAATAGCAATTGACTTTTTTTATCAGGATCCTTCATATCTCTGAATAGTTGTCATTTGATCTGAGACGCATATGCTTCTTTGCGTTGCATTGATATGTTTCTAATGATGCATGGACATCATCATTTGCGGGTCATTCGGGAGAGACGTTCTTTATAACCGTAATCAGTGACCGCTGCTTCTCTCTTTCGCAGTCCCTGAAAGTCAGTAGTCGGTCCAAGTGCACCAAAGAAACCTGTATTTGCAGGATCTCCAAGCTCACGTATAGCATTCCCAACTCCAATATTTCCTAGCTGTGGTTCCACGTCATTCTTGAAACTCGGGCTCAGAATTTTCGAATCTTGCAAATGATGATCGGAGAGTTGGGAATTTTGCCTACTTGCGAGTCCAGTCAGGCCGTGAACAACTTTCACAAACTCTTTCATCAGTTCCGTTTTGGTCTTGGTCGGCGCCTGTTTAAGTACTCGCTGCTGCTCCTGGTTATTTTTTGAGGATGTCGGTTCATCGTACTCATAGGATTGGAATTTGGCTCTAGGATGACGGAAGATGATGTCTCGAAATGATTTTTTCAACAACGGAGACAATGGGGAAATAGATGACTTTGGTTTGGCTCCAAATTCAACTTCCGGTGAAGAATACACTGAAAACAAAAACTCTGTAAGCTTTTGAAATGACAACTAAAACAGAGTCTGTCCCTTAAGAAAAAATTGAATCATATTTAAGCATAAATAGAACGCAAATTACAAATTGAGTTGAGATAAGACTATTTAATAATCAACAAAAACAACGGAAAAAAATTTCAAAAAATGAAAAATATTATCAAGGCTTGACTTTCCTTCTTGGCGTAATTTCAGGAATATTTTCCTTGTCAGAGGAAAAATTTGAGATAAAACTGAAATTAGATTCGAAAAACTCTTCTACATTTTTTGACTGAAATTGAAGAAACATATTCTTTAAATGGAGCTCTTCAGAAAAAAAGTCAAGAGAGTAATGCATCGCATTCCCCCACCCGCCTCATTAAATTATAGATGACAGCACGAGGTTTCAGTTTAAATTACTTATCAGACGCTATTCGGATAATAAAAAAATTTTTTGACAAATTTATAATTTCGGCAATTTTCAAACAGAATTTTGAGCAAATATAACACAGCTAAGGCTTGAAACTTTCTGTGCTTATTTACAAAATTACAGAGAACGTTATACTGAATTTTGACTTTTGATTGAACCCCATTAGAAAAAACAAACCATTTTGAAGTGCTGTATTCAGTTGAAGAAACTGTTTTGTTCGTAAATCACGTGACTGCATATAATCTGAGTACCATTTCGGAATATAAATGGCCGATACCATGGTGAAATTTGGTAAACTAAAGAATGCAATGTAAACTATAAGCAAAAACGGTTTCACGACGGACATTTTTGATTTCCTGGATTCAGAATAGTCTAAGCAAGAAAAAACTGGAGGCGATTCATTCGAGGCATTTGATTTCAGGTTTTTGTTTCGAGCCATGTCAGTAAAAAAATAGCTGAAAAAACCAAAGTAACAAACATTTTAGAATTTAGTGCAGAGGCGCAGATCTCAGTGCGATTGCCCGAATAAATAATATCAAGTTCCTAAATACTGTTTAAAACTGAAACTTCCAAAAGAGAGGTTGACAAGGCGCTCTTTTTTAACCAATAGGAGATGAGAAAAAAGAATAAACACTTTATAGCAACTTTGCCCCAATGGCCTTTTTAGGCAGTCATTAAAATAACCATTAACAAGTACCTAAGGGTTAAAAAGACGAAAAAACGCCAACAAACCTTACAAACATAATTTAACTAATTAAAATTGCACTTACACTTTCACTGAGATCGTTTAAGTGCTTATCAAAAAAAATAATCACGGGCCAACCGCTTAAAATAATGACATTTACACGCATATAAGCAAACGCTTCATAGAAAAAAAACTATCAGGTTTAAACTTATGCACTACATTTCTTTGGTCGCCACAAACTTTAATTTTGATTTCCTACGATTAGAAAAGGTTATTTCCATGATTCATTATTTAGAAAGTAGTTTCTTTTGAATATTTTTCCACAATGAAAGGCAAGTTTTCTACTTTTCATTTGTACACTACCGTTTGTACACTAATGCATTAGTTACTCGCCTTTTATTGTTTAAAAATCTGTCTAAAGTCGAGTAAACCTAAATAAACAACAAAAAGAAATTATTCAAAATTTCATTTTATTTATTTGCTTAGCACATATTACCACACGAAATCCACAACTAAGTTCACAAATCTACAAGAATGATACTTTGCGATATCAATGAAGCAATTAAAGAAACTAGTATAAATTTATAAATCCTATATTTCAATGTGAGAAAAACATCGAGGCGACGCTGTACCTTGCAAAGAATAGGCAACGGAGCTTTACAAAAATACAACAAGGATAGCCGGTTACTGTGCAAGTAGCACAAAATGTTCCGACCATAGTCTTTAAAAAATTACACACAAAAAAAGTTTTTGAAAAAAATTTTGAACATAGCCAACTGACATTTGGAAAAGAATTTTTAACGCAAGAAAACAAAAAAAAAACGCTGCACTGACTTTTCTTGAAAAATCTCAACTTTCGAATTTCAAAGAAAAAAGATAGATGCCCTTTATGCTCTTTTAATTTCTAGAACAATTGATCATTGGCGCTTTTTTGATAACATTTCCCCAACTTGAGAAAACCTGACCAAGAGTTAAGGTTTTTATAGCACATCTGAAGTTATTAGAGCATTATAAGACTTTTAACTTTAAAAAAAAATAATCACCAAGACCTATATACGAGTCTTCACTACGTTCATTACTCTTAATTAGTGACGTTTTTTCTGCGTGGTGTGATCAAAGAATCTGACGTAAAACTTTAATGTAGGCATATTCGACAGTCAATGTAATATATGCAAACCGGACAACAGGATTTTTTTTTAAATGACAAGAAAAACAAATAAAAAACATTAAAAAAAATTGAATGTTTTAAAAAATGTTTTCAACTTTTGATTACCCAAATCGCTTTACTATCTCGAATTCAGACGAAAATTCAAGAATTTCAAACCGGTTTTTCTCGAAAATGAGAAAAAATTTTGAAATTTTTTAAATGTCCTTCGAATCACGACTGAAAGGGCTTTAATATCATAGATCACTCCCATCTCTCCGATGACTAATTGTGATAGCTGTTTTAACACGGAAAACATAAAAAAACTAACACACCCAATACAACGTTCCTCTCATTCTTCAAATGGTCAGAACAATAAGCACTAAACTGTTCAAGAAAACAGGCTTTGGAATGGTTAAGTCGAAATGGGATTCGAAATAAGGACCTCCTGGTTATAAGGCATTCGATTCAGGGTATAAAAATCATAAGGGCAAACCCACCTCATAATTGGAACGTCATGGCACTATTCATCGCAAAGCATATTCACCTGACAGTTGAAATCAAAGAAAAAAACTAAGGACAAAAATGAGTCCACCTCAACCAAAAAAAGATCCAAAACCATTAAAAATTTAAATTTCTGCAAATGTGCAACACCTAACAACCGACAAAAACCTCTTCGAAATTCACAAAACTATATAAATAACACTTCTCATACAAAAAAAAAACATTTCTCACAGTGGCGAAGCGGAGCTTCGCACCACTTGCGATACAACACAATCATAAAAAAACATAAGTCGAAAAAAAAGATAAAGGTTGAAAAAGAACAAGGTGAACCAACATTTTCGTATGTCTCGATGAAGGACACGTAGGGCCCAGCTAAAACTGGATGCACGAGCCTGATAACTTTTGAAATTGTTGTACTGATTCGGAACGAAAAGCGTAATTTCAAAACTTGAACTTTGCCCAAAACCTTAGTTGTATCTCTAAAAAAGTGAGAGGAGTGAAATTTTTATAAGATTTTGTAATTTTTCCAGCGATTAAAATTCCAAAAAATTAAAAAGTAAACTTTTCTGCAGGAAAATTTGCGCAACCGCTAACCCCGATTGAAACTTTCATTCTTAAAGTTCAAAAACTTGACCTTCCGAAATCCGTAAAGTTTTTCTGCTAAAAGCAAGTCGTGGCCGGTTAAGTAGAGAAGATTCCCAAAAGCGGTTCCGCGATTGAAAACTTAGCCTGAGAAATGGCAAGGTAATTCTCGGGTAGAAAAAAAAACGTCCAAAAACAGTCAAAGTTTTACACTTTCACTTATTTGAAGGCCATAATTTTTTTCTAAAAAGAAATCTGAGTAGCAAATTGTTACGCTGAGCTTCCAACCACCTGCGGTGTCTATTAAACCTATGATATCAGATTTGGCATCGTGGTTATCGAGAAAAGTACAAAAAACGGCCAAAAAATCTAGAAGTTGACATTTCCGAGAATCATAGCTTTTTGTTTAAATAAATTGAGCGTAGCCATTTATGCAGAAGAAATTCATGAAAAACATTGAGCCGAAAAAAAAACAGAAAACGAAAAACTGAACTTATATTTTAAAAAAATCAGAGCTGGTAATTTACAAACAAACAAATTCGACGAGACAAAGCTGAACAACACAAAGACCAGCAAGAAAACGACTAAAGCTCTGGAAAAGTAAAAAAAAAAAGAAGAAAAAGTGGGCTAAACTCATAAAAGTTTTGCTAAATTATGAAGAAAAGAATCCCGGTCTCGAGAATAAAAGTCACAAGTCCTAGCAATCTTCAACACGGAGGCAAAGCAGCGCTTCGCAAATACTTGCGATAACACGACCAAAAAGCAGCTATCAAGTGAAATAAGAAAAAGTAGCAATAAGCCTCGAATTAGCGAAAACTCGGCTACGTGTAGGATTCTAATCTGCGACCTACTGCAATCCAAGGGTTTTTACTCTCATGCACTATACACTCAGCCACGCAAGCTTAACAACCGACAAGCAAAAGTCACAAATAAAGCAGCTACATATGCTAATAAATTGCCAAAGCCATTCAGCAAAAGTGGCACCAAATACAAATAGACACAATTTTGCAAGTAAAAACTCGGGATGTAATAAACTGAAGGCATCCACGCTTTGTATGCAACAAATCGCAAAAGATAAGCCACCTTATGTATAAATTATGCGTTTCAAAAATTGGGAGATAGTGAGTTGGAAAGTTTCTGAAATCGAGTTTTTATTTTTGTTATGTAGTTTGAAACAAATCACTTTTTTCGGTTCATTTGATGAATTAAAAAAGAATAAACTGTTAACTTATTACTATTCGAATGTCAAAGCTTATGCTATGAAAAAGCTGTAAAGCTGTCCAAAAATTGGCTCCAATATTTGCGACTTACGTTGGAAGAAAAAAGAAGGTTCGTACTAATAAAGTCGCTTCGCAATTGTAAAAACAAGCCACCAATAAACCCGATACAAACATATAATGCGAATGCAGCAAAGTAAACCAGATATGATGCCTTTGCTGTGAAAGTGCCACTAAATGAGAACTTTTAATTGCAACTTGCAATGGAAAAAGTAGACTTCATAATATAATGCTACGCTGCGCATGTGTAAATAAAACGGGTATTTAAAATACCATTATGCTCAAAATGTGTCTGCTGGTTGCCGGAAGTAAAGATCTGGAGATGTCCACCAACTCCAACAAGTTATCATGCGAACAAAGTTATTTACGTAAAAGTCTAGTACTGGGCAATACCCTCACTCATCGCAAGGGTAATGCTCAATAACATAGCACCATAATAAACTGAGAAAATGCTCAAGTGTGGTATGTGCCGACATCGCTTCTGACTCTCGAGAACGGGCAACCCCTCGTGCGATAAGGACCGAATACGCCAAAAAATTTCAACCAATCAGAGCTCAAAACTCGAAAGAAATAAGCAATAAATTCAGACAGTTTCAAGCGTTTTTTTTTGTTCAGAATTTCGGTCTTTGGCGCATGATAATTGTCCCTGTCGAGAAAGCCACATCTGAAATTTTGCTGCACAGACTTAATGATGACTAGAGGATTGGATTTATCCATCTCTGATTTTATAATTGCTATGATTTAATGAATCTATTTTCGTACTTGTGATTGTTTTTTTGTTTTACACACAGGCAAAGTTGCACTTTGCATACACAAGCAAAGATATGCCCGACAACGGTACTGCGAAAAACTGAATGAGTAAAACTTCGCGTCTACAAAATTTCTTAAACGCACGCCAATTATGAGTCTATATAATTGCTAAGTGACGCAAGCCTATTATGACGCATTAGCAGTACCAATCAATTTGAGAAAAAAAAAGAAATCTACCCAACTAACATGCCTCAACTTATAGAACGGACGCATTTTAACTAGTATACGAAAAAGTTAATTAAAAACATCCAACCCTGCCCAGGTTCGAACCCTCTTATTTTGTTGCGGGTCTCCTTTCCTACCTCTACGCTACAGATCCATGATACCTTGAAGCTAAAGTGCTAATTATATATAATAGTCATTGTTAATATCCTTAGCATTCGCTGTACTTAATGATCGCTGGTTATTAGCATTAGCTGGTTATTGATCGTATACACAACTGCAATAAAAGATCACTTCCATAATGAACTCTTTTATTTGCTACTTAGGTTGGAAAAAAAAGAGTTCATACTATCACACAAGCTTTGCTTGTGTAAATATCCATTAAGTATCCAATGAACGCCCGAAAAACTACAAGAACACAAAAAGTCTGGATTCGCCTTTTAAATAGCTTTTTAGCGATAACTCCAGTAGCAGGAACATGAACATTCCTGTCAATTAGAACGTGAACTTCAAATCTACTCTTCTCTATCATATATCTGGTCTGCTTCTCACCGCGTATTGTTGGTTCGAAATTATAGCTTGACATTTAAGAGAATATAATTACTTCTAATATGACTTCAAACTCATTAAAAAATCCTTTTATCGGCAAAAATACTCGCCTCAATTTAAATATAGAAATTAATGCAGTTGTAAATTAGATTAAAAATTTAGATTTCTTCTACTCCTCGGGGGAATGGCGGCGTCGGTCTTCTCATAACTTGCCCATTGTTTTCGAATAATTATTTTGTTTTCTATTCAGAGATTTATTTAATGGTGCCAAAAAAAGCCACCTACGGCATCAAATCTTCAAGTTCTTTCGATTCAGGGCACAGCAGTTAGTAGGCCTTTCCGTCAGCCTTTCCAACGCTAATAAATTTTTCCATCTGAACTCCCGAATTGACAACTAATCATCTCTTTACAAAAAGAATGTAATCAAAAATGCATGCAAATTTTTCATTACCTGACTCTCTAGTGGTTCCGCCGAGTAGGATAACAATCTTCGAGTTTGGAGGAGATAATATATCACTGCGTCCCAGATACTAACAACGCTGTCTACGCTTCGAGTTCCAGCCATCACTCCTTAAAATGTGATGAAACTTTATCAAAAAGGTCTGGCACTAATTCTCCCGTAATAAAATCCACTTGCACATTTAATCATGCGCGATTTAGTCAGCCGTCCTTATCGAGACAACGGATACATATCATTGCTGTTCTAACCCGAACACCAAAAATCGGATTCGGATGTTTTTTTTTCAAGCAGGACCACCACTAAGACCAATTTTACAGTATAATCAGCGAAATCGACAGTTTATTCTTTAGAAAATGTTATATTTTTCGTTTGCAATTTTTTCCATTGATTTTTCAACATAGAAAGAAAGAAAGAATTTATTTCTCTAGTCAGCATTAAATACAACATTGAATATATTTATAATTTAAGTTAAATGATGCGACTTAGAGAGGATAGACAACGGGACCTAAAGGTCCTCCAGGGTCTACCCTTAAGTTGTTCAAACATAACGATTTAACACTAATATTTAATGAAAAAAAAAAAAAACGAAATTTGAAAAAAAAAAAAAAAAAAAAAAAAAAAAAAAAAAGTTTTGAAGTAGGTTTTCTTCCGTAAGTTAAGATTTTTTGTTGGCGTTACTGAAAGAGCCCATCAACTTTAACTTAAGACAACCAGGTTCACGGTCGCAGGTGAGTTTTAAAATAATTTTTAAGAAAAATAATTTTTTTCTTTTTTCTCTTCTTTTCCCCTTCTCCTTTCCTTTTCTTTTCTTTTTTTTTTTTTTTTTACTAAGTGTTTAATATTTTTCGAAAAATCGTAAAAATGGCCATATCTCCTGAACTACAAGGATTTAGAGCTTCATATTTTAGCACGAGAATCGGAAGCTAGAGCAGTTGCCTGGTAGCATTTAACCAACGATAATCATTTTAAAGAAAAAAGGAAAAAGGGAAAAAGTACTACAAATCGTAGATAAGTTTTGTTAGTTCGTCGTTTTGCAACAAAAATGTATTTTTGAAATTATGGTAAAACACTTTTACTTTTGTCTCAGAAAAACTTTCAATATTTTCAGGAATTATATTTTGCAGTCTCAATAAGTTAAAAAGCTTGCAAGCACGATATCGGATAGAAAAACGTTCAAATCTTTTCTTGCAAAGAGGTTCTAATAGTAAATTGTATTTTGAGTTTCTTGTTTGTCTCTGCCGATTATTAAAAACAAACAAATTGTTAAGGAAACTCTCTGAATGAAAGGAATTAATTGAGCGCAGAACAAATTTGAGCAATTCGTATACATGCAATTCGAAAACCGATAGAAAATTGTATTTAAGAAAAATGTCATTACAGGAGTACATTTTCTTTCGAAAGAACATAAATTTAATTATTTTCTTTTGTAAAAGAAATAAACACTCCAGTGAACTTCGACTGCAGCAACCGTAAATCAGAATTCCGTATTGTATTATAGGAACAACATTACTTCTGTAGTATTCTAGTAATTGTGAAAGCGGCACGTAATGCCTCAGTTTTGATATAATACCACATTGTTTACCGAGTCTCATTTTAACATTATTAATATGAGTTTGATAAGATAACTTACAATCTATATAAATTCCTAGATATTTGCATACGGGTTTTAGTATAATGTTAGAAGAATTAAGCTTGAAGCGATAATTGGAAGCACTTTTTATATTCATTTGATTTGTTTTATCACTATTAACTATTAACTTGTTGGCGAGAAGCCAACGATCCAGCTTGCCAATATCTTCTCTAATTTGAGTTATTTGGCAACCAATTGCCGTCAGGTTGGTGTCATCTGCAAATAGTGTTACTTCAACTGATTTGCATGCTGATGGAAGGTCATTTACGTAAATTAGGAAAAGCAAAGGTCCCAGTATCGAGCCTTGAGGAACACCGCATGTTATTTTCTTCCAATCAGAGAATTGTCCATTTACTAACACTCGTTGAGTCCGTTCAAATAAGTAGGTCTGAAACCACCGGTTACAATTTCCTCTTATACCATAAGATTCCAGTTTATTTAGTAGTATTTGATGATCGAGAGTATCAAAGGCTTTCCTAAGATCCAAGAAAAAACTATAAATTTCATTTGTATGACTTCTCATTCTTAGATTTTCTGTCAATTCAGCTACTGCATCTATTGTACTATGTTTGGTTCTAAAGCCGAATTGTTTGTTGTATAAAAGGGATAAATTTTCAAAGTAAGAATATAATCTGTTGTGCATGGTTGGAATACTCTACGCTTCCTGGTTTAAATCAACCGTTCTTTATTACATAGTTAGTAAGTTAACACATGTATAAATAAGGTTTCAAAACACCATGTCAAAGAATTCATTCATTACTATCCTCCTTAGTTTTGAAGGAATATTTAAGTTAATTATTTTTCCAATTAATTTTTTGTTCGGTAAATTTTAAATCTGTTCCTTCCCTAAACTTTTTTCTGGCATAAGCCTTTCAATCTCGTCATCCTTATTACAGGATTAAATGCTAAATGATAGAAGAAGATTCAAGTAATGTATTTGTGTATAAATCTGAGAGAATCTAACTACATTGCTTGCATAGATGTTACAAAAACGATAAATTATAGTCACATTCAATTCATTCTGATTGCAACGGCTCCGGGTGTTTTAACTTTTTCGGCCCAAACTTTATTATAACTCAAGAAGATAACAATTAGAAGAAAAAAAACAATTTCTAACAAGAAAACATAATTGGACATATTGGCATCAAATTGGTTGAAATCTAGCGTATTTCTACGTACAGTATTAACTTCGCTTGTCTTTACCGATATGCCACTATTTCGAGTTTGGGTCGAAAAAGTAACCCTGGCGGCCAGGGGCGGATCTAGGATTTTCTCGAGGGGGGGCGGATATTCAAAAAATTTCTCGAAGGGGGGGGGGCAAAATTACAAAAATTTTGTTGACTTTTTTTCGACTAAATTGATTTTCTGAGCTCTCCCAAAGCACTACAAATACCGTATTTTGGCCGAAATTTCTGCGATGCAGGCAAAATTTTGAAAAAACAGGCCAAAAAAGGCGTTTACCAAAAAATGCGTTTTTTCGGCGCGCGCTCCCCCCTCAAAATTAGTATATATTGGCACCCAAGGCGTAATAAACAATTTTTAGGGTCCATCACCAAAAAGGGGATACTAGAAAAAAGTATAAGGCCCCCCCCCGCCCCTGCTGGCGGCAACTTATTTGGCCGCCGGTCAGGTCTAATTAAAATTAAAGGCAGTTTGAACACAGTAATAAATGGCTCATATTCTTTACTATTTATGCATCAACCATAAGCAAATCTTATTCTTGCTAATTCAATTGCAAATCAATAAGTGATGAGAAATCAAATGGGTTTCAGTGCTGAAAAAATCGCTCAAAAACAGCCGTAACAAAACCAATAAAATTAGATTTCTGGATACTTTGAGCCAATTTGAATTATTTCGTGAAAATTCGCGCGTTCACAGCAAAAAAATTGCCGAATTGGCAGAGAAAAGCATCAAATGTTAAGCTGCTACAATAGCATGAAAGCACATAGGTATTTAAAAAAGTTCATTGCTCTGAAGTAGAAAAAATCAGCTCTCTAAAAACGCTTGATCCATGAACATAATCACGGGCTATGAAAAAAAAACTTATGGATCTGCAAAAATATTCCACGCATGCACATAATTAACAGAAGTTTTCGATCACGAACAAATTTCACTTACAAAGATTGATAGAAAACTAAAAGGCAATCCTCAATATATCCAACAGACAAACTACAGAATGAATTCGATACAAACAAACAAAAGCGCCGACAAGGTGAACAAACAAGCACCACTTAATCGAGCCCAAAAACTGAACTTGCTGCCAATTAATAACCGAACTATTAGTCATTTCATACATTTCTGCGATTGCTAGTGCTAGGTTGACAAATAGAAATAAAATAACGAAGACACGACTTGAAGACGTCCGTTCGGCCCACGAAAGGTCATCGTCATCGTCGCCACTACTGTTGTCGTTCCCATTACTGGATGTCACTACTTGTCGTTTCATTGCGTCCGACAAGTATATACTCTGCAACACGACTTCAATAGTTCTGAAAACATTCAGCGAAAATAGACATGCAGCTATAAGGTGGACTTCAAACTGAGCACTTGAGGAGTCATATTTGTTCTGGTCAGATTCGCTGTTTTTCTCGCCATCTGTTTCTGCTAAAGATTCTCCGTTTATTAAAATAAACAAGGCCCACATGGCATTAAATACCGAGTACGTGAGTGTAGCTAACGAAGTGACCGCTATAACTGGTTGACTCATCCAATTGATCACCCCTTTTGACCTTTTTGGGTGACCTTTTATAATACACGTTGCCAATGGAAGCATGAATCCGAGAACCGCAAGACATACGACACACACCACTACGTGGTAGAAAAGAACAAAGCTGTGATTCGGAACGTCGGTTTGTGCCAAAACTTGGTCGATAACTACAGTTCCGACACAAGAGAACAAAGCAACAAAGCCGATTCCAAATCCGCACAACACTTCACAGATCTTGAAGTTACACGTGAATAGCCGTTTGTTCTCATCTCGCGGCACCCAAGAATCGTAATTTTGCTGAGCTAACTTCTTCCTAATTGACGAAGTCTTTTTACCACAATTTGTCCACATTTTACTGAGTAAACTTGTCGAGTACAGCAGAAAAGATGACAAAAAGCAGAAAAATAAGAACGAAAATCGTTCTTCGAACTGCGAAATTGCATTTAGAGATCTCCTGAAGCAATCGCCTGTTATCCTTCTTCCGTTAATCAAAAGTTCTTTGTCAATTCCTGCATCGGAGATGTCCATTTGAGATACTATTAAGATATTAATTAAAGGGGGAAAAATTTTGAGAATAGAAAAACAAGTGTTATCCACCACCAAATATTTTAGAAGCGTCATTTAAACGAAAATTATTGAATTTCAGATTAATAGATTGACCAGGAATTATCTAGCCGTAAGTGAAAAAAATTAGTTGACAATATCATCACCAAAACCGTCAAAACCCAATGGGCGCCACTATTTCATCACTTTAGTACAAAAAATTACTATTATCTGATGACGCTGAATAATTAAATTTCAAGGATAGTAAATATTAATGGAAAAATGCGCCTGAATAAACGCGTTTCCTACACGAACCTAAAAATGTTTTTTATGTCCAGAGAAATTTTCTCTTTCAATACAATATTCTCTTTCTACCTTTTATTATCAACCTATAAACACCCCCGAATAATTTACAAAAAACAGCCCCCACCCATCACCACTTATGCAAAGATGTTTTTGAATTCAACTCTTAGAAGTTAATTTGATCTTATGGACATCAATGATCATGCCTGGCTGTGAGAACTCCAAGGACTCCAGAGTCTCTTTGGAGAGCGAGAGGATCCAGTAGAAAGCATTGGCAGCTATGGCATGACTAATAGACATGCGTGCTAGTCCTGAGAGCGATACAATGTAGTCTTTTGAGAAGAACACTGTTAGCATCAGCTGGGAAGAGAGGAAGAGGATTTGGAGCACGAGCACAACTAGACGCAGAATTGTGAAGCAGGACACGCTAAAACAAAACAAAAAGACAGATAAAAACCCTTTTTGTCCCATGTGAACAACTTACTCCGTGAAACAACCAGTGCAAATAACTTTACCCTCAGCTGAATTTACAAAAAAATCGTTAGATCCTACCCAATCCTACCCTTGCAGTGGGTATAAGCTGTAATCACTTAGACAGTCAGTCAACATGAAAATGCGCTACTCTGATTGGCAGAAAATTATTGCCTTTAACCTAAAGAACTATATCCTCCCTCAACTGAATTATAGGGGATGTTTACAACTTGGTCCCTCTTAATTACTTTGCACTCAGATGAAATTTTGGATCAAACGTATAATCCCTCCCATCAAAGATTGAGGGGAATAAAAAAACGGTTTTTCAGAAAATGACTTCGAGGGCAAAACAAATTGATCTTATTAGTCCCAAAATCAATCGATACCAAGTTATGATTAATGTTTTACGCTATTAATTTGAGATAAAATAGCTATTCGGTATGAAAAATCTCCAGCAGTACGTTCAGTGCGCTTGTTTCGAATGAATATTTTATGCAGATCTAATTTTCAAGCTATTGCATCACACTCTCTCATTATTACATCAAACCCAAGGATAACCGGTTGCTGTGCAAGTAGCGCAGAAAGTTCCGACGACAAAAAAAACTTTATTGCGAATTGTTTGTTTTTGATTTAATCGGCAATGAGCTGATTTGAATGAAAGCCTATAAAGTAAACACATTCGATAGTGAGAAGAATCGATTTATTGAAAACAGTTTTCATCAGAAAGTTAATCGAAAAACAAAGAAAAACTAGTTTTTTTTTAACTTGCAGAATTTTTTTTTTGGTTTTTAAGGATTTTTGTTTTAAAGAAGGAATTATGAGACGATTCAAAAAAGTATAATCCTGGGATAAAACTCAACTTTAACGTCTTATTTTCGTATAATAGACCTAAACTCTCGCTTCATTTGCTCGAAACTGGACCAAAAATAAAAACCGAAACCTGTCTTTCTCTACACTGAGGAACTTTTTATCGAAGCTTTTAAAAAAAGTTTGAATCAAGCCTGCGAGGACGTTCAAATGATACGATGATTATATGTGGCATCTAATTTTGTGGAAACAAGAAAAATAAAACAAGGAAAGCCGGTTGCTGTGCACGTAGCACAGAATATTCCGACCATATTCTTGAAAAAACCTCAAAAAAAGCTTTTTTTTTCAAACTAATGTCGTTGTTTATGCGTGGTGTGATAAAAAAATCTGGTCAAAAAGCCTGAAGCTTAGGCAAGATGAACGAAAGTTCGGTCGAAAAATGACTAGAAGACCAAAAAGTCAAAAAATATCAAAAAAAATTTTTTTAAATTTTTCTACAGAACTTTTCGCTCGCTTTTTTTGCTTTAAACTAGTCTAAACATCAAAATCTTCTAACCGAGGCAATGAAACATTTACTGAAAATTTTTTAATGTCCTTCTTATCACGACTGAAAGGGTTTTAATAAGATATATCACTCCATCCTTTCTGATAATTAATTGTTGTACCTGATTTTGCGTGGCAAAAAAAAAAACTAAAGCACGCCCTATTACAAAAATCCTCCGCATTTTCAACGGACGCAACAAAAACTAAAACATTCTTGAATACAAAGTTGATCCCCGTGGTCGGAACAACAAGGCAGCCGGTCGCTGAGCAACCAAGTATTGACTGCTCTGATCACAGTTATAAGTGAAAAAAAAAAACAGGTTAAAATTGAAAAAAAAAAAAAAAACGCTCCGCTCTTAGTTAAACCAATTTCTTTTCACTGCCAAATCGCGCCTGATAAGACTATTATAGGACACCTTAAAACTGACAGGAAAAAAACGTAGGTTGTCGCTTGTCAACTTACTCTACATCTGCAGTGAACTGCTCTGCAATCGATACTACCAAATGGATAAACGCAACAACAAAGAACAACACCAGAGCAGCCTTGGAGTAAAATGATCCGTTCGATTCATCACGTAGCAGCCCCCCGTTTGACCCGTCCCCATTATTACTCCCCGAGTAGAGCAGCTGCGTTTGCTGATCGCCCATCATTTGCTGATTCATTGCAGCTGTTGTTTTTCTGATGAAAAAATTGACCACACAAAGATACAAACAAGCTACAAAGCCGAATCCAAACATGTAAACAGCGAAAATATCTATGTACAAATCGCGCATTCCAGACGCCGAAAAGAACTTTGCGAATAGCAACACCAGACCAATGAGGGCAAAGAGCATAGCATAGAGAAAAGAGACAGATTTTGAAGCGGGTGGTGCGTTCGAGGAGTTGTGAGTGAGCCAGGGTGGGTGATTCAGCCCCAGGGGTCCAGTGCCGGTTCCACTCAACGAAGGAATCACAGATCCACTTGCCACAGATAACGCTGTCGTTGAGTTCATCACAGCAGGTCTCCGCTCTTCTCCAGTTTCACTTAGGGTTCCCATAGACCTCATCGGGATCGATTCCAACTGTTGCGAGGACATCGCGGTTCCATAAATGCCTCCGGCGCCTCCCAAACTTCCCTCCTGCGAAGCGTCCCACTTTTGCTGCTGGACACCGACCGAAAGTGGAAACATACCGCCTCTGTGCGTGCCACTAGGGGGTGGTATACTCGCGTTAGATGACTGTATCTGATGAATTGGACTGCCTTGATAAGGGTTACCCTGCTGCATTTCAGAAGATATCTCACTACCGAATCTATTTCTAATCGGTACTGAAGTCATGGTATTTTCGGCTGTCTGACCCGAGTTATTGGAGTCGAGAGTTCCCATTGGCCTAGATAGTGATCCAGAGGGACTGTTTGTGTTAGCGTTCATAAAATGATTACTCATTAGGGTAGGGTTTTTCGGACCCATTGCCATTGAGGGCGGCGGATAAGTTCCTTTCGGCAAGGTTCCCGCCATGATTTAACACACTAATTCTGCTTGTCTTCTTTGTTTTCAGGCCAATCATCCGTTTACATGATAGCACAGCATAACTCAAATCTATTTATTTTATTTCTTGGCTGAGAATTTCCAACGCCACGTAATTTTCACGCAATGCATTTTGTCGCACGCTTCACTTGTCATTCGAGGTCTATAAACAAATATTAATCAAACAACGACCATATTCAACAAACTACAGATAGCCAGTAAACACCTCAACAATGAGGGGTAAGAATAGCTGAAAGGGTAAAACAAAATTGGGATCTCAGTACAATAAGTCTCAATATCGATCAGACCATTTTTTCTCGACATCCAAAAACTTTTTTGGATTTTTGTGAGTTTGACGACCGCTCTTCCCCCCCCCCCCTTTCCCGCCTAAATCCGCCCACTGGTTCCGACACAAATTAGATTGTTCCAGAACAAAACTTAGATGGTTCCGACCACAATTTACGCTTTTCGCTACAGAACAATCTAAATTGTGGTCGGAACCATCTAATTTTTCTTACGAACAATTTAAATTGTGGTCGGAACTATCTAAACTTTCTTACGGAAAAATTTAAATTGTGGTCGGAACCATCTAAATTTTCTTACGGAACAATTTAAATTGTAGTCGGAACTATCTAAATTTTCTTACGAAACAATTAAAATTGTGGTCGGAACCATCTAAATTTTCTTACGGATCATTTTAAATTGTGGTCGGAACCATCTAAATTTTCTTACGGAACAATTTAAATTGTGGTCGGAACTATCAAAATTTTCTTACGGAACAATTTAAATTGTGGTCGGAACCATCTAAATTTTCTTATGGAAGAATTTAAATTGTGTTCGGAACCATCTAAAGTTTCTTAGGGAACAATTTAAAATGTGGTCGGAACCACCTTAAATTTTGTTACGGAACAATCTAAATTGTGGTCGGAACCATCTTAAACTTTGTTACGGAACAATCTAAATTGTGGTCGGAACCATCTTAAATTTTGTTACGGAACAATCTAATTTGTGGTCGGAACCATCTTATATTTCGTTACGGAACAATCTAAATTGTGGTCGGAAACATCTTAAATTTTGTTACGGAACAATCTAAATTGTGGTCGGAAGTATCTTAAATTTTGTTAAGGAACAATCTAAATTGTGGTCGGAAGCATCCTACATTTTGTTACGGAACAATCCAAATTGTGATCGGAACCATCTTAAATTTTGTTACGAAACAATATAAGATGTGGTCGGAAGCATCTTAAATTTTGTTACGGAACAATCTATATTTTGATCGGAAGTATCTTAAATTTTGATACTGAACAATCTAAATTGTGGTCGGAAGCATCTTAAATTTTGTTACTGGACAATCTAAATTGTGGTTGGAACCATCTTAAATTTTGTAACGGAACAATCTAAGATGTGGCCAGAACCATCTTAAATTGTGTTACCGAACAACTTTTGTTACGGAACAATTTAAACTGTGGTCGTAACCACTTCGAATTTTGTTACAGAACAATCTAAATTGTGGTCGGAACCACCTTAAACTTTGTTACGGATCAATTTAAATTGTAGTCGGAACCACGTTAAATTTTGTTCCGGAACAATTTAAATTGTGTTCGAAACCACCGTAACTTTTGTTACGGAACAATTTAAATTGTGGTCGGAACCATCTTAAATTTTGTAACGGATTAATTTAAATTGCAGTCGGAACCACCTCAAATTTTGTTCCGAAACAATTTAAATTGTGGTCGGAACCACCGTAAACTTTGTTACGGAACAATTTAAATTGTGGTCGGAACAATCTAAATTTGGTCAATTTAAATTTTGTTACGGAACAATCTCAACTGTGGTCGGAACCATCTTAAATTTTGTAACGGAACAATCTAAATTGTGGTCGGAACCATCTTAAATTTTGTTACCAAACAATCTAAATTGTGGTCGGAAGCATCTTAAATTTTGTTAGGGAACAATCTGGATTGTGGTCGGAACCATCTTAAATTTTGTTACGGAACAATCTAAATTGTGGTCGGAAGTATTTTAAATTTTGTTACGGAACAATCTAAATTGTGTTCGGAACCACCGTAACTTTTGTTACGGAACAATTTAAATTGTGGTCGAAACTACCTTAAACTTTCTTACGGAACAATTTAAATTGTAGTCGGAACCACCTTAAATTTTGTTCCGGATTTATTTAAATTGTGTTCGGAACCAACTTAAATTTTGTTACGGAACAATTTAAATTTTAGTCGGAACCACCTTAAATTTTGTTCCGGAACAATTTAAATTGTGGTCGGAACCACCGTAACTTTTGTTACGGAACAATTTAAATTGTGGTCGGAACAATCTCAGTTGTGGTCGGAACCACCCTACATTTTGTTTTCGATTTACTGGAACAAACTTTAGTTGGATTTACAGGAACAAATTTAGATTTACCTGGAACAAAATTTAGATAGTTCCGACCAGGGGCGGATCTAGGATTTTCTCGAGGGGGTGCGGATTTTCATAAAAATTTTGACGACCCTTTTTTTTGGACCAAATTGATTTTCCGAGTACTCCTAAAGCAGTAAAAAGACGCTGTTTCGGCCAAATTTTCTGCGCCGCAGGCAAATTTTTGAAAAAAAGTCAAAAAGCCGGTTTTGGGGACTTTTTGGAACATTTTGACAAAAAAATCGCTTTTCTTAGCGCGCGCTCCCCCTCAAAGTTAGTATATATTAGTGCCAAAGGCGCCTTAAGAAAAATTTTAGGGTCGGTCGGCCAAAATTGGATTTCTTAAAAAGTACCAAAGGTGGGACCCTTTGGGTCGGCAGGGAGGTAAATGGACAAATAGCTACACATATGAATAGATAGATAGATAAATAGATGGGTATATATTCGTTTTCTTCTAAGCTTTTGCTTCTGTAAAAATCACAGATTAAAATTTATATTCCTTCCTCTCCAAGACACCAACCATGCCATGCTACCATGCCAAGTCTTACCAATCCATGAGATCTATTCTGTGCTGTGAAACCACTTAAACTTTTGGGGAATAGCGAACTACTTGAAAAGCATCAGAATCATAAGTATTAATCATAGCGATTCAAAGTTCACATTGTTTCCATTTTTTGAAGAAAAAAAATTCCACTTAAAAACTGAACTTCTTGTGGTCAATGACCTTCTTGCATACTCCAACTTACTTTTAAATTTCTGGATGAATCAAACTTGTCAGAGAAAAACGGCCAAAAGATATCTTCAATAGTTGAACCAGTGACACCTTTCAATAAAGTATTTGGAATGATAAGTTCATTAGCACCAGAGATTAAAAAATAACATCACACAACATAATATCTTTACGCATAAATTGCAAGTAACAAGTATTATACAAATTAAAGGCTAAGCGCGGAATTATGTAGTCTACCACAAAAATTAATGGATACTCTTCGACGTCAAAGTTGAACAAAAAAACCTAATTTTAACCAAAATTAGAGCAAAGAAATTATATTCATGAGGTTAACACTCAAGCGTAATCATCAGATTGATTTAAACTAAAATATGAAGGCCGCAGCCCAGCAAATGTTAAATTGTTTTGTGGTAGATCATTACACAAACAGCACTTTAAGCCTACTAAGCCTTTTTACGCAAACCAAGATGAAGTCGAAATGCCTTGAGCTTTTTTCACAGCTAGCTGTTCCGATGTTGTAAAATGAAGAGCGGTCAAAAGGGCATCTAACATACTGTTTCTGCCATCTGAGGCCGAAGTACACAGCAAAAATCGGTGCATCACATTTTTGACGTACTCAATGTTGCTTCCTTCTCTCGACTCACGAAGTTTCAGCATGTTAATACGGCAGTTCAAACTTTCGATTTCTTCTTGATATTTCATTTCTTTCATCATTGAGTTTTCAGTCAAAGACTTCAGCATGTTCTGAGCTTCCACGCGCTCGTTACGTGCTTGTTTTATCTCTGCGTCTTTTCGCGCCATCATTTCCCGAAAGTGCATAGTCATTTGAGGTCCACTACTTGAAGGGCTTGACGCGGCAGCAAAAACCGAATCGTTTAAGGTATCAATACTATCATTACTCCCCGTTTTAACATTCAACTTTTCCATAGGATACGAGCTACCACGATTCTGATGCAAGTCAATTATTTCCTTTTCTTTTTCTGCCAATAAACCACGCATCCGTTCTCGTTGCTTGACCAGTGCTTCTTCCAACTCTTTAAGAGTGTATTTATGCTCATTTTCTCTTTTTTCAGACTCAGAACCATTCTCTTGCTTCAAAACCTTCATTTGCATTTCATACTTTGACCTTGTATTCTTTAATTCATCTTCAAGCTTCGTATTTTTGTCATGCAATGCGTTTAGATCACCTTTTAAGGCCCTTATATTTGCTTTGAGCTTCTCAATTTCAGCGTTTTCACCATCTCTTACTTTGTTTCGCAGCAAATTTTGGGCGCGCGTTTTGTAACGCTCAAATTCTTCTTTCAGTTGTCCTAATTCCGCAACGGTTTTTTCGTAAGAGGACCGGTAAGTACTTTCGTTATTAATATCTTCGTTGAGTTCATCCAAAACACTTAAGCCAGCTTTCGCTCGCGCGACCTTGTATAACTCCTTGTACCTCTGAAGTTCAACTTCAATTGCTTCCACACTCAAATTAGAATCAGTTTGGTTCTTACCCATTGCTTGAGACAACAACGCATTTTCAAGATCCAGCTGCGCAACTCTGTCTTTAAGACTGTTAATCGCATTTATACTCTCAACCCGACCAGATTCATAATGTGATAAAGTATCAGTGAATTGCGACAGTTTCGATTCTAAATTGCATATTCGCTCTTCAGCGTTTTCCTCCACTGACTGTGCGCGCAGTTCCGCCTCTCGTGCTTTTTTCTGTTCTGCCAGAAGCGCCACTTTGTTAGAAGCTCTGACTTCTTGTATTTCTTTTTGCATTTCAGTTATCATTTGTGGCGTCTCGTTTGCTTTATTTTCCGAAGATTTAAGCCTAACGGCTACATCCTCTAGTTCTTTTTCCAGCGACGCTACTTTCGACTGATACTTCAGAGCCTCTGCTTTTAATGCACGTTCGTTTGACAAAGTATTTTCAAGATCAGTTATCCGCGAATGCTGCTTTGAAACCTTATGGCGTTCCTCTGCAAGCAACAATTGTAGCTCTTTCAACATTATTGAACTTGTTTCATTTTGCTCATCCAATGAGAATTGCTGCTCCCTAACTTTTGTTTTCAGTTCTTGGATTTGTTTTTCCAACTTTTCATTTAAGGAATTCATGTCTTCTAATCTATTGCTTAGTTCACTTATACTATTGTCAAATTCTTCTCTCATTGCTTTTTTATCTTTGACGAAGGCTTCTTCAAGGCGTGTTTTTTCTTTCGACAAGAGGTTAAAAGCGTTTGTGAGGGATGCTAGTCTATTAGCATTTGCATCTGGTTCGACCGAGCTGTTTTCTGATGGTTTTGGCGACATCGCTCGATCTGCGATCGAAGACTTTTCCGAGCTTGCTTCACTGGCAGCCGAGCCAGGTCGTTCTTCTGGCAATGCATCTGCTTCCTGATTAGAATTTACAGTTCTAAACAAATTCAGACTTACAAAATCAACATTTTTTTTATCTATGACTTATAGTCTATGCAATTTTGCCCCCATATGAAAAACAGAAAAGAACAAATTAAAATCTATTCATAACTCACTCTTTGTTCGGGCAGCATTTGTCCGCCGTTATTGCACCAGGCGTGGAGCTAATGACCTGCGAAAGAGCATCTCTTTCTTCGCACACCGATCTGTACGCGACAACCAAATCTTTCAATTTCTTCTCATACTTCTGCAATTTCTTCTGAAGAGATGAGACTGCGTCTTCTAATTGGGCAACGTATTCGCTTTGAGAATTACTACTACCCAACACCAGTCCCTTGAACATAATAGCTACCTGAAAAAATGACTTCGCAAGCCAAAACTTTGTTTCAAGTTTCACTGACTAATATTGTTTTTCGGTTAAACTATGACAGAGTGGTACCTTGAGAATAAGACACCTATAGCTCTCAAATCATATAGTAGTTAAAAACTCGCCATTCAGAACGATGTCAAGTATATTTTCAAACAAAGTTTATCTTTCGTTACTTCGTAAACCCCCCCCCCCCCACTCACTATTTTAGAGTAGTAAATTCAAACAAAACGCTAAAACGAGTTTTGATGACAAATAACTTTACCCAATAACGGTTTTTTAAACTAACTTGAGGCGAGCATTTTTCTTGATATTCATTTAAACAATAGTAATTACAATTTTCTATCTATGTTTTCAAATTATTACATGCGAAACGCATGCGGGACCTTTTCTATCACATGTGCTTTTCGAGGGACCACTCTATCATAGTAGTACCTGTTTTTCTGATTCGCAGATATCATTAACTTTCCCGTTAAATTTCACAGAGGCAGAGCTGAGCTTCGCACCACTTGCGATACAAAAATGAAGGACATGAAAAACGGAAACAAAACAAATTTAAAGTCATTAAAAACTGCAAAAAAGCCCAAAACATCCATGTACCATTTAAAACTATACAAGGAGCGTTTGCATGGATAGAAAGAAGTTCAATACTCAAAAAAAGTCCTTTCAGCGGAAGTAAGCCGAAAAAAATGAGATAAAAAATAATCTAAATCTGCCGAAAATTTTCAGTTTGCAAAAAAGAACAGGTCTCGACTGGAGTTAAACAGCCTGACTTTGTGGTCTCAAGCAGTGGTATAACAGCAACTTGGAAGAAAGCTGAACCTTATTTAACATTCGGGCTAGAGGAACTAAGCCGACAAAAATAAACAGACGGACGATAGTTGGAAAAAAACACAAAGATTAGTTAACAAAAAAAAACAGGTCCAAGTCGGTTTCGAACCACAAGCCTTCACCCCAGTTATGTTACCTCTGCATCTGATGCGCCGGATAGTTGATTGAATTTAAATTCATAAAAACCAAGCGGTAAGAAAACCGAAAATACCTGAGCAGAAACCCTTTTCAAGGACGAAAAAAAAGGACGAAAAAAACTTGAAACTGATAAAAAAAATTAATTCCCCTTTCCTTTCAAAACACACAAATGCACAAAAAATTGGGTCCTCAAACGACGCAAAAACAGGCCACTTAGTCGATATTCAGCAACTAATTCGATTAAGACGAAACAACAGACTAAATTTTTAAAAAAAAAATAGCGAATCGAGTCGGTAAAATTACAACGAATGTAGAAATCAAAATTCAATTCAGTCGGATTTTTACAAAACACTAAAAGCAACAACAAAGAAAACTATTTGCAGCAAAAATGAACGATTCTTAGATGTGGCAACAAAACCGACACAAAAAAGCAGACAGCTATTAGGCCGACGATTTTAGTTGAAACAGAAAACGGTGTTAATTGAAAAAAAAAACTGTTCCTTTCCTATTCAATTCCATGCATGACCTGGCCATCCCAGGCGAATTAGTTACCTCTTTGCTAAGTGTGCAGTAGACGACACTAAAAAACTTGAATTCTTTATAAACCAAGGTACCAACAGGAATCCAGGTAAATCCTGTGAACTAAGTTAATAACGGGAAAAAAGTCTAGTACCTGGTTGCAATAGCCTTGCTTATTGCAGAAGGTTAAGAAAATATTGATTTTACACTTGAATTACAGCTAGTTAAATCTAGTATATTTACAAACCCAGTCCATGTTTCATTAAAATGGATTAACACATCATTTGAAGCCATATTCGATTTCACGCGTTCTTCTGCAGATTACAGGATACCTCTGACTCTTCTCTGCTGCTATTCACTGGATCAGTGTCTTTTATAACCGTAAAATCTGTCATCATGATGATAACATAACAGCAGATGCCATTGCTACACAGCAAAAACTGACGTAAGGACTCAATCGCTCGCCAATGCGAGCGAACTTCCAGAAAATACCCAACATTCCTGTTTTGTTTCTATCAATAACTGAAGGCCACAGGGAACGAATATATGTACAGGTGCATATAAGGAAAATAACAACTGTTAGTAAACTCTGAAAGTTGAAGACCGCTGACATCAGTTCTGAAACACATCGGACGGCCCCTTTCTCTTAATGCATCTCAACGCCAAGGACTGACATTACCGAAGTAAGACATCATACGCAATTGATCAATCAGATGGTCAAAAATTATCACGGTAAGCGAAATAACTTCGCCCATTGTTCATCATATAGGTGTGATTTTAAAGCACCTATATGATAATGATAAAAATCATGATAAAAATATATAGGAAATACTGATCGCCAGAGGCCAAAATAAAGCCTACAGATCAGAACCTGTGAATAAAACTATATGATAATGAAAAAACAGTATTAATGATAGAACTAATTCCGAAGAAATGCTTATTTATAGAGCCAAGGGCAGCTAAGTATAAATATCTGATAGACACGTGGCCTCATATCAGGTCAATCTTTTTGAGTTTCTTTCAACTCCAGTTTATTCAGTGCACGTGATAATTTTCTCAATCCGGTTGACTTGATTCAAAACCATCTGAATCTCTTGCCTTCTATCCACGTTATACTGTGCTCTTCCATATCTAGAAATGTTGCAGCAGAAAAGTCACATATATGTAACATTCGCCCGGAAGTACATATCGACGGAAAATAAAGCCAGGTTCTAAAGAGACTGGCTAGCGTCTGAACACAGCTCTACATGGTTTTCACCGTCTCTGCCAAAGCCATTTCTTTTGGTGGTTTTCCTAACATCGGGTCGACAAAAACGTTAATGTTTCTGGCTTCGGTCAAACCACTCAAATTAACTTAATTGTATGCAAGAATAGTGAGCTCATGGCTGGGTCTCAGTATCCCCAGACCACGAAGTCACTCGTAAGAACAGGGCTACCACTATTTATTACATTACTATTGTTTTTCTTAAGTAGATAAAAATCATCATCTCCATCGAAGATGGATCAACCCTTTTGTGACATTCGACCAGAATGGCCAAAATGCAGTCTCTGCAGAATTCGGTATTTTAGCAGCAAGCCTTCCGAATTGGCGATTTAGAACGGATAAGGACGTTATTTGGACGATTAGCCAAACGGTGAAGGCTAGAAGATTCTGGAATTCTAATTTTTAAAAATTCGAATTATGACGTCATATTTCTGAGAAACGTCAGAGACGGCCATTTTAGCTAAAATAGCAGAAAGAAACAGAACAACTTTTATCTGCGATTGCGAACAGTACGAAAATCGAGATTGGAAAACGACAACGAACTACAGAATAGCAGAGAACGCTCCGAGTTGCAACTATTGTGCTGCTACAATAGTTGCAAGGCCGTTGCCAACAACGGTGAAGGGTGAGAACCAGCCTTCCGGATTAGCAAGAAATCAAGAGTAAGGAGCTTGATTCGGCGGATTCAAGAATCCGGAAGGGTCTCGGGACGGAAACTTTTGTTAACTCACATAAACTTTTAGCATCCTGTCATGTCCTGACTTGAATTTAACTGATATTTTGATTAGTTTTGACAAGGATGAGGTGCTAGGAGTTGGGGGAAAGGGTTGATCCATCTTCGATGGAGATGATGATTTTTATCTACTGAACAAAAACAATAGTAATATGATAAGTAGTAGCCCTGTTTTTAGGAGTGACCTCGTGGTCTGGGGATACTGAGACCCAGCCATGAGCTCACTATTTTTGCATGTAATTCAGTTAATTTGAGCGTTCTGGTCGAAGCCGGAGAGCAGTAACGTTTTTGTCGACCCGATGTAGGAAAGACCACCGAAAAGTACTGGCTTGGTAGAGACGGTGAAAAGCATGCAAAGCTCTGTTTAGACGCTAGCCAGTCGTCTTAAGACTTAGTCTTGTTATCCGTCGATATGTATCTTCCGGGCGAATGTTACATGTATGTTTTTATGGCGCTCCTGGGTGTTATTCTTTTTTAACATCATGATCGGCAGAACCGTTAACGAGCGCTCCGCGCCGAGCGGATGCTCACATTAACGCCCTTATTAGGCCTAAACCGCCGGGGCGGAAGGGTAGTTCGGAACGCGGAGGCCTTCCGGATTGCCGTGAATAGCTTTTTAACCTAGTTAAGACCGAAAATTCACAAACCAGGAAGGGTGGGGGGATCGGCCGTCCCCTCGTCCCCTGAGCGGTTGGTGACCAAAAACACTTAAAGATATAAGTAAAACCAAACAAAAAGTAGTATAGTACCCAAGAAAAACAAAAAACATAAAAAAATAACCGAAAAAACCAAAAACAGTAAAAAAGTAAAAAATCAGAAGAAATCATCCCCCCAGACAAGATGTGATTCAACCCCCCCGTTTGTTGTTGATAGATATATTGTTGTTACAGGCATTTATATCAGTCAGGATCGTTACGATCAATTTTGTGGCCCGTTTGTGAGGCTTGTACTGTAGGGTTATTTGAGCATTTAAGCACGTTAATGAAAAATTGCGCCCAATCCGGAAGGGTCAGCTGATTTGCGCTCAATTCGGAAGGGTCCGGGGTGAAGACCGATCCGGCAAGCAGTACAGGGAACAACAGGAAGAGGCTCAACGACAACTACAATCGACTGTTGGGTATCGTTAACAAGTTTTGTATCCCTTTTGGTACAAAAAGTAGGATAGTAATCTGTGGGGGGCTCGACAGTGCTGCACTGTAGTGACCCTTCACCGAACTGCGAATATCCGAGTTAAGCACCTTAATTCGGAGATTAAACAAACCCGGAGGGGTATAGTATTACTAATATTATTATTTATATAGCCTATATTAATAGTCTAATATCATTTTTCAGTGAAAAACAACGAAAACAGACCGGTTTTTAGGGTCAAAATAGCGATATTTTGATCCCCCCACAAGTCGCGATTTTTGAGATATCGATATTTTTTGAAACGGAAAAAAGCGCTAAGTTAGTGTGTTACATCGTAACTGCACTACTGTAACAAGTAGAACCGGTTAACTTTAGTTCGGAAGTGGTTGGAACTAGTTTGGTACCAAAAACCAAATTTTCCCAATTTTTGATAGTAAGAAACACTAAAAATTTAGAAAATTTTTTGAAATTTTTGAGGTAGGACAGTAAAAATAGTTGTTCGGACAACGTCCACTAGTGAATCTACAAGTCTTAAAATCCGCTACCCGAAAGCCTTCCGGGTTGCAGAGAAATCGAACATAACGTGTTTGATTTGGTGGATTCATCAATCCGGAGGGGTCCAGGTAGCATAGTTTTTCGCAAATTTTTTCTACAATAGCGTTTTAGATCGGGTCTTTTGCATTGAACTAGAAGAGTATAGGCCTTCTGAGCTCGGATCAATAATTTTTAGGTCGAAAGGACCAGATTTGCGGAAAAAGTTAGGCGGAACCTATAAGAGAGAAAATTTTTTGAGTTCGGAAAAAAGACGTTTTGGTTAATAACTTTGGAACTACTGATCATATCGAGTTGATCTTGGTACCAATAGATCAGAAATTAGCTGAGCTTACTAATAGGATCAGAAATTTTTCGGAAAAGCGAGCGAGAAAATTTTTTGAGATTGTTTTTAGCAAATTACACAAATCCGGTGTTAATAAAACTATAAATTACACAAATTACACAAAATGGAAAGATGTTTCCGAAGGTGTTCTTCATTCTTTCTGAGAATGATGATGACGTTGTTTGTTTCCCCATTCCGCCTGCCATCATAGTGTTGTCTGTCGGAGATCTTCTAGTCGCCGTTACTTCAGTTGAGATGTCGGACAGTTCCGACATCTCCTCTCGATCCAACGTCCCGGTGGAAGTGGCAAAATCATGGCCTTGTTCTACCGGAGTAGATTCACTCGCCAGCCTTCTGCCTCTCCCTTCCAGTCCATTTACTCCCTGGTTGTCGTTCATGGTATGGTCCGTATTGACCTCCACTTCTAACAGTTCTCTTCGCTCTTCTGAGGTCTTTTGACTTCTCGTTTCAACCATTCTGCCTGAAACCGTCCCCTCTTTATCGGACCGGGTTCGCTTGATCCAATCCACAAAAGGATCGGTCATCGTTTTTCTTTGCTTTTCAGGTATGAATTTCCTAGAGCTATTACCTCGTTTTGGTATCCTTGACTTGTCTAAACTCATTCTTTATTTGTCACTTTCCTATGCCTACTCTTGACTCAATTGCTAGAGACCTTATAGTTTTATTAACAATAATAATGACACAACACAATAAATTTCACCAGATTCTATTAAATAGTGACCACGAATCCTGTATGTTGTCAGAGTACAGTTTGTATAAAATTTATTCACAATAGCCGATTATCGGTCCAAAGATCTGGAAACTAGCACAATATGATGTTATCAGTCAATTTAAAAGATAGTGTACTCACTACCCAATCAAGCACAGTTTAGGTTGATTTAAAATCAAAAAACAAAAAAATATATATATTGACACAATATGAATGTATATATATAAAAAAACGTATGTGTCTTGTACTCTTAGTCGGTTGCAGTACAATAGTCGAACTTGTCTTCTAAAGAAAAAGCTTTCCCTGCTTGGTGCTGCACCAAACAGACAAAACTTTGAAGGCAGTTATTTTCTCAAGTGGGCGTCTATTGCACCCACCGAGTACTGTGTTACCTATCTGCCTTCGGACTGCCCGAGCTAGACCTACTAAAATCCTCAGGGCAGTCACTTTTCCCAAAAACGTATTATGTTTCAATCCACACCAATGAGTCACGCTCTTTTTAATTTAGACTTAGTGTCGCGAATATCCGAGTTCGGACCTGTTTTGTATTAGTCTGGTTCTTTCTGAAAGGCAAGTTACCAGTGCAGTCACTGATACCTAGCCTGTGTATTAATAACCTAATACCTCTCGCTCTTTAGTCTTTCTTTCGTTTACCTAAGTCCTTAATAAAATAATACCCCTCCGGATTGGCACAAATAGGACCCTTCCGAATTAGCGACTATAAGACCCTTCCGGATTCGGACGCAGTGGAAGCAGTGTTGACATGGAAAGCTCCGAGAACGGACACACAGCTCATGAGCTTCCTAGGGTTTGCCAATTACTACCGAGAATTCATTAAGGGATATGCGGACAAAGTGTATCCGATGCAGAAGCTGATGCGCAACAAAGGGAAGAAGTTCGAATGGAACGATGAAGCACAAGTTGCTTTCGAGAACATAAAGCGGGAACTGTGCGAAGCGCCAGTGCTAGGCATGCCTACAGAAAAGGGCATGTATGTTCTTGACACGGACGCATCGGTGGTGGCCATCTCAGGAATCTTGCATCAAGAGCAAGAATGGAACGGAAGAACAGTTCTCCGTCCCATTGCATACGGCAGCAAGGTCCTGAGTGACACAGAGATGAAATATGGCGCACCAAAAGCAGAAATGTTTGCAGTAGTTACCTTCGTGGAGAAGTACCGTGCATACTTGGGGAGCGCTCCCTTCAAGTTACGCGTGGACAACAGAGCGTTATCCTGGTTGAAGACCTACTCGATGGATCAGAGTTATATTGGTAGATGGATAGTCAGATTGGATGGCTACCATATGATAATCGAACATAGGATGCGTGATAAACATCAGAATGCTGACAGTCTCAGCAAGAAAACTGAGTTCTATGAAAGATTGGAGCAGAAGCAGGCCAATCAGGCGGAAGTAAAGGAGGGATTCTCGTTTCTGGACAAAGAAACTTATGAAGCGCTTCCCTTAACGAGATGGTTGGATAAGTCTGGACATCCAATTCCAGGGCATCCTGAGTTACCTGTAGAGAAAGCAGCTGAGATAAAGATCCTGTCCAAGGAGGATCCAGTCCCCTTAGATTTGTTGCTGCGCTCGAACCTGGTCCAGCAAGAACTCTCTCGCATGAATATAAACAGCCTCTCATTATTGGATAAAACGGTGCAAGTCACACCACAAGTAATGCGGATGCTGGGTGGATTGTTAGAAAGAGAAGTGACCAGAGATGACCCCGAGTGGACAGCAGCAGTGGCATCGCTAACAGTCAGTGAGAAAGTGAAGATCATGCCGTCCAGACAACAGCACGAGGAGAACAAGAGGGATTGTAGGACAATAGTTCAGCAACTAGTATCCTCAATACCCCAAGAGATTTTAACCAGTACTTCTTACGGACGGAAAGAACAGGGGAGCAGCAAGCGAAAGAAAACCGTCACCTTTGTAGACCGGGAAAAAGAGGGTGAAGAGGTAGAACAAAATCTGCTGCAAGACTATTTGTCCGGGGAGAAGGATGAGGAGAGAAACCAGCAATCACAAGATCAACACCCGGGACAAGTGAATTTGTCCGGGGAGTCCGAGATAGACGAGAAAATTCCTGATGAGAAACAGGACCTAGAGAACAAAGTTTTGTACGGGGAGTTCAGATGGATGCGAAGGAAATACGGACATGATCTGGAGGAGCGTGCAGTCTCCAGCACAACACCTTCGACGGATGATAAGTCAGAAAGCTCGAGAATGAACACCTATTCAGACAGGGATTCGACCTCGGGATCAGAACTGTCGGAACTGGCGATACACACGCTACTAGTGGAAACTCGGGCGAGAAACCTGGACAGAGAGGTGTACCAGGATCCTGACAGTGATCGCTACCTAATACCAAGCGAAAGAGTCTTTGACAACGCAGCGGATGACTTAGAAACGATAGCGGTATCGAAACGTTCGATAAGCCTGTTGCCGCAGAAAGAGGTAGTCAGGACTGATCTTCAGCCGTTTCAACAAGAAACACAACCGTTGGCGAAGATTTGGTGCGTTAAGATGGAAGAAGACACACATCAGCCCAACGAGCTGAACAGTCAGATGAGAGTCATGAAGACGTACTTGAAGGCGAGATACAGACTCTCGGACCTTCTAAGGGCGCAGAGAAATGATCGCATGACAAGCAACCTAAAAAGGTGGATAGAAAACGGTGCACCTGACAAAGGTGACCTGGAAGAAGACAGCTATAGGATCCTGAGACAATACTTCATGCAGAAGGAGGGGAGATTATATCTGAACAAGGACGGGATCGTGGCTTGCAGGAGAAGAGAAGAAGACAAGGTCTTATACAAATATAACGCGATAGTGTTGCCGCAACTCTATCAGACAGAACTATTATTCAGGTCGCATGATCAGATGGGCCATCAAGGGATCGACAAAGTGTATCAGAGGATCCTGAAGCGCTTTGAGTGGCCTGGGATGAAAAAGGCATGCGAGAAATGGGTGACAGCATGTCTGTCATGCCAACAGGTCAAGGATCCTAGGAAGTTGCGATTTCCTTTACAATCAATTGAATCGTCTGAATTCAACGAGGTGGTGCAGATAGATCACCAGAAGATATGCATGACAGACAGCGGTTACAACCAAGTCTTGGTCATGATAGATCACTTCACGAAGTATGCAGAGGCCGTGCCCTGCATAACTGCCTCAGCGGAAGAGACATGCCACCACCTGATCAATACGTGGATAGCAAGACACGGATGTCCAATGACGTTTCAATCGGACAATGGAACGGCTTTCGTAGGCGAGCTTACGAAAGAGCTTATGAGACGGTCACAGGTCGCTCAGGCTCACTCCACGACATACCACCCTCAGACGAATGGCTTAGTGGAAAGACAGAATAGGACGTTAGTATCGATGCTGAGAGTATACTGTTCCAGGTATATGACCGATTGGGACAGATACCTTCCACAGGTGATGGGAGCTTATAATAGCACGCAACACTCCACCACTGGAGTCAGTCCACACATGATGCTGACGGGACACGAGAAATCTTTACCCTTGACATTCTTCTACCCAGAGTATGAGGGAAAGAAAACATCCCCACAGGTCTACGTAAGGGATGTGATCAGACGCCAACAGGAGTTGAACGACTTGTGTAGACGAAACACTCAGCAGGCACAGGCAAGGCAGAGGAAAAGATTCGACAAGAAAGCAGCTGGTGCAAAGGCTTACTCGGTGGGAGACTACGTATGGGTATTTCAGAACGTTATACCACCGAAAGGGACAAAAAAGCTTCTGAAGAAGTGGAGGGGACCCTTCATGATTACAGAGGTGCACCAAGAGGGACGCTTTTATAGACTGAGTACTGGCCGAGCCGCCCACTACGAGAACATCAAGCCACACAATCCATCGACAGAAGACTGGTGTATACCTGCAGACATGGAAGAAGGGGATTATCTAATGATGGATCCTGCTTGTGAGGTCAATGAAAAAGGCACCAGGGAGAAGAACGATGGAAACGAAGTCGTAGAGGAAGGTACGGATACACCATTGGACCTGGACCCAAACGAACAGATCGAAGCGGACGATGAAACCTTGCCCTACGCAGAGGAAGATTGGCAGGATTCCGAACAGACAGAGGTTCCCAAGAACATGGAACCAGATCTTCCGTTCACGATGCAGACTCGTCAGAAAGACGGGACGAGACTAAGAAAGAAATACAATCCTTACGGTGACGACTTTGTAGTGGATAGGATAGATCTAAAGAAAATAGTGGAGGAAGTAGTGGGTTTAGAGGAAATAACAGTGTCACAGGACATTGGCATAGTCGATGACCACAACGATGAGTGGGTTGACGACTGGTCGAAACCCGAGGTGGAGTTCGACGATGAGCAACAGCAGTCAAATGAACAAGACCTGACGAACCTGCGTGTCTTAGAGTGGCTGAACGAAATGACATCAGACCCTGAAAAGACCAGCGTTACGATTCAAGACGTAGATCGCGAAAGCGCTAAATACATTAAGACCGAACGAGATGATCCTTCCTGGGCTGCCCAGGAAGGACAACTTCTCATTCCAGCTTCTAATCTTGACTTAATACCCGGTATGCGATCGACGGGGACGCCGATGGATATTTTTGTCCGGGGAGTGGGGGTAGGACTTACCCACACTGAAAACTTGATAATAAAAAAATTGAGAAGAGCAAGAGAAACAGGAAACTTAGAAGCAGAAACAGGTGAAGAACCTAAGAAACCTGACATAGGCAGGGTAGTTGAGTCATATTTTAATTTACCAAATGAATATTCTAGTAACATAATACTAACAGACAGTGATTTCATACTCACAAACAGAACATGTGCGGTAGCTATCACCGCAGACATGAGTTTTAGGACGGCGCTAGCGGCAGATTTTAAGAGGGAATATAAAAACGTGGAATTCCCTTGGAAGCAAAGACCAGGGATAGGGGGCGTAGCAGCCTTACCCCCGGCGGTGTCGCAGATACCGGGAAAGTACTTATGCTTCTTGGTAACGAGGGCGACAGAGAAGCAGCACGTGGACCCAGAAAATCTAGTCTTGTCTTTGACGAGGCTGAGGGACTTCCTTGTGGAAATGGACGTGAAGGAGCTTTCGCTTCCAGTGTACGATCCAAATAGAGGAAGACTGCATCCTCGGGAATTATACGCGCTTGTACACGTGATATTCTCTGATACGAACATACAAGTGTATCTACATAAGAAATATTACTTAAGTATAGGCTGAGTGATGAGCGAGAGGGTGTTAGGCCAAAGACCGAGTTACATGTAATATGTGATATGTGTGTCATGTCATGTTATGTTATGTTATGTTATGTGTTGGGTTATTAAGATCATGGGTAAGTAGGGGTTAGTGACCATGAACAACTAAATGACGATCTTGGGAATAGATCCAAAGTTTGGACTGTCCAATCTTAGGTCGAATTCCAAAATTTTAGAAACCAATTGATTTTAATAAATTTTAGGATAAATATCTTTTTATCTGAACTGTCTTTAAGCAAATTTTAACGATGTATGTTAGGGTGAAATTGACAAGTGTGACATTCGTGATTTCTTTTCTAGATCCTGATTGATCATTTAATTGCTCACTTGAGTCAAAACTTGAAATCGAAATCAAATTAAATTTGGAGAAGAACAGTATGGATAATTTCAACCTGGATGAATTGATGGACCTGGCAGAGGCATATGTAGGACCGATGGTAGATGCGATCTATCGTCGGCTGATCGAACGAGACTTCGCTCTGGAGGACCCAGAGGTGGTCATGTTGCTGACCGCCCTGATTAACATCTTGGGGCACGACAACCGTGGGGACCGCCCCACGGAAGTCCTGTTGATGGCAGCATATGGAGAGAGAGGAGTACTAGACCGCCCGAACATGAGAGTGATGAGGTGGAGAAACGGGGCTCTCTCAGGGAGTGACTTGGCGAATGAGCCTGGGTTGGGAAGTTCTAGGACTTACCAACCAGGTGAGATGCCAATGCCCTCCAAGCCCAAACCTGGGCTGACGAGAATGCATCGGGAGATGAACAGCGAGGCGACCTCGTCTGGTTCACCACTGAGAGCAGCTGTGCCACCAAAAGGGGCGAAAGTAACACAGAAGGTTCAGACGAACCAAACCATGCAAGATCTGGACGAGATGAACGAGCAACGGAGAAGATAGAGTGGAGTTGCCTGGCTGGGGACCAGAAGACTGGGTCAAACCTGGTAGCTGTCTGGCGGAAGTCTGTGGACTAGAGGGTCACGTTTGTGGAAGTCTAGACTGTGTGAAAACCCTGGAGAAACAACACAAGCAGTTGACGGTATTGTTTGGAAATGTAGTGATGAAAGCAAGAACGGAAACGGAACTGATAGCAGATTGCCATGGAGGAACCGATGTGAATCTAGTGACAGCACTAGGATTCTACAGCATGTTTGGTTCTTTAGAGTCACTATTGAATCTAGAACAGAAACATGAGATGGTCACAGCCATCAGCGTAGAAGTATTCCCAGGAGTTCTGCAGACTGAGCAGAAGTATATAGGAAAATGGAGGGAAGCAATCGAAACGGAGATGAACATCAGACACAGCGAAACTTATTGTAGACCATCAGGAGCACGATATTTGGTGGGTTCAATGTTGGCTCCAATGTGCAAGAGCAAGTATCCTGTACATTTCGTAGCTGTGGATGTGAAGAGTACAAGAACGATTGTGGATCAAGCCTTTTCAGTGCCGAAGTGCGTGAGGTTGGCAAGAATGTCTGAAAAGTCTTACGAGTTACTGTGTAAGATTTTCTCAGCAGTTCCAGAAAGAACCAAAGAGGAGTTGGAGTCAATACTAGGAAAGAAGTTCATGGGATATGTGAGCGGGAACTTCAGTGACTTTGAAAAACAGAAACAGAGAGGATCAACTGTCACAGATTACAATGCAGTAGATGAGAATGATGAGATCCACCGAGTGATGATGGAAGTGGAGCCATTGCTGGAAGCTTCGGGAAAACGGAATTGGAGGAGCATCATGTTGACACATGACGAGTTTCCTTGCCACTGCTTGCTGCAGACCTGGTGGTATCCCAAGCGTAGTAATCTGGTGTTGATCTGGGACTCTGGAGAGCTGCTCTCCATGGGTTTACCAGATTCATCACAGCCCATAACAATAGTGATAGTAGGAGTTATGATGGCGATACGATGGCTGGAAGCTCATGTGAGAGAAAATAATAGACAGGAGGCACCGACGAGAGAACAATTGCAGAAATTAGATTGTCTAAAAGATTTAGATCTTTTTGAGACAATGTGCAAAGTTCTAAACATTCCGATGGAAGTGAAGAAGATATGGGCAAGAAAACGATTGATGCCATGGTTCAGAGCTAACATGACTGCATGGTTGTACGAGTATGCGAAAAAGCATATGTCGAAACATGGCAGAGTGTACAGTGAATATCAGCTGGACATTGGGGCAGGAGCTTTCAAGCGAGCTTTCGTGACCCATCGGAATGCAGTGACCACCGCTGTGAAAAGAATTTCCAGGACGAGCGAGCGTAGTGGAAATGAGAAGGCAGAGATGCTGAAAGAAGATTTGGAAAGAAACGTGGCGTTGTGTCTCCACAACAGCTTCTGTAGAAACAGAGAATCAAACGTGGATCCCCTACCTTGCTGTAAACAGAGGGTGGAAGAGCAGAAGTGTTGGAGGACGGCTTCCAACAGCGTCAGGATAGTCAATGACGTGCTACAAGACACGGAGACCGAGAGTGCAGAGTCAGCGTCACAGGAGGAGGAAATGGAGCATTGATGAATGATCGAGAAAACAAGAGGCAACAAGAAAGAAAATTAGAAGAATTTAGAAGTTTTAGAACTTCTAAACGACGAAAAAAGAAGAGAACAAAGGGATGATGAAGAAAAGTTAAAACTCAGAATTGTTTTATGTGTGTGAAAAACTCAAGTGAGAAACCAAGCAACCAAGTTGTAATTGAAAACTGAAACATTTAAGTTGAGTTTGGAAATTGTTGCATTTATAAATTTGCATTTTGGTTTTAGTTGAAGTGGCTTTAGAGACACTCACTTATTATTTATTTAGAGAGGCTTGAGGGAAGAGTATATTTAAATATTCCAGCCTGCATGATTGTTTTTAATCACTTAGGAAGACTGATAACTTTGTGGTGACATGAAAAACTTGAGTAACTTCTTGAGGAGGGAGGTTGTTGCATTGTTCTTTCTAACCACAAAGTTTCTTAGTTTTAATATTCAGGACAATAAACAAGCAAGATTTCCGAAGGGAAGGAGCATAGTAGGATAATTTTAGCTTGTTGGTTGGCAGGACTGTCCTGCAAGCCAACACCTTTTAAATCTAGGAGAAAAAGTTTCAATCGGGATATTGACACTGGAAGTCAGAAAATATGTTTTATCTTAAGTCATATCCTCAATGTGCAGATTAATGAAAGAATTTGAAGGCTATGGTGGTGTAGTATGATGCCATTTATATTCTGCAGTGAGTCGATGTGACGTAGGTAAAAGTAATTTCGTGCATTTTGTAAATTCTGTTCGATGACACTGTAACCACTTAGAACATTGCGCGATTCAATGAGGACATTGACCGGACTGTCCGGGGAGTATGTGACATTCGACCAGAATGGCCAAAATGCAGTCTCTGCAGAATTCGGTATTTTAGCAGCAAGCCTTCCGAATTGGCGATTTAGAACGGATAAGGACGTTATTTGGACGATTAGCCAAACGGTGAAGGCTAGAAGATTCTGGAATTCTAATTTTTAAAAATTCGAATTATGACGTCATATTTCTGAGAAACGTCAGAGACGGCCATTTTAGCTAAAATAGCAGAAAGAAACAGAACAACTTTTATCTGCGATTGCGAACAGTACGAAAATCGAGATTGGAAAACGACAACGAACTACAGAATAGCAGAGAACGCTCCGAGTTGCAACTATTGTGCTGCTACAATAGTTGCAAGGCCGTTGCCAACAACGGTGAAGGGTGAGAACCAGCCTTCCGGATTAGCAAGAAATCAAGAGTAAGGAGCTTGATTCGGCGGATTCAAGAATCCGGAAGGGTCTCGGGACGGAAACTTTTGTTAACTCACATAAACTTTTAGCATCCTGTCATGTCCTGACTTGAATTTAACTGATATTTTGATTAGTTTTGACAAGGATGAGGTGCTAGGAGTTGGGGGAAAGGGTTGATCCATCTTCGATGGAGATGATGATTTTTATCTACTGAACAAAAACAATAGTAATATGATAAGTAGTAGCCCTGTTTTTAGGAGTGACCTCGTGGTCTGGGGATACTGAGACCCAGCCATGAGCTCACTATTTTTGCATGTAATTCAGTTAATTTGAGCGTTCTGGTCGAAGCCGGAGAGCAGTAACGTTTTTGTCGACCCGATGTAGGAAAGACCACCGAAAAGTACTGGCTTGGTAGAGACGGTGAAAAGCATGCAAAGCTCTGTTTAGACGCTAGCCAGTCGTCTTAAGACTTAGTCTTGTTATCCGTCGATATGTATCTTCCGGGCGAATGTTACATTTCCCTCAACTCCTAGCTTCTCATTATCTGAAAATGAATCTGGATGTTAATTAAATTCAATTCAGGACATGAGCAGGTAGCTAAAAGTTTATATAAAACAGTTTGAGTCTTGGGCCCGAGACCCCTCCGGATTCTGCAATCCGGGGAAATAACGTCCATATTTCTTTTAGGAAGGCTGGACACGTCGTCCCAACGGTGCGTACCCACGGAGCCGCATTCCCGGATAGCCGAAAAAACTAAATACCTCCGGTTTTATTTAAATTAAATCAGAAAACTGTTCACTAAATTGAGGCGCCTTTTGATTGGACAAAAAACTTTGCAGCCTGTTATAGCTAACAAAATTCCGAACATTTTTAAGAGATTTCATTGGCTAATACTTTTACTCTCATTGAATTAATTAACAGCAAAAGTCCAACTATTGCAGGGATTTGACCCCTTCAACAACCAAAGCAGAGGAAATTTTAAAGGTGGGATTTTCAAAAAAGGGATTCGACCCCCCTAAATCCGCTTCAGAACCAAAGCAGGGGTGGATTTAGGGGGGGGGGGGGGGGGTTATGTGGGGTGGCGTTTGCTTCTCAGGATTCGAGGCGATTCGACTCCTTGCCGACATATTTGGCGCCAATATATTTATCAAAATTTTCCAAAAAGTGCCTAAAAACTCTTTTTTGGTCTGTTTTTTACAGCATTTGTCCCCCCTCGAGAAAATCCTAGATCCGCCCCTGCATTAACATTATAATCGTTTATAATTTCGGTTGGGGGCCCTTAATAGTTTTTTTGTTTGTCGGGAGGGGGGGCATGGTGGGGTAAATATGCGTAGGGGTTATGGGTAATTGGGAACAGGGGGAAGGGAGTGGGAAGGAAGGATGAACGGACTAAGCGTGTGTGTGTGTGTGTGTGGGGGGGGGGGGGGGCGTGGTGGGTAGAGAAAAAGGGTATTCGAAATCAGAAAACAATGTTTTTAAGTAAGTTTGTAGGATCTCTTCATAATCAGCATAATCGTTACAACTCGGAGCGGTTTCTGACAATTTCCAATTCTATCTAACGTTATTTCTTCGTAGTTGCTTCCACTGCAACTATTGTTGTTCTGTCTTTCTTCTGTTTTTTCTCCAAAATGGCCTTTTCAGCATTTCTCAGAAATGTGACGTCACAATTCGAAATTTTTAAAAATTTAAAGTACCAGAAAATTCTGGCCTTCATGGTTTGTCTAATCGTTCAAATAACGTTGCTAATCCGTTAAAACCATTAATCTACAAGGTCAGATTTTCTTTTCTGGTCGATAAAAATTCGAATACGAAATTGCATTTTCGTACATTCTGGTCGAATGTCACAAACTCCCCGGACAGCCCAGTCTATGACCCCATTGAGTCTCATAGTCTTCATCAAAATGGTACAGTGTCATCGAAAAGAGTTTTTGAAATGCACGCAATCACTTTGATCCATCTCATATCAACTCACTGCAGAATGTAAATGGCATCATACCACACTTTTAAAGCCTTCCAAATTCTTTCACTAATCTCCACTTCCGAGGATATACTTAAGATAAAACATCTTTTCAGACTTCCAATGTCTATGTCTCGATTTAAAATTTTTTCTTCTAGGTTTAAAAGTGTAGGAACGCAGGACAGTCCTGCCGACCCACAAACTAAAATTATCCTCTTATGCTTCTTCCCTCCGGAAATTTAGTTATTTTTGGTCCTGAATATTGAAATTAAAGAACTCGGTGGTTAGAAGAAACAATGATATAATCTCCTTCTTCAAGACATTACCCAAGCCGTTCATGTCACCACAAAGTGATCAGTTAACTTAGTTGATTGAAAACAATCATGCAGGCTGGAATATTTTAAGATATTCTCCACTCAAGCCTCTCTAAATAAGTAGTCAGAGTCTCTAAAGCCACTAACTAAAATCACAATGAAATTTAATAAATGCAAAAAATTCTTTAATTTTCAAAACTCAACTAAATGTTTTCTTTTCAGTTTCAGTTGCAAACTTAGTTGCTTTGTTTCTCATTTGAGTTTTCTGTTAAACACAAAACAATTCTGAGTTTTAATATTTTCTCTTTCGTCGATTCTTCTTATTTTCTTTTTTTTGCATGTTGTTTTTCGGCCATTTGTCAAGGTTCCATCTCCCCCTCCTGCGACATTGACTCCGCACTTTCAGTTTCTGTGTCTTGCAACACGTCGGTAGTAGCTATTCTGACGCTGTTGGAAGCAGTCGTCCAACACTTCTGCTCTTCTACTCTTTGTTTACAACAAGGTAGAGGATCAACGTTAGATTCTCCGTTTCGGCAGAAGCTGTTGTGAGGCACAACGTCACGTTTCTCTCCAAGTCTTCCTTTAACATTTCTTTTTTTTCCCATCCGTCACATTCAATTGTTCCAGAAGTTCTCTTCACGGCGGTGGTCACTGAATTGCGATGAGTTACAAAAGCTAGCTTAAAAGCTCCTGCTCCAATTTCCAGCTGATACGCACTGTACACTCTGCTGTGCTTCGACATATGCTTTTTGGCATACTCTTACAACCATGCAGTCATGATGGCTCTAAACCATGGCATCAGTCGTCCTCTTGAACCATATTTTGTTCACTTACATCGGAATATTCAAGATTTTGCACATTGTTTCAAAAAGATCTAAATCTTTTAGACAATCCAATTCCTGTAACTGTTCTCTCGTCGGCGTCTCCTGTCTATTGTTCTCCTTCACATGAGCTTCCAGCCATCGTATCGCCATCATAACTCCCACTATCACTATCGTTATGTGCTCTGATGAGTCAGGTAAAACCCATGGAGGGCAGCTCTCCACAGTCCCAGATCAACACCAGATTACTACGCCCGGGGTATCACCATGTTTGTAGCAAGCAATGGCAGGGGAAATCATCATGTGTTGACATGATGCTCCTCCAATTACGTTTTCCCGAAGCTTCCAGTAGTGGTTCTATTTGCATCATCACTCGGTGGAAATCATCATTCTCATCTACTGCATTGTAATCCGTGACTGTTGATCCTTTCTGCTTTTGTCTTTCAAAGTCACTGAAGTTCACACTGGCGTATCCCATGAATTTTTTTCCCAGTATCGATTCTAACTCCTCTTTTGTTCTCTCCGGGTTTGCTGAGAACATTTTGCTCATAAGATTTTTTTGACATTCTTGCTAGTCTTACGCATTTTGACACTGAGAAGGCTTGATCCACGATCGTTCTCGTACTCTTCAAATCCACCGCTACGAAATGCACTGGGTATCTGCTTTTTCACATTGGAGCTAATGTCGATCCCACCAAAAATCGCGCTCCCGACGGTCTACGATAAGTTTGACTATGCCGGATGTTCATTTCCGCCTCGATCGCTTCTCTCCACTTTCCAATATACTTCTGCTCGGTTTGCAACACTCCTGGAAACACTTTTAACTTTTACACTGATGGTCGTTACCACCTCATGCTTTTGTTCTAGATTCAATATTGACTCTAAAGAACCAAACATGCTGTGGAATCCTAGTGCAGATTCACCTCTGTTACTCTCAACCCGACCAGATTCATAATGTGATAAAGTATCAGTGAATTGCGACAGTTTCGATTCTAAATTGCATATCCGCTCTTCAGCGTTTTCCTCCACTGACTGTGCGCGCAGTTCCGCCTCTCGTGCTTTTTTCTGTTCTGCCAGAAGCGCCACTTTGTTAGAAGCTCTGACTTCTTGTATTTCTTTTTGCATTTCAGTTATCATTTGTGGCGTCTCGTTTGCTTTATTTTCCGAAGATTTAAGCCTAACGGCTACATCCTCTAGTTCTTTTTCCAGCGACGCTACTTTCGACTGATACTTCAGAGCCTCTGCTTTTAATGCACGTTCGTTTGACAAAGTATTTTCAAGATCAGTTATCCGCGAATGCTGCTTTGAAACCTTATGGCGTTCCTCTGCAAGCAACAATTGTAGCTCTTTCAACATTATTGAACTTGTTTCATTTTGCTCATCCAATGAGAATTGCTGCTCCCTAACTTTTGTTTTCAGTTCTTGGATTTGTTTTTCCAACTTTTCATTTAAGGAATTCATGTCTTCTAATCTATTGCTTAGTTCACTTATACTATTGTCAAATTCTTCTCTCATTGCTTTTTTATCTTTGACGAAGGCTTCTTCAAGGCGTGTTTTTTCTTTCGACAAGAGGTTAAAAGCGTTTGTGAGGGATGCTAGTCTATTAGCATTTGCATCTGGTTCGACCGAGCTGTTTTCTGATGGTTTTGGCGACATCGCTCGATCTGCGATCGAAGACTTTTCCGAGCTTGCTTCACTGGCAGCCGAGCCAGGTCGTTCTTCTGGCAATGCATCTGCTTCCTGATTAGAATTTACAGTTCTAAACAAATTCAGACTTACAAAATCAACATTTTTTTTATCTATGACTTATAGTCTATGCAATTTTGCCCCCATATGAAAAACAGAAAAGAACAAATTAAAATCTATTCATAACTCACTCTTTGTTCGGGCAGCATTTGTCCGCCGTTATTGCACCAGGCGTGGAGCTAATGACCTGCGAAAGAGCATCTCTTTCTTCGCACACCGATCTGTACGCGACAACCAAATCTTTCAATTTCTTCTCATACTTCTGCAATTTCTTCTGAAGAGATGAGACTGCGTCTTCTAATTGGGCAACGTATTCGCTTTGAGAATTACTACTACCCAACACCAGTCCCTTGAACATAATAGCTACCTGAAAAAATGACTTCGCAAGCCAAAACTTTGTTTCAAGTTTCACTGACTAATATTGTTTTTCGGTTAAACTATGACAGAGTGGTACCTTGAGAATAAGACACCTATAGCTCTCAAATCATATAGTAGTTAAAAACTCGCCATTCAGAACGATGTCAAGTATATTTTCAAACAAAGTTTATCTTTCGTTACTTCGTAAACCCCCCCCCCACTCACTATTTTAGAGTAGTAAATTCAAACAAAACGCTAAAACGAGTTTTGATGACAAATAACTTTACCCAATAACGGTTTTTTAAACTAACTTGAGGCGAGCATTTTTCTTGATATTCATTTAAACAATAGTAATTACAATTTTCTATCTATGTTTTCAAATTATTACATGCGAAACGCATGCGGGACCTTTTCTATCACATGTGCTTTTCGAGGGACCACTCTATCATAGTAGTACCTGTTTTTCTGATTCGCAGATATCATTAACTTTCCCGTTAAATTTCACAGAGGCAGAGCTGAGCTTCGCACCACTTGCGATACAAAAATGAAGGACATGAAAAACGGAAACAAAACAAATTTAAAGTCATTAAAAACTGCAAAAAAGCCCAAAACATCCATGTACCATTTAAAACTATACAAGGAGCGTTTGCATGGATAGAAAGAAGTTCAATACTCAAAAAAGTCCTTTCAGCGGAAGTAAGCCGAAAAAAATGAGATAAAAAATAATCTAAATCTGCCGAAAATTTTCAGTTTGCAAAAAAGAACAGGTCTCGACTGGAGTTAAACAGCCTGACTTTGTGGTCTCAAGCAGTAGTATAACAGCAACTTGGAAGAAAGCTGAACCTTATTTAACATTCGGGCTAGAGGAACTAAGCCGACAAAAATAAACAGACGGACGATAGTCGGAAAAAAACACAAAGATTAGTTAACAAAAAAAAACAGGTCCAAGTCGGTTTCGAACCACAAGCCTTCACCCCAGTTATGTTACCTCTGCATCTGATGCGCCGGATAGTTGATTGAATTTAAATTCATAAAAACCAAGCGGTAAGAAAACCGAAAATACCTGAGCAGAAACCCTTTTCAAGGACGAAAAAAAAGGACGAAAAAAACTTGAAACTGATAAAAAAAATTAATTCCCCTTTCCTTTCAAAACACACAAATGCACAAAAAATTGGGTCCTCAAACGACGCAAAAACAGGCCACTTAGTCGATATTCAGCAACTAATTCGATTAAGACGAAACAACAGACTAAATTTTTTAAAAAAAAATAGCGAATCGAGTCGGTAAAATTACAACGAATGTAGAAATCAAAATTCAATTCAGTCGGATTTTTACAAAACACTAAAAGCAACAACAAAGAAAACTATTTGCAGCAAAAATGAACGATTCTTAGATGTGGCAACAAAACCGACACAAAAAAGCAGACAGCTATTAGGCCGACGATTTTAGTTGAAACAGAAAACGGTGTTAATTGAAAAAAAAACTGTTCCTTTCCTATTCAATTCCATGCATGACCTGGCCATCCCAGGCGAATTAGTTACCTCTTTGCTAAGTGTGCAGTAGACGACACTAAAAAACTTGAATTCTTTATAAACCAAGGTACCAACAGGAATCCAGGTAAATCCTGTGAACTAAGTTAATAACGGGAAAAAAGTCTAGTACCTGGTTGCAATAGCCTTGCTTATTGCAGAAGGTTAAGAAAATATTGATTTTACACTTGAATTACAGCTAGTTAAATCTAGTATATTTACAAACCCAGTCCATGTTTCATTAAAATGGATTAACACATCATTTGAAGCCATATTCGATTTCACGCGTTCTTCTGCAGATTACAGGATACCTCTGACTCTTCTCTGCTGCTATTCACTGGATCAGTGTCTTTTATAACCGTAAAATCTGTCATCATGATGATAACATAACAGCAGATGCCATTGCTACACAGCAAAAACTGACGTAAGGACTCAATCGCTCGCCAATGCGAGCGAACTTCCAGAAAATACCCAACATTCCTGTTTTGTTTCTATCAATAACTGAAGGCCACAGGGAACGAATATATGTACAGGTGCATATAAGGAAAATAACAACTGTTAGTAAACTCTGAAAGTTGAAGACCGCTGACATCAGTTCTGAAACACATCGGACGGCCCCTTTCTCTTAATGCATCTCAACGCCAAGGACTGACATTACCGAAGTAAGACATCATACGCAATTGATCAATCAGATGGTCAAAAATTATCACGGTAAGCGAAATAACTTCGCCCATTGTTCATCATATAGGTGTGATTTTAAAGCACCTATATGATAATGATAAAAATCATGATAAAAATATATAGGAAATACTGATCGCCAGAGGCCAAAATAAAGCCTACAGATCAGAACCTGTGAATAAAACTATATGATAATGAAAAAACAGTATTAATGATAGAACTAATTCCGAAGAAATGCTTATTTATAGAGCCAAGGGCAGCTAAGTATAAATATCTGATAGACACGTGGCCTCATATCAGGTCAATCTTTTTGAGTTTCTTTCAACTCCAGTTTATTCAGTGCACGTGATAATTTTCTCAATCCGGTTGACTTGATTCAAAACCATCTGAATCTCTTGCCTTCTATCCACGTTATACTGTGCTCTTCCATATCTAGAAATGTTGCAGCAGAAAAGTCACATATATGTAACATTCGCCCGGAAGTACATATCGACGGAAAATAAAGCCAGGTTCTAAAGAGACTGGCTAGCGTCTGAACACAGCTCTACATGGTTTTCACCGTCTCTGCCAAAGCCATTTCTTTTGGTGGTTTTCCTAACATCGGGTCGACAAAAACGTTAATGTTTCTGGCTTCGGTCAAACCACTCAAATTAACTTAATTGTATGCAAGAATAGTGAGCTCATGGCTGGGTCTCAGTATCCCCAGACCACGAAGTCACTCGTAAGAACAGGGCTACCACTATTTATTACATTACTATTGTTTTTCTTAAGTAGATAAAAATCATCATCTCCATCGAAGATGGATCAACCCTTTCCCTCAACTCCTAGCTTCTCATTATCTGAAAATGAATCTGGATGTTAATTAAATTCAATTCAGGACATGAGCAGGAAGCTAAAAGTTTATATAAAACAGTTTGAGTCTTGGGCCCGAGACCGCTCCGGATTCTGGAATCCGGGGAAATAACGTCCATATTTCTTTTAGGAAGGCTGGACACGTCGTCCCAACGGTGCGTACCCACGGAGCCGCATTCCCGGATAGCCGAAAAAACTAAATACCTCCGGTTTTATTTAAATTAAATCAGAAAACTGTTCACTAAATTGAGGCGCCTTTTGATTGGACAAAAAACTTTGCAGCCTGTTATAGCTAACAAAATTCCGAACATTTTTAAGAGATTTCATTGGCTAATACTTTTACTCTCATTGAATTAATTAACAGCAAAAGTCCAACTATTGCAGGGATTTGACCCCTTCAACAACCAAAGCAGAGGAAATTTTAAAGGGGGGATTTTCAAAAAAGGGATTCGACCCCCCTAAATCCGCTTCAGAACCAAAGCAGGGGTGGATTTAGGGGGGGGGGGTTATGTGGGGTGGCGTTTGCTTTTCAGGATTCGAGGCGATTCGACTCCTTGCCGACATATTTGGCGCCAATATATTTATCAAAATTTTCCAAAAAGTGCCTAAAAACGCTTTTTTGGTCTGTTTTTTACAGCATTTGTCCCCCCTCGAGAAAATCCTAGATCCGCCCCTGCATTAACATTATAATCGTTTATAATTTCGGTTGGGGGCCCTTAATAGTTTTTTTGTTTGTCGGGAGGGGGGGCATGGTGGGGTAAATATGCGTAGGGGTTATGGGTAATTGGGAACAGGGGGAAGGGAGTGGGAAGGAAGGATGAACGGACTAAGCGTGTGTGTGTGTGTGTGTGGGGGGGGGGGGGGGGCGTGGTGGGTAGAGAAAAAGGGTATTCGAAATCAGAAAACAATGTTTTTAAGTAAGTTTGTAGGATCTCTTCATAATCAGCATAATCGTTACAACTCGGAGCGGTTTCTGACAATTTCCAATTCTATCTAACGTTATTTCTTCGTAGTTGCTTCCACTGCAACTATTGTTGTTCTGTCTTTCTTCTGTTTTTTCTCCAAAATGGCCTTTTCAGCATTTCTCAGAAATGTGACGTCACAATTCGAAATTTTTAAAAATTTAAAGTACCAGAAAATTCTGGCCTTCATGGTTTGTCTAATCGTTCAAATAACGTTGCTAATCCGTTAAAACCATTAATCTACAAGGTCAGATTTTCTTTTCTGGTCGATAAAAATTCGAATACGAAATTGCATTTTCGTACATTCTGGTCGAATGTCACAAACTCCCCGGACAGCCCAGTCTATGACCCCATTGAGTCTCATAGTCTTCATCAAAATGGTACAGTGTCATCGAAAAGAGTTTTTGAAATGCACGCAATCACTTTGATCCATCTCATATCAACTCACTGCAGAATGTAAATGGCATCATACCACACTTTTAAAGCCTTCCAAATTCTTTCACTAATCTCCACTTCCGAGGATATACTTAAGATAAAACATCTTTTCAGACTTCCAATGTCTATGTCTCGATTTAAAATTTTTTCTTCTAGGTTTAAAAGTGTAGGAACGCAGGACAGTCCTGCCGACCCACAAACTAAAATTATCCTCTTATGCTTCTTCCCTCCGGAAATTTAGTTATTTTTGGTCCTGAATATTGAAATTAAAGAACTCGGTGGTTAGAAGAAACAATGATATAATCTCCTTCTTCAAGACATTACCCAAGCCGTTCATGTCACCACAAAGTGATCAGTTAACTTAGTTGATTGAAAACAATCATGCAGGCTGGAATATTTTAAGATATTCTCCACTCAAGCCTCTCTAAATAAGTAGTCAGAGTCTCTAAAGCCACTAACTAAAATCACAATGAAATTTAATAAATGCAAAAAATTCTTTAATTTTCAAAACTCAACTAAATGTTTTCTTTTCAGTTTCAGTTGCAAACTTAGTTGCTTTGTTTCTCATTTGAGTTTTCTGTTAAACACAAAACAATTCTGAGTTTTAATATTTTCTCTTTCGTCGATTCTTCTTATTTTCTTTTTTTTGCATGTTGTTTTTCGGCCATTTGTCAAGGTTCCATCTCCCCCTCCTGCGACATTGACTCCGCACTTTCAGTTTCTGTGTCTTGCAACACGTCGGTAGTAGCTATTCTGACGCTGTTGGAAGCAGTCGTCCAACACTTCTGCTCTTCTACTCTTTGTTTACAACAAGGTAGAGGATCAACGTTAGATTCTCCGTTTCGGCAGAAGCTGTTGTGAGGCACAACGTCACGTTTCTCTCCAAGTCTTCCTTTAACATTTCTCTTTTTTTCCCATCCGTCACATTCAATTGTTCCAGAAGTTCTCTTCACGGCGGTGGTCACTGAATTGCGATGAGTTACAAAAGCTAGCTTAAAAGCTCCTGCTCCAATTTCCAGCTGATACGCACTGTACACTCTGCTGTGCTTCGACATATGCTTTTTGGCATACTCTTACAACCATGCAGTCATGATGGCTCTAAACCATGGCATCAGTCGTCCTCTTGAACCATATTTTGTTCACTTACATCGGAATATTCAAGATTTTGCACATTGTTTCAAAAAGATCTAAATCTTTTAGACAATCCAATTCCTGTAACTGTTCTCTCGTCGGCGTCTCCTGTCTATTGTTCTCCTTCACATGAGCTTCCAGCCATCGTATCGCCATCATAACTCCCACTATCACTATCGTTATGTGCTCTGATGAGTCAGGTAAAACCCATGGAGGGCAGCTCTCCACAGTCCCAGATCAACACCAGATTACTACGCCCGGGGTATCACCATGTTTGTAGCAAGCAATGGCAGGGGAAATCATCATGTGTTGACATGATGCTCCTCCAATTACGTTTTCCCGAAGCTTCCAGTAGTGGTTCTATTTGCATCATCACTCGGTGGAAATCATCATTCTCATCTACTGCATTGTAATCCGTGACTGTTGATCCTTTCTGCTTTTGTCTTTCAAAGTCACTGAAGTTCACACTGGCGTATCCCATGAATTTTTTTCCCAGTATCGATTCTAACTCCTCTTTTGTTCTCTCCGGGTTTGCTGAGAACATTTTGCTCATAAGATTTTTTTGACATTCTTGCTAGTCTTACGCATTTTGACACTGAGAAGGCTTGATCCACGATCGTTCTCGTACTCTTCAAATCCACCGCTACGAAATGCACTGGGTATCTGCTTTTTCACATTGGAGCTAATGTCGATCCCACCAAAAATCGCGCTCCCGACGGTCTACGATAAGTTTGACTATGCCGGATGTTCATTTCCGCCTCGATCGCTTCTCTCCACTTTCCAATATACTTCTGCTCGGTTTGCAACACTCCTGGAAACACTTTTAACTTTTACACTGATGGTCGTTACCACCTCATGCTTTTGTTCTAGATTCAATATTGACTCTAAAGAACCAAACATGCTGTGGATTCCTAGTGCAGATTCACCTCTGTTCCTCCATGGCAATCTGCAATCAATTCCGTTTCTGTTTTTGCCTTCATCACAATGTTCCCAAACAATATCGTCAATTGCTTGTCTTGCTTCTCCAGGGTCTTTACGCAATCCAGACCTCCACAGATGTGATCTTCCAGTCTACAGACTTCTGCCAGACAGCTACCAGGTTTGACCCAGTCCTCTGGTTCCCAGCCAGGTAATTCTACCTTGTCTTCTCTGTTGCTCTTAGAGGCTGTTTTCATCAAATTATAGATGATGTTCAGGTCACGCAAATTACAGTCTGAATTCAGTTCCCTCTGCACATCTTCTGTTGCTCGTAATATCGAATCGGCGTTGGGGGTGGGACGCCATGACTGTTTCATTAGTTCCCACACTACCATCAAACTCGTTCTCAGCAGTTCGCCTGAGAATCCCAATCGAAACTCCACTCGGTTTTCCGATTTTGGCACTGAAGCTGCTTTTTTCCAAGACTAGTCTCAGCTTGGTCAGCTGATTCGTAGAGCTTCTTATCGTGGCGATTCTTGAAGTTCGGAATCTTAGCAACACTACTTGCTCGTAATCAAAGAAGAAATGGCGTATGTCTTCATTTAGGAAAGGGTTGTACGCTATTCCTAAGATTCCGGATACGTAACTGTATGATTTCTTCCTGATTGGTTCACAGTATTCACTGGAGTTCGGCAGTGCTCCCATAGATTCTTTAGAAAGCCTCAGCTCCTTGTTTGAGAACCTCCTTATTTCGTCTATTTTCTTCATCGGTTCTAGTTCTACGGGTTCTTTCATGTGCACTCGCATTGGTTTGCTCTAATATATGTCCAAAAGTGCTAGCAAGAGCAAGGCTTTTGCTCGTTCATCGCCTTCCCTTAGCATCTTGACACAATTGCTCAATGCTGGCACTGAAATTTGTTCTATCAAAAATCGAACGAAACAGAGAGCGTCTCTCCGCTTCGCGCACGCTACTGCTGCTCCTTCTTGGGTCATCATATTTCTCACACTCGCCATTAAGAAAACCTTCTCGTCTTTCGATCTTTTTCTTTCTTTCGAGTCATATTCCCCGCGAGTCAGTCCAATCATGCACCAGGCGAACCTCAGTTGTAGCTCTGTTCTCACGTAAGGCATTGCTATCAGAGCGTGTATCTTCGACGTGGTTCTCATTTTTTCTTCGAAGTATCGTAACACTACTGCTCTACATGGCAGGCTCACCAATTGCTCGATCGTTTCTGCGTGCATTTCGGACGATACCAGAGTCCGTTATGCCTTCTGCTTCAGAGTGGTTCTTTGCATCATCGTCTCCAAATAACCTTCCATGGCACTTTTGTCTTCCACAGCCATTAAGTGTCCTCTGGTCGAATTTCTGTACTCTAACATCTCCATGTATCCACCGGCGGGTTCATCAATCGATACAGTTTCCGACACTGTCAATCGGTTATATTCGACTGGGACTAGCTGTCCTTCGACGCTTCCCTTTCCGTGATTCATGGGAGACGGTTTAAAGTCTTTTATGGTACTCTCCCCACATTGGCTGAGTATCTCAATTTCTAACGTCGCTCCAGTCAGAGTGCGGTCACTCCTCTTGGTTTTGTAACCGATTGATTTTATTCCTGCCATGAGAATGGGTGGCATTATCGCTACATCAGTCAATATCTTGTCTGTGCCAGGTAACCGATCATCACCCTGTCCCAAGTCCATAGCTTCCTCGACGCGTTTTCTTTTCGCAGAGTTGACAGCTTTCATCAGAATTTCGGAATCCACCTTTGCTTTCCCGCTTTCCTCAATGTCAGCCCAGTTGACATTGCTGCCCAGTTTCATCTACATCTTATTAATCTTGTCAATCACCAATTTTGATCGCATCGTTCCCTTCCGGGTTCTTGACAGATATACCACTTCTCCTTTGTCTTCTTGCGGTGTCATCTTGATAGGAGAGTTTGCCTCACTTTCGTCAGTGGCCGAGTCGAACAACAACTCGCTCAATCTCCCCTCACACTCGTCGAGTTTGTCAAGGACTTCCCGCATTAGTGGTCGGTTGAGAACTAGTTTCTAAATAGATTGGGTTCCTTAGCCCTGAACTACTGTCCAGACATCTTTCATGAAGGCTACTCCGTCCGTTCTGCATCCCGTCCTACTTTCATGGTCTCTATGATGCATCTCCCACTCTTCTTTGGAAAACGCTCCCAAGAAAGATACTCTGGCAGAGCCTTCTGTTCTTCTTCTCCTTGGTGATTCCATCAAGAGTTTCTGTTCGGTATTTTTAGAATTCCTCGGAGAGCAGCTCTCCGGCAAGTTCCGGTTCGTTCCCATGAAGGCCGACGGAGGTTCCAGCGTCTGCCGGCTCAGTCGTCGCTTCATTAGTCTCAAAAGCTCTCAACCTCGGAGTTTGCACTGCGGAGACTGGTCCGAGCAACATCCTTCTTATCAGAGGGAATTCAGGGATGTTCTCCAGCAGTTTCGTATAATCACCCCAACTTTTCGTCTATTCTCTCACCCTATGGTATGCTACAGTCAGTCGAGGAATTCTTGTGACCTCGACGTTTGTTTTGTCGTAGGGTCTTAGATTCCGGAGCTTAGGGAAACTTCAATGTGTCCTCTGTCCACTTCTCCCATACGATCACGGAAGTGATCATCAAAGTTGACGACTGTCAACTCTGGCTCCGATATCTTTGCAAACAATAGGTCTTTACTCATGAGTTCTCGCAACACATGCTGCTCACACCAATTCAGCGCGTTTCCGTCCACTGCTGATATGAGGTTCAGGTGCAGCACCGACCTCCTGTATGCTTCCAAATTAACATCAGGGAACGCAAACGTGACTGCGAGTCCATATATGACCGTCACGAACTCCGTACTCCGTCGCTACTCTGATCAATACTAAAGGGTCAGTCCTCATAGCTAAGCTCAGATCAGTTAGTAGGGGTGTGCCCCCATTATGACGTTGTACGTCTTCCTCCCTCTGAATTGTTTCATCCTCTCCTGTTCCGAAGCGATTCTGCTGCAGGAGGTACTGGATAAGATTATGTCGTAATTTCCAGGAATCCGTGGAACGCTGCACATCGAACTTCCTCGCGATCACCTTCATCTGCTCCGACTAGCGTGTCAAATTCATCAATCTTCCCATGTTTCCATGCGTTATCGCAATCAACGTTAGTAGTCCATCTAATCGCAAAATCTGCACTCCCTCGGTTCTCAGCTCCAAACAAAGTTCTCTGCTCCAAACTTCACGAACAGGGCTAGTAATTCAACGATTGATACTTCTACGACTACTTGGAGGAATTATTTTATCAGATATCGAGAAAGTGAAAGGTGTATTTTCGCCAAGAAGGACGCGTTCCATCTGGCTCCTAGCCCTTCCAACAAGCTGTCAGTCCGGCCAAAGCCTCTTCTCCCTTCTCATTCTCTGTCCAGAAAGCTTCCAGGGTCACGAGGCACAATCTGTTCACGAACTCGGCTGATTTCTTTTCAGCATTTTCGGCCAGGTTTACTTCTTTCACTAAATAGGCATGGATCTTCCTGACCATCACTGGGCCTGCAATGCTGCTATCCGAGGGGTCAAGTGCAGCCACTTGTTAGAATCTGGTTTCGTTCTCAAAACCATCGCTTCCAAATGAGCTCTGGTCTCCTTGGAGTTCTTTCCTCTCTCTCCTCCTTCTTTTATTTCCATTCCTCGGAACCATAAATCGCTTAACATTGCTACGATTACTCGATGGTCATCGTCAATTCCCGGCTTCAGTTTGAGTTGCCGACTGAAGTTGGACAGTTCTAACTCCAGCACTTCGTCAAACACTAACATGTGTTGTGAATGGGTCTTAAATCCTCGCATCGCATTCGAGATGTCAGACCAGACCGCAGGTAGTTCAGCCCTGAGTGGCCTCAGATTCTCCATCTCTATCCCGCGATTTGGGGCAGATATGATCACATCATATTTCTCTTCCGAGAGCAAAGCCACCATCACATACACGAACTACAGTCCATCCTGGAGATGTACATATCCCGGAGACAGTGCAAACACGGCTCTCGGTGATATTTTAGTGAAGGCACCTTCTTTCAGGGTGTCTACTACTTCACCCATTGATTCGCGGATATCCTTTATAGCCAGCCATACAGCGTCTTCGGCTGTCGTAGGCTCTTTGAGTCTGCTCAGGAAACCCCTACTGTGTAGATGGTCGTTCAAGCCAGCAAATACTATTGTGATTGGGTTCATTTCTGCCTGTCATTGTACCCCGATTGGCATCGACACAGACTGCATTAGGTCCAGGTCGACCGCTGCCAACATTATAACATCAGGCCAAAACAGAGACTTGGAGGTATACACAAATTCTGAGCTCGCGAATACCATGATCTTTGCCTTCCTCATTTCTGTTTTGTCATACGCAGCAAAGATGGTCTCATCTTTCTTGATCGCCTTCAATCCACCGTATCTCTGAACATCACCTTCTTGGTTTTCTTGTTTCGGGTACGCTCTTTCTTTTACGTGACCTGGGGATGCTTTTATCCGTTTGTTCATTTTTACATGTTGTCCTATTGATGCCCTCGTCGTCAAGAATCTTCCGGGTCTTTCTTCCCGATTTCCTTCATCGTGATTCAGCTTCACATCTTGCAATGGTCTTGCATTCACTGGACCCATTGTATTGTTTGAGGGCAGACCCTCTAAGTCGGCAAATCTCAAGGCGGTTGTAGAGCTGAAGTTTATGCCAGCGGCTATCAACCATTCCACGCCTGTTATTGAACACAGTCCGTTGACAGACAATCTCGCTCCATTTAACATTCTCAGGGCATCTGCTGCAAATTTCACCGTCTGAAGGTTCAATTTCATCAGATCCTGTTTGTATGAATGCCAGGGAGAAGGTATGGGCCTCTACCACATCAAGGTGCTCCTGTCTGGGCGTCGCTCCTCTCGACTGGTGCTCGTCGTCTCTGATCTTGTGTCCGATCTAGAGGTGCTGGTCGTCTCCGCGGCCGGATTGACAGGTCCTAATCTTCGCCTAGGATGGATGGTTCTTCTCATTGGTGCTTCCCCCAATCGATCTTGTACATCTGTCCTTTGCCCTGGCTCGCTAGAGCTTTGCGGCTTGCAGGTCGTCACGGCTGGGACCGTTCCCAAACGTGTTTCTAAGTTAGAGGGCACAAAGGCTGAAATTGCCGGTTCATTCGTGGTTTCTTCCTTCTCCAGCACTCCCGTGTCAAAGAGCTCGACTTCCATTTCATCCAGCCGCTCAACCGGAAGACTCGGTTCAACCAGGCTTGTCCTTCAATGCTATCGAAGGGGATCCCATCAGTGGTTAGTCTGGCCTGATCCATAGCTCTCAGCTCATGTTCAATGTCCATGAGGATCAACCGTCCAGCATTCCGACTCGCAAGATTTCTCAGGATGTTGTTCCACCTGATGACTCCTTCATTATGTCTTCTTCCTGTTGCTGTCCACGTCTTTGTGCTCATGGGTACGGTGCAGACGGTCAGTACCGCGCAGCTGAGTTTCTGCCAGAGAGTAGTAAACAGGCACACCATCCTTGACTCCCATCGTGCCTCTTCCTCATCTGAGCCTCTTGATACATTATTCATCCCTATTAGGATCATTATGTTAGGGATCCTCTCTGAGTTCATCAGCTCCACCATCCGAAACAGCTGGGCTATCGTTGCACCTCCAAAGGCCATCACCTTAGTGATCCAGGAGGTCCTCAAATTCTGGAGTACTCTCACCAAGCTGTCACCCAGTATCAGATGTGATGTCCCAAGTGGCGGTTGCTGCAGGTTTTCTGCTGGGCTCCGAGTCGAACGACTGAAGCAGCCTCTTGAATCCGTGTCCGGAACTCCTGTGAAGCTATGCTTAAAATGATTGTTCTTCTGCACGTCAATCACTGGGGACACTTTATTCATCGGCATTTCTCGTATCTTTGTGTCCGGGACCTTAGAGCTCTTTGTTGGTAACGTTGTATCACTAACTCCCGTTCTTGTCATCATCTCTTGGGAGAGGTGTACTCTGACCGTGTCATCGATTCCATAGGGTGCAGTCGCCCCGGAACCTGGCGCATTCCTATTGGCGACCAATCGTCCAGCAGTTTCTATCAAATTTCTCACCGTTTGCTCCACGACTGGGTCACCGAGGGTGTCACTCGGGTCCGGGATTATCACTCGACCAGTTGTAGCCGGGAGTCGCGTCTCCGTCGTTTGACTCAACTCTCGAGGCGCCAAAATTCCATCGGGGACTGCCCACGAGGTATTTTCCTTGTAGGTATCACTTTTTCCACGGCTGTCGTTAACGCCAGCCGCTCCGATTGCTGTTTATATTCTCGCCTCAAGCGCTCTATTTCTTCACCCTGCTTCTTTTTACAATCTTCAACACAGTTTCTTCTACATGTCTCTTTCTTCTTCTGTACTGAGCATGGTCTTGGTCATCTCGTCTAGCTTCCCTCTGGTCTTCTCCAGTTCTTCTATCGTCCCGTTAAGATCTTGCATAGTTTCGTTCGTCTGAACCCCTTCCTCTTCTCTCGCCCTCTTTGATGGCAGAGTAAGCTTGGTGGGCAAAGGCATTTCACCTGGTTGGTAGGTCCTCGAACTTCCCAATCCAGGCTCGTTCGCCAAGTCACTTCCTGAGAGAGCCCCGTTTCTCTACCTCGTTACCCTCATGTTCGGGCGGTCTAGTACTCCTCTTTCTCCATGTGCTGCCATCAATAAGACTTCCGTGGGGCGCTCCCCACGGTTATCATGCCCCAAGATGTTTATTAAGGCGGCCAGCAACATGACTACCTCTGGGTCCTCCAGAGCGAAGTTTCGATCCATCAGCCGACGATAGATCGCATCTATCATCGGTCCCACGTACGCCTCTGCCAGGTCCATGTAAACGTTCAAAAAAAGTTGTCCATGTTCTTTCAGATTCGATTCTTTTATCGGCTTGATGAATTGAAATCAAGTGAATAATTAAATGATCAATCAGTATTTAGAAAAGAGGTTACGAAAATCAAATTGTCAGCTTTAGATTAATTTCTTATTAAATTTTATTTTAAAACAGTCAGATAAAAGTTTTTGATCCTAAATATTATTAAAATCAATCCGTTTCTAAAGTTTTGGAATTCGACTAAGAATGGACAGTCCAAATTTTGGATCTATTCCTAAGATCGTCATTCGGTTACTCATGGTCAGAAATTCCTTCTTACCCAGGGTCCTAATAACATAACACATAACATAACATAAAACACATATCACAAACGACATACATTTACTATGCTGCATGCAACTTAAGCTCCTGCATGCAACCTAAACTCAGCCTATACTTAAGTAACATTTGCTATGTAAGTATACTTGTATACTAGTATCAGAGAAGAATACGTGTATCAGTGCATACAGCTCCCGTGGATGCAGTCGTCCTCTGTTCGGATCGTACACTGGAAGCGAGAGCTCCTTCACTTCTCTTTCCACAAGGAAAACTCTCAATCTCTTCAAAGACAAGACTAGGTTTTTCGGGTTCACGTGCCGCTTCTCCGTCGCCCTCGTCACCAAGAAGCATAGATACTTTCCCGGTATCAACGTCGCCACCGGAGGCAAGGCTGCTTCCCTCCCTATTCCTGGTCTTTGCTTCCAAAAGAATTCTATGTTTTTATATTCCCTCTTTAAAGCTGCTGCTAGCGCTGTCTTAAAACTCATGTCTGCTGTGATCTCTATCGCACATGTTCTATCTGTGAGTATGAAATCGATATTATGCTACTTGAGTAATCATTTGGTAAGTTAAAATATGACTCGAATACTCTCCCTATGTCCGGTTTCTTAGAGTCCTCGTCTGTTTCTGCTTCTAGATCACCTGTCTCTCTTGCTAGTCACAACTTTTTTATGATTAATTTTTCAGGGTGGGTAAGTCCTACCCCCGCTCCCCGGACAAAAATATCCATCGACGTCCCCGTCGATCGCATACCGGATATTAAATTGAGGATGGAAGCAGGAATGAGCAATTGCCCTTCCTGGCCAGCCCAGGAAGGATCATCCCTTTCGGTTTTTATGTATTTCATGCTTTCACGATCTACATCTTGAATTGTGCACTGGTCTCCTTTGGGTCGGACGTCATTTCGTTCAGCCATTCCAAGACACGCATATTCGTCAAATCTTGTTCATATGATTGTTGTTGCTCGTCGTCGAATTCTACTTCGGGCTTGGACCGGTCATCGACCCGCTCCTCGTCGTGATCGTCGACTATGTCAATGTCCTGTGACACAGTCATTTCTTCTAGACTCACTACTTCTTCCACTATCTTCTTTAGATCTATCCTGTCCACCACGAAGTCATCTCCGTAAGGATTATATTTCTTCGTCCTGACACTCTGTCGCGTCTGTATCGTAAACGGAAGATCCGGTTCCAAAATCTTGAGGACCCCCATTTGTTCAGGGTCTTGCGTAGGGTAAGGTTTCTTCATCTGCTTCAATCACCTCGTTGGGATCCAGGTCCAGTGATGGACTCGATCCTTCCTCCACGACCTCATTTCCATCGTTCTTTCCCCTGGTGCTTTTCTCATTGGCCTCACAGGCAGGGTCCATCATCAGATAATCCCCCTCTTCCATGTCTGCAGGTATACATCAGTCTTCTGTCGATGGGTTGTGTGGCTTAATGTTCTCGTAGTGAGCGGCTCGGCCGGTACTCAGTCTATAAAACCGTCCCTACTGGTGCACTTCCGTAATCATGAAGGGTCCCCTCCAATTTTTTAGGAGCTTTTTCGTTCGTTTTGGCGGTATAACGTTCTGAAATACCCACACGTAGTCTCCTACCGAGTAAGCTTTTGCACCAGCTGCTTTTTTTAATCGAATTTTTTCCTCTGCCTTGCCTGTGCCTGCTGAGTGTTCCGTCAACAGAAGTCGTTAGTTCTTGTTGACGTCTAATCACATCCCTCACGTAGACTTATGGTAATATTTTCTTCCCCTCATGCTCTGGGTGAATGAAAGTCAAGGAAAAGACTTCTCGTGCCCTGTTAACATCATGTGTGGACTAACTCCGGTGGTGGAATGTTGCTAGCTGTTGTAAGCTCCCATCACCTGTGGAAGATATCTGTCCCAATCGGTCATGTACCTGGAACAATATACCCTCAGCATGGACACTAACGTTCGATTTTGCCTTTCCACTAAGCCATTCGTCTGGGGATGGTATGTCGTGGAGTGATCTTGAGCCACCTGTGAACGCCTCATGAGCTCTTTCGTAAGTTCTCCCACGAAAGCTGTTTCATAATCCGATTGAAAGGTCATCGGACAACCATGTCTCGCTATCCACGTGTTGATTAGGTGATCGCAAGTCTCTTCTGCTGAGGCAGTTATGCAGGGCACGGCCTCTCCATACTTCGTGAAGTGATCTATCATGACCAAGACTTGATTGTGACCACTTTCTGTCATGCATGTCTTTTGATGATCAATCTGCACCAACTCGTTAAACTCAGATGACTCGATCGACTGCTAGAGAAATCGCAATTTCCTTGGATCCTTGGCCTGTTGGCATGACAGACATGCTGATACCCACTTCTCGCATATCTTTTTCTTTCAGGGCACTCAAAGCGTTTCAGGATCCTCTCGTATACTTTGTCGATTTCCTGATGGCCCATCTGATCATGTGATCTGAATAAAAGTTCTGTCTGATAAAGTTGCGGCAACACTAACGCATTATATTTGTACAGGACTTTGTCCTCTTCTCTTCTCTTGCAAGCCACAATTCCGTCCTTGTTCAGATATAACCTTCCCTCGTTCTGCATAAGGTACTGTCTCAGAATGCGATAACTGTCTTCCTCAAGATCCCTTTTGTCCGGAGCTCCATTTTCGATCCACCTTTTCAAGTTGCTCGTCATGCGGTCATTTCTCTTTGCTCTTAGTACTGCTATGGTTTCCAGATCATCTGCTGCGTTGTCAAAGACTCTTTCACCTGGTATGAGGTAGCGATCACTGTCAGGGTCTTGATATACCTCCCTGTCCAGATCCCTTGCTCGAGTCTCCACCAGTAGTGTGTGGATCGCTAGCTCTGACATACCCGATCCTGAGCTCGAGTTCCTGTCTGAGTAGGTGTCGATTCCTGAGTTCCGGGAGTTGTCATCCATTGAAGAGTCTGCGATAGAGCACGTTCCCTCCTCCGGATCAGTTCTGTGCGTTCTGTTCATTCATCTGAACTCCCCGGACAAAATTTTATTCTTCAGGTCCTGTTTCTCATCAGGAGTTTTTTCATCTACATCAGACTCCCGGACAAACTTTCTTGTCCCGGGTGTTGATCCTGAACTCGCCCTCTCTCCTCACCGTTCGTCTCCCCGGACAAATAATCTTGCTCCAGGTTTCAATCAACCTCTTCGCCCCACTGATCTTGATCCTCGAAGGTGACTGTTCTCTTTTGTGTCCCTTTCACCTGTTTTTTCCGTTTGTATGATGTGCTTGTCAAGACATTTTGGGGTGTCGAGGACACTAATTGCTGAACTATAGTCCTACAATCCCTTTCATTTTCTTTGTGTTGTCGTCTTGACGGCATGATCTTCACCTTCTCGCAGACTGTCAGTGATGCCATGGCTGCTGCCCACTCGGGGTCATCTCTGGTCACTTCTCTCTCCAACAATCCACCCAGCATTCTTATCACTTGCGGTGTGACCTGCACCGTTTTATCCAATAATGAGAGGCTGTTTATGTTCATGCGAGAGAGTTCGTGCTGGACCAGGTTTGAGCGCAGCAACAGATCGAATGGCACTGGGTCCTTCTTGGATAGAACCTTTATCTCTGCTGCTTTCTCTTCAGGTAACTCAGGATGTCCTGGAATTGTATGTCCAGACTTGTCCAACCATCTCGTCAAGGGGAGCGCTTTGTAAGTTTCCTTGTCCAGAAACGAGAACCTTTCCTTGATTTCTGCGTGATTTGCTTGCCTCTCTTCCAATCTTTCATAGAACTCGGTCTTCTTGATGAGGCTGTCAGCATTCTGGTGTTTGTCACGCATCCTGTGGTCGATTATCATGTGGTAGCCATCTTACCTTACTATCCATCTACCAATATAACTCTGATCCATCGAGTATGTCTTCACTCAAGATAACGCACTCTTGTCCACGCGTGACTTAAAGGGAGCGCTCCTCAAGTATGCGCTTGCTGCCATATGCTATGGGACGGAGAACTGTTCTTCCAATCCATTCCTGCTCCTGATGCAGTATTCCTGAGATGGCTACTACTGATGCGCCTGTGTCAAGAACATACATGCCCTTCTCTGTAGGCATGCCTAGGACTGTCGTCTTGCACAGTTCCCGTTTTATGTTCTCGAAGGCAGCTTGTGCTTCCTCGTTGCATTCAAACTTTTTTCCTTTGTTGCGCATCAGCTTCTGCATTGAATACACCTTGTCTGCATATCCTTTTATGAACTCACGGTAATAATTGGCGAATCCTAGGAAACTCATGAGTTCTGGGAGCCTTCCATGTCAACACAGCGTCTACTGCTTCCGGGTCCGGCGACAAGCCATGCCTGTCCACTATTCTTCCTAGATACTGGATTAAATCCCTGAGGATCTCACCTTTCGATGGTTTTCTTTTTAAGCCTGCTATTTTCATGCAGCCAAAGACCTCCTCTAGCCGATCAATGTTGTCTTCCAGGGTGGGTGTCATTATGACCACGTCATCCACGTAGCACATCACCAGGTTCCCATGTTTCTTCGTCACTCTGGTCAAAGCCTGAGTCATCAGTCTTTGAAAAGTGGCCGTCGCGTTGCACAAGCCGAAGGGCATCCCCTTCTATTGGTACAACCCCAATTCACATGCGAATGCGGTCTTCTCTCTGTCCTTCTTCCGCAGAGGGACCTGCCAGAAGGCCGAACCCAAGTCCAGAGTGGCGAGGAACTTGGCGTCACCAAGTTTCGAGAGGCTTTCGTCTATTCGCGGTATCGGGTACGCGTCTTTTATTTTCGCCGCGTTCAAGTAGCGAAAGTCGCAACAGAAACTAAGCTGCCCCCTTTGTTTTTTGCCATGACTACCCCGCAAGCTCATGGCAATTTCGAGTGTTCTATCATGTGGTATTCGAGCGACATTTCTATTTCCGCTCTGCGCGCTTCCGATTCATGTGGTGTCTTTCGTCTTGCGCCTTCTCTATGGGGAACGGCGCCTTCCTCTTGTTCAATTTCGTGTTTGACGAAGTTGCAACAACGGATATCCGCCTTATGTTTTGAAAATACATCCGCGTTCCAATTTAAAACCGTCCGCAATGATTCAAAATCTCACTCGCCTATTTTCCCTTTTAGGTGTTCTATTTCTGGCAAAACCGATTTGTCAGATTCTAGTTCATATGACGAAAGGCGTTCCGGAAAATTCGAGCAGCTCGACAGGCCGTCGTCCGTTTCGTTTATGAACAGATTTAAATTCATTAATTCTTTTAAAAATTATATCTTTTGTGGCACGATAAGGGCAGTCTTTCACACTATATCTCTTCAAGTTTTGTGTCTCCACATAGTCGGTCCTCATCGGCAAGGCGTAACCAAGTTTCTTTCTACGCTGGGTTGAAACCGTGGTGTCCAGTGTATTCAATAACACACTCACACACAGTCCGTTTCGAGTTACCGAGAAGCTCCGGCCTAAAATCACTGAACTTTGACATTTTGGATTCGGTACCAAATAAACCTGTTTACTATCACTTATCGAACTCAAATTTCTCATTCTAAAAGTTTGCCACTACAGCTTGTCCCGGCTGTAGTTTTACCAGAGTGATGAAGAAATTGGCGTCGCCAAGTTTCGAGAGGCTTCAGTCTGTTCGCGTTATCGGGTACGCGTCTTTTTTTGTCACCGCGTTCAAGTAACAAAAATCGCAACAGAACCAAAGCTGCCCCTTTCTTTTTTGCCATGGTTACCCCGCAAGCCCACGGCGATTTCGAGGATTCTATCATGTCGTATTCGAGCAACATTTCTATCTCCATTCGGCATTCCTCCGATTTATGTGGTGTCATTCGTCTTGCGCCTTCCCTATGGGGAACGGCGCCTTCAACTAGTTCGATTTGGTGTTCGACGAAGTTACAACGACCAATATCTGCCTTATGTTTTGAAAATACATCCGCGTACCGATTTAAAACCGTCCGCAATGATTCAAAATCTCCCTCGCCTATTTTCCCTTTTAAGTGTTCTATGTCTGGCAAAACCGGTTTGTCAGATTCTAGTTCATATGACGAGGGGCGTTCCGGAAAAATCGAGCAGCTCGACAAGCCGTCGTCCGTTTCGGATTTAATTGAAAAGATTAAAATTCATAAAAATTTTTTAAAACTATATCTTTATTGGCATGATAAGGGAAGTCTTTCACACTATATCTTTTCAATTTTTGTGTCTCTTCATGGTCGGTCCTCATCGGCAAAGCGTAACAAAGTCTCTTTCCACAATGGATTGAAACCGTGGTGTCCAGTGTGTTCAAAAACACACTGACACACAGTCCGTTTCGAGTTACCGAGAAGTTCCGGCCTAAAATCACTGAACTTTGACTATTTGGGGTTGGTACCAAACAAACATGTTTACTATCACTTAACGAATTCAAATTTCTCATTCTGAAAATTGCTACCACAGCTTGTCCCGGCTGTAGTTTTACCTTTCTATCTAAAAAGATTGGAACCTTATTTTCATCTGTTAATACTCTACTAATTGGTTTCTTTACATGCTTCCGGTCCGGGTCTCTAATCCTTATTAGACCATTGTTCAAGTCAATCATCACGTCGAAATTCCTGACAAAGTTTCTGCCCAAGATGAACTGATCGGAGTCGTCCAGTTTCTCTACCACCAGGAAGCTCATCCAAAGATCCCGTCCTCCCATGTGGAGGACCGTTTTTGGTGTTATTCCGGCTACGTAAATTGCTCCTCGATTGGCTGCCGCTAGTCGAAGATTCGTCGGAATTAGGTCTTTTCCCGTGAAGCCCATTCTTTTCCAAATTTTTTTCGGCATCACGCTCACTAACGCTCCTGTGTCCAGGAGCCCTGTGACTCCGATTTTCTTCCCAATGGTAACGAGAAGATGTGCAGTCTTATCTGCTTGGTAACCAACGTGAACCGCGTCTTGCTCCATCATGGCGTCATGACCTATCTTACGGACTTTAAGTTCTTCTTCACCCAAATATATTTGCCCTATTTGGTCACTATCTGTCGTCACGTAGGTCCTAGTGTAGATACTGATCACGTCCACATTCAGCATCACTTGATATGGTCCACAGACTTCCACGTAGAGCCCGTGAAGTTTCTTTATACGAGGGCCACCCGTTGTTAGTAGCGCTCGCACAGCTCTCAGTGCGTGGCTCCACCTGTCCCAGATAATCTGCATATGTATCCAAATGCATCAAAGAGAATTCTGATGGTTCACTCAGATTTCTGATTACCTGGTGTCCCACTACCGAGATTATCGATTGTATTTTACTTCCCTGCGGCGCCATACCGAACTTCTGCCCGGAGATCACATTTACTTTCATGCTCAAACTGCTTGGTGTTTTCGTTTCTTCGACTTCTGATGCCTCGAAGGCGTTCAGCCCTTCCTGAAATTTTTCATTTTCCAATTTGATTTTCACTTTTTGTTCGATCTCTTTCGTTACCAATTCCTGCTGGACTCTGTTTAGAGCATCTCTCGCGGCTGCCCTATAGTCGATCTTGAAGTCATTCACTGCAGTCACCGGTTCCGGTTCACGTATCTCTCCCGTTACCGCCTGCATTCACTTCGTTGCCAGCTCTTGCGGTTTTTCTTTTCTGCGTGCCACCGCTTCACTCAACAGGCGAGCCTTGCTGGCTTTCACACCAGATAAAGCTTCCTCATGTCTTGGATGCTTGATGTCTGCCACAGCATCCCAGAATTGTGGACAATCTTATTTAAAATGATCTTCCAAGTTACAAAAGAAACACCTTTGGCCGAATTTCGCAATTACTCCTCCCATGAAATCTTCATGATCGACCTCTGACGCATCTTCATCCTCGAGGCTAAAGCCTATTGCTTTCATGCCCTCTTTGTGAGTTGGGCATGCTGACACATGATGGTCCGTCGAACTGCAATTTGCACACGAGCGTCTCTTCTCCATATCGTCCTTTGGTTTGTACAAGTTGTTTCCTTGGTTTGCTGGTCCGTTGTTAAAATTGCCATGTTTGTTCTTGTAATATCCAGATCTCGATGGAGGCTTCGGCAATAGTTATTCCATTGATTTGAGTCTCAACTCCTCTGGTGTTGGCGCATTGGTTGAGAGTGGTGTAAAATGTGTCGCTACTATTGTTCGAAGCTCATCATTCTTCACATCATCGATGAGTTTTGAGGCTACTGCCAGGTTCATCCTTCTGTACGATTCATCGGGTTGGCTAGGCCTTCTCAGCATCTCCAAATCGTCCAGAAACTTGTCTATCGTCTTATCTTCACGTTGCCTCCGTTTCTCGAAACGCATCATTGCTTGGTGTCCTTGCACCTCTGAGCCAAAACGATTTAACAATATATTAAAGATTTTCTCAGCAGTGTCCCGCTGGTATTGCTTTTTGACCATCACTCAGTTTAGGACTGTCCGTTCCAAGTTACTGGTAAGAGCACTGCATCCTTGCCTTTCTGACAAGTCCTCTTCCTCAAAATGCAGTTTCATCACCTCTATCCAGGTATCACTACAGCCATCAGATTCGTCTTTATAGCATCTTGGTTTCTTAAAAAGCCTTCTGGTCTTTTCACTACGTTCATTGGTTCTAGATAACTTCGTAAGAAAAGTTTCTAAAGACCTGTTCAGAGGTTCAAAAGCTGTGGCCATTGATGTAGCGTCTCTTGAATGCCCCGCCTGAGTATCATTGCCCCTTATAAGGGCTCTGGTATTTCCCTCCTGACCTGGTCGCTGGGATTGTTTCTTCCATGAATTGCATGACTCTTGTTCCTGGAATCACATCTCCAATTCGCATGTGCATCTTGCGTCGGTCGTTCATTTGAGGTCTGTCTGTTGCCACTTGAACTTCCTCCGATGTCTGGGCCCCGTTTTCTGTTATCTCTTGTGGCATAGCCTGATGAACTGCCCCTTCCTCTAGTGGATCCATATGTCCTTCTCTTGTTCTGCTGCTCATTGAAGTTCACTCTCGGCTCCCTACTGGGTTCTCCCGAGTTCAATTCCCCATCTTTTGATCCACTCCTGCTGCCTAATAGCCCGTTCAACCTATCCATGATAGCATGAGTTCGCCTCTCCATCGTCGCATCTATCTTCATGTCAAGAGTCCCAAGAGTCTGCTCTTGTTTAATTCTCAACTTCTCCATGTCGTCTATCAATCGTAACTCTCTTTGCTCAGCTTCCCTCGTCAATCGCGACAGGTTCTTCGCCAAGTGTTCATCCGTTCTCTCCTTTAAGTGTTTTTCGCTTCTGCTAGCTTCTTGTTTGTTGCTGTTGATGTCTTCCCGCAGATTTTCTCTCTCAGCGTGGACTGCCCTTTCTAGTTCTTTCTTTCTTAAGGACATCAGTTCATTCTGTTCTCCTATACTGCCCACTATGCTAGTCAAGGCTTCTTTAATTGATGCTCCGTTATCCACTAATGGCGTCACAAGTGGCGGTGTCACCGTGACGATCACAGGAAGCTTGGTGCTGGTCGAGCTTCGGGCTTTTATTCTCTGCCTCAACGTCTTTTCATGATCCACTTCTGGATCCACAGGTGCGTCACATAGCCCTGTGTTTCTTTTTTCGAAGTTCGCTTTTCCGAATTCGTCATGTTCACAAAGTCTCCTGACTGGCCTGATCCGTTTGTGGTCTCGCTTTTTGTCCTCACCAAACCAAATTGGTCCATGGTACCAGTCTCTCTATCGGTGTATGCGTCATTCCCCTGAGTCGAGTTATTGAGGCTGACTTGAGATCGAAAGTCATCTTGCCCGTCATCGTCCTCTTCTTCTTCCTGGGTTTCTGCTTCATCGGCTGTACCCGTTCCCATAGTAAAGGTAACGAAGTTTCCGAAAGTGTTCTTCACTCTTTCTGAAAACGATGAGAACGTTGCCGGTCTTTCCGTCATGCCAAGCATCATGGTGTTATCCGTGGGTGATCTCGTAGTCGCCACATTTTCAGTAGAGATGTCGGACAGTTCCGGCATCTCTTCTCGGTCCAGGTTATGGTGGAAGTGGCAAAATCTTGGCCTTGTTCTACCGGAGTAGATTCACTCGCCAATCTTCTGTTTTCTCTCCCTTCGGTCCATGTCCCTCCTAGTTCTCATCCATGGCAGGGTCCGAATGGACCTCTACCTCTAACCCTGCCTTCTGTCCTTCTGAGGACTTTTGACTCCTGGTTTCAACCATTATGCCTGAAACTTCCTTCCCTTTGTTGGTCCGGTTTCGTGTGAACCTTTCCACAAAAGGGTCGTTCAATGCTTTTCTCTGTTTCTATGGTATGAACTTTCTGGAGCTATTATCTAGTTTAAGTATCCTTGACTTGTCTAGACTCATTTTCAGTTTATCACTTCTTACTGCCTATACACTCAATTCGATTGCTAGTGTCATTTTAGTCCGACTACTGATAATAATAACACAACACAATAAGTTCCAAAAGTTTCACTTAAATAGTGACCAAGAATCCTTGTATGTTATCACAGTACAGCATGTATACAACTTATTCACATTAATCGATTATTAGTTGTAACATATGAACCTAGCTTAGTCTGATGATATCAATACACTTAAAAGATCGTGTTTTCACTATCCAATCAAGCACAGATATTATTGAATTAAAACCAAAAATGAAAAAAAAAAAGAGAATATTTTCAATGAAAAACCTATGTGTTTTGTAATTTAGTCAGTCGCAATGTGATGGTCGAACATGTTTCTAAAGAAAGAGCTTTACCTGTTCGGTGCTGCACCAAACAGACGAAACTTTAAGGCAGTAATTTCCTCAAGTGGGCGTCTATTGCACCCACCGAGTGCTGTGTTACCTATCTGTCTTCGGATTGCCCAAACTAGACCTAATAAAATCCTCATGGCAATCTTTTTCTCAAAAACGATTTGGATTTCAATCCGCACAAATCAGTTACAAACTCTTTTTCAATTTAGAATTAGTGTCGCGAATATCTGAGTTTAGACCTATCTTGCTTTGGTCTGGTCTTTTATAAAAGGCAAGTTACCAGTGCAGTCACTAGTTCCTAGCCTGTCTCTTGAAAACCTAATACCTTTCACTATTTTTTCTTCTGTCCACTTAAGTCTTAACTAAAATAGGACCCCTCCGGATTGGCAAAACAAGACCCCTCCGGGTTGGCAAAAATAGTACCCCTCTGGATTGGCAAAAACAAGACCCCTCCGGATTGGCAAAAACAAGACCCCTCCGGATTGGTAAAATTGGGACCCCTCCGGATTAGCAAATTGGGACCCCTCCGGGTTGGCAAAATTGGGAGCCCTCCGGGTTGTCAAAATTGGGCCCCTTCCAGATTGGCAAAAATGGGACCCCTCCGGGTTTGTAAAAATAGCTTTTCAGAGACTTCTAAAGTTTTCACCCGATACCCTTCCGGATACGTTCTGCGATGCTATTATGATGTTTGAACTAACTAGGAAGGGTGTATTTTCTTTCTCAAGACCCTTCCGGATTGAGCGCAGATTAGCATTACGTGCTTAAGTACTCAAATATTAACATAAGTAACCCTAAGTACATAAGTAACCCTACAGTAAAAGCACCACAAACGGGCCACACAATTGATCGTAACGATCTGAAATGATATAAATGCCTGTAACAACAACATATCTAACAACAATAAATGGGAGGCTCGGATCCCATCTCGTCTGGGGGGAGGATTTCTACTGATTTAATTCTTTTTTTCTTGTTTTTGGTTTTTTTTCGGTTATTTTTTTATGTTTTTTCTTTTTCTTAGGTACTATACTACTTTTTGTTTGGTTTCTTGTATATCTTTAAGTGTTTTTGTTCACATACCACTCAGGAAATGACGGGACTGCGAATCCCCCCACCCCCACCCTTCCTGGTTTCTGAATTTTCGGTCTTAACTAGGTTAAAAAAACTATCCTGGTTCCGATCTACCCTTCTGCCCCTGCGGTTAGAGCCTTATTAAGGGCTTTATCGTCAGCATCCGCTCGGCGCGGAGTGCTCGTTAACGGCTCCGCCGGTCATGATGTTAAAAAAAAACATCCAGGAGCGCTAAAAAAACATCTATGAAACATTCGGCCGGAAGTACATAACGACGGAAAAAAAAGCTAGGTTCTAAAATGACTGGCTAGCGTCTAAACACAGCTCTACATGCTTTTCACCGTCTCTGCCAAAGCCAGTTCTTTTGGTGGTTTTCCTAACATCGGGTCGACAAAAACGTTACTGCTTCTGGCTTCGGTCAAAATACTCAAATTAACTTAAATATATGCAAGAATAGTGAGCTCATGGCTGGGTCTTAGTATACCCAGACCACGAGGTCACTCCGTAACACAGGGATACTATGATTTGTTATATTACGATTGTTTTTGTTCATTAGATAAAAATCATCATCTCCATCGAAGATGGATCAACCCTTTCCCTCAACTCCTAGCTTCTCATTATCTGAAAATGCATCTGGATGTTAATTAAATTCAATTCAGGACATGACCAGGAAGCTAACAATTTATATAAAACAGTTTTAGTCATGGGACCGAGATCCTCCGGATTCTTGAATCCGGGAAAATAACGTCCTTATTTCTTTTAGGAAGTCTGGACACGTCGTCCAACACCCTTCCTCGTTCGTGTGAATTACTCGTAAACGGTTTTAGCGGCACAATCGTTACAACTCGGAGCGGTGTCTGACAATTTCCTATTCTATATGCCGTTGTTTCTTCGTAGTTGTTTCCATTGCAACTATTGTTGTTCTGTCTTACTTCTGTTTTTTCTTCAAAATGACCGTTTTAGCATTTCTCAGACAGCTCCGATATCTCTTCCGGTCCAGGGTCCCGGTGGAAGTGGCAAAATCTTCCGGAGTAGATTCACTCGCCAATCTTCTGTTTTCTCTCCCTCGGTCTATGTCCCTCCTGGTTCTCATCCATGGCCGGGTCCGAATGGACGTCTACCTCTAACCTTGCCTTCTTTCCTTCTGAGGACTTTTGACTCCTGGTTTCAACCATTATGCCTGAAACGTTCTTCACTTTGTCGGTCCGGGTTCGTGTGATCCTTTCCACAAAAGGGTCGTTCATTGCTTTTCTCTTTTTCTATGGTATGAACTTCCTGGAGCTATCACCTAGTTTAAGTATCCTTGACTTGTCTAGACTCGTTTCAATTTATCACTTCCTACTGCCTATACACTCAATTCGATTGCTAGTGACCTTTTAGTCGTACTTTTGATAATAATAAAACAACACAATAAATTCCAAAAGTTTCACTTAAATAGTGACCACGGATCTTTGTATTTTATCACAGTACAGCGTGTATACAACTTAATCACAATAATCGATTATCAGCTGTAAGATTTGAAGCTAGTACAGTCTGATGATATCAATATATTCAAAAGATAGTGTTTTCACTACCCCATCATGCACAGATATTATTGAATCAAAACCAAAAATGAAGAAAAATAAGTATATTTTCCATGAAAAACGAATGTGTTTTGTACTTTAGTCAGTCGCAATGTGATAGTCGAACTTGTTTCTAAAGAAAGAGCTTTCCCTGTTCGGTGCTGCACCAAACAGACAAAACTTGAATGCAGTAATTTCCTCAAGTGGGCGTTTATTGCACCCACCGAGTCCTGTGTTACCTATCTGCCTTCGGATTGCCCGAGATAGACCTAATAAAATCCTCAGGGCAATCACTTTCTCAAAAACGATTTGGATTTCAATCCGCACAAATCAGTTACAAACTCTTTTTCAATTTAGAATTAGTGTCGCGAATATCTGAGTTTAGACCTATCTTGCTTTGGTCTGGTCTTTTATAAAAGGCAAGTTACCAGTGCAGTCACTGGTGCCTAGCCTGTCTCTTATAAACCTAATACCCTTCACTATTTTCTTTTCTTCTGTCCACTTAAGTCTTAACTAATATAGTACCCCTCCGGATAGGCGAAACAAGACCCCTCCGGGTTGGCAAAAATAGTACCCCTCCGGATTGGCAAAAACAACACCCCTCCGGATTGGCAAAATTAGTACCCATCCGTATTGGCAAAAACAAGACCCCTCCGGATTGGCAAAATTGGGACCCCTTCGGATTGGCAAAATTGGGACCCCTCCGGATTGGCAAAATTGGGACCCCTCCGGTTTGGCAAAATTGGGACCCCTCCAGATTGGCAAAATTGAGACCCCTCCGGCTTTGAAAAAATTGTAAAAAAAGCTTTTCAGAGACTTCTAAGTTTTTCACCCGATACCCTTCCGGATACGTTCTCCGATGCTATTATGATGTTTGAACTAACTAGGAAGGGTGTATTGTCTTTCCCAAGACCCTTCCGGATTGAAGCTACGCCTCTTATTTGACAATTCACGTTAACTGTGAAGGGTTTTATCACTAGCCTAGTTTCTACTCGACAATGGTTTTCTGGTTTCATTAGCCTTCCCTTTTCGTCTTTCTTTTTGTACCAAAAGGGATACCAAACTTTTAACGATACCCATCAGTCGATTGTTGTTGTCCTTGAGCCCCTTCTTGTCGCTCCTTGAACTGCTTGTTGGATCCTTCTTCTTCACTAATCCCGAAACCCTTCCGGATTGAGCGCAAATTAGTATTACGTGCTTAAGTACTCAAATAACCCTACAGTACAAGCACCACAAACGGGCCACACAATTGATCGTAACGATCTTAACTGATATAAATGCCTGTAACAACAGTATATCTAACAACAACAAACGGGAGGGTCGGATCTTAGCTCGTCTGGGGTCTGGGGTGATGGTTTCTACTAATTTTATACTTTTTTTAACTGTTTTTGTTGTTTTCGGTTATTTTTTTTTGTTTTTCTTTGTTTTTTCCCTTCCTGGTTCGTAAATTTTTGGTCTTAACTAGGTTAAAAAACTATTCACGGGAATCCGCAAGGCTTCCGCGTTCCGAACTACGCTTCTGCCCCGGCGTTTAGGGCCTTATTAAGGGCGTTATCGTGAGCATCCGCTCGGCGCGGAGTGCTCGTTAACGGTTCCGCCGGCCATGATGTTAAAAAGAAATAACACCCAGGAGCACCAAAAAACATCTATGTAACATTCACCCGGAAGTACATATCGACGGAAAAAAAGCTAGGTTCTGAAACGACTGGCTAGCGTCTAAACACAGCTCTACATGCTTTTCACCGTCTCTTCCAAAGCCAGTTCTTTTGGTGGTTTTCCTAACATCGGGTCGACAAAAACGTTACTGCTTCTGGATTCGGTCAAAAAACTCAAATTAACTTAAATATATGCAAGAATAGTTAGATCATGGCTGGATCTTAGTATCCCCAGACCACGAGGTTACTCCTTAAATAAGAGCTACTATGATTTATTATATTACTTTTGTTTTTCTTCAGTAGATAAAAATCATCATCTCCATCGAAAGATGGATCAACGCTTTCCCTTAACTCCTAGCTTCTCATTATCTGAAAATGAACTGGGATGTTAACTAAATTCAACTCAATACATGATAGGAAGCTAAACGTTTGTACAAAACAGTTTTATTCATGGGACCGAGATCCTCCGGATTCTGGAATCCGGGAAAATAACGTCCTTATTTTTTTTAGGAAGGCTGGACACGTCGTCCAACACCCTTCCTCGTTCGTGTGAATTGCTCGTAAACGGTTTTTGCGGCACAATCGTTACAAATCGGAGCGGTGTCTGACAATTTCCAATTCTACATGCCGTTGTTTCTTCGTAGTTGTTTCCATTGCAACTATTGTTGTTCTGTCTTACTTCTGTTTTTTCTCCAAAATGGCCGTTTTAGCATTTCTCAGACAGTTCCGATATCTCTTCCGGTCCAGGGTCCCGGTGGAAGTGGCAAAATCTTCCGGAGTAGATTCACTCGCCAATCTTCTGTTTCCTCTCCCTTCCGGTCCATGTCCCTCCTGGTTCTCATCCGTGACAGGGTCCGAATGGACCTCTACCTCTAACCTTGCCTTCTTTCCTTCTGAGGACTTTTGACTCCTGGTTTCAACCATTATGCCTGAAACAATCTTCACTTTGTCGGTCCGGGTTCGTGTGATCCTTTCCACAAAACGGTCGTTCATTGCTTTTCTCTTTTTCTATGGTATGAACTTCCTGGAGCTGTCACCTTGGTTAAGTATCCTTGAATTGTCTAGACTCTTTTCAATTTATCACTTCCTACTCTCTAGACATTCAATTCGATTGCTAGTGACCTTTTAGTCCGACTACTGATAATAATAAAACAACACAATAAATTCCAAAAATTTCAATTAAATAGTGACCACGGATCCTTGTATGTTATCACAGTACAGCGTGTATACAACTTATTCACAATAATCGATTATCAGCTGTAAGATTTGAAGCTAGCACAGTCTGATGATATCAATCTATTCAAAAAATGGTGTTTTCACTACCCAATCAAGCACAGATTTTATTGAATCAAAACCAAAAATGAAGAAAAATAAGATTATTTTACATGAAAAACGTATGTGTTTTGTACTTCAGTCAGTCGCAATGTGATAGTCGAACTTGTTTCTAAAGAAAGGACTTTCCCTGTTCGGTGCTGCACCAAACAGACAAAACTTGAAGGCAGTAATTTCCTCAAGTGGGCGTCTATTGCACCCACCGAGTCCTGTGTTACCTATCTGCCTTCGGACTGCTCGAGATAGACCTAATAAAATCCTCAGGGCAATCACTTTCTCAAAAACGATTTAGATTTCAATCCGCACAAATCAGTTACAAACTCTTTTTCAAGTTAGACTTAGTGTCGCAAATATCCGAGTTTAGACCTATCTTGCTTTGGTCTGGTCTTTTATAAAAGGCAAGTTACCAGTGCAGTCACTGGTTCCTAGCCTGTCTCTAAAAAACCTAATACCTTTCACTATTTCCTTTTCTTCTGTCCACTTAGGTCTTAACTAAAATAGTACATAGTACCCCTCCGTATAGGCAAATCAAGACCCCTCCGGGTTGGCAAAAATAGTACCCCTCCGGATTGGCAAAAAAAGACCCCTCCGGATTGGCAAAAATAGTACCCCTCCGTATTGGCAAAAACAAGACCCCTCCGCATTGGCAAAATTTGAACCCCTTTGGATTGGCAAAATTGGGACCCCTCCGGATTGGCAAAATTGGGACCCCTCCGGGTTGGCAAAATTGGGACTCCTCCAGATTGGTAAAATTGAGACCCCTCCGGGTTTGTAAAAATAGCTTTTCAGAGACTTCTAAATTTTTCACCCGATACCCTTCCAGATACGTTCTCCGATGCTATTATGCTGTTTGAACTAACTAGGAAGGGTGTATTTTTTTCCCAAGACCCTTCCGGATTGAAGCTACGCCTCTGATTTGACAATTCGCGTTAACTGTGAAGGGTCTTATCACTAGCCTAGTTTCTACTCGACAATGGTTTTCTGGTTTCGTTAGCCTTCCCTTTTCGTCTTACTTTTTGTACCAAAAGGTATACCAAACTTTTAACGATACCCAACAGTCGATTGTTGTTGTCCCTGAGCCCCTTCTTGTCGCTCCTTGAACTGCTTGCCGGATCCTTCTTCTTGACTAATCCCAAAACCCTTCCGGATTGAGCGCAAACTAGCATTACGTGCTTAAGTACTCAAATAACCCTACATTAAAAGCACCACAAACGGGCCACAAAATTGATCGTAACGATCTTAACTGATATAAAAGCCTGTAACATCAATATATCTAACAACAACAAACGGGAGAGTCGGATCATATCTCGTCTGGGGTGATGATTTCTACTGATTTTATACTTTTTTACTGTTTTTGTTGTTTTCGGTTGTTTTTTCTTTGTTTTTTCCCTTCCTGGTTCGTGAATTTTTGGTCTTAACTAGGTTAAAAAACTATTCACGGGAATCCGGAAGGCTTCCGCGTTCCGAACTACGCTTCTGCTCCGGCTGTTAGGGCGTTATTAAGGGCGTTATCGTGAGCATCCGCTCGGCGCGGAGTGCTCGTTAACGGTTCCGCTGGCCATGATGTTAAAAAGAAATAACACCCAGGAGCGCCAAAAAAACATCTATGTAACATTCGCCCGGAAGTACAAATCGACGGAAAAAAAGCTAGGTTCTAAAACGACTGGCTAGCGTCTAAACACAGCTCTACATGCTTTTGACCGTCTCTGCCAAAGCCAGTTCTTTTGGTGGTTTTCCTAACATCGGGTCGACAAAAACGTTACTGCTTCTGGATTCGGTCAAAAAACTCAAATTAACTTAAATATTTGCAAGAATAGTGAGCTCATGGCTGGATCTTAGTATCCCCAGACCACGAGGTTACTCCTTAAATAAGAGCTACTATGATTTATTATATTACTTTTGTTTTTCTTCAGTAGATAAAAATCATCATCTCCATCGAAAGATGGATCAACCCTTTCCCTTAACTCCTAGCTTCTCATTATCTGAAAATAAACTGGGATGTTAACTAAATTCAACTCAATACATGATAGGAAGCTAAACGTTTGTACGAAACAGTTTGAGTCTTGGGCTCGAGACCCCCTCCAGATTCTGGAATCCGGGGAAATAACGTCCTGAAGGCTGTACACGTCGTCCCAACACCCTTCCTCGTACGAGTGAATTGCTCGGTAACGGTTGTAGCGGCACAATCGTTACAACTCGGAGCGGTTTCTGACCATTTCCAATTCTATAAGCCGTTGTTTCTTCGTAGTTGTTTCCACTGCAACTATTGTTGTTCTGTCTTTCTTCTGTTATTTCTCCAAATTGGCCGTTTCAGCACTTCTCAGAAAAGTGACGTCACACTTCGAAAATTTAAAAAATTAAAATACCAGAATATTCTGCCCTTCACGGTTTGTCTAATTGTTCAAAATACGTTGCTAACCCGTTAAAACCATTATTCTTCCAGGTCAGATGTTCTTCTCTGGTCGATAAAAATTCGAATACGAAAATGCATTTTCATAATTTCTGGTCGAATGTCACAATGGATCAAGGGGGGTTGAATGCAAGATTTGCCATAACTGGTATCATCTAAAATGCGGAAAAATATCCGATGAAGTATACGCAACAATTACAAAGATAGTCAGGTACTGAGAAAGCTGCTGCCGTGCTAAGAACAAGGAGAAGGATACTCCCTGGTGAAATTGTTCCTCAGGTATGTGGATGACATTGTTAGAACAGTCAGAGGGGAGTCGAGTTGTCTTCTCGATGTCGCCAATTTTGTTCATCCAAATCTGCAGTTCACTCTAGAGGAAACTAATTCGGAGGGGGAATTTGCCGTTCCTGAATTTGAACATAAATGTATCGCAGATTAGGGGTGTAACTTGCAGTTGTATCAAAAACCAACAGATACAGTGACAATACTGAACTAAACAAGCTGCTGGCCAACTCAGTGTAAGCGTAGTCTTATCTTAGACACTGTACACAGGGCACATCTAGCTGGGAGCAATTTTATAAAGCCATGGAAACTAATAGGGCACAATGTCTGACAAATCAGTACCCTGAAAATTGGTCCGCAAAGGTGGTTTCAGACGCCTTGTGCAAAATCATATAGGGTAAGGGCAAGCCCCTGGATAGTGAGAGGCGTTTGTCAACTCAATCATCAAAGGATGTGAAGCCCCCAATGCTGATGGTGCAAAATGGAGGTAACCAAAGCTAATAGGAAAATTAACTAACGTTCAAGTGGTTTTCACCACAAAACAAAAGAAACATGTTTGACATCACTGAAGTCAGCATTTTCTAATGACCTCAAGTCAAGAGTGGTTTATAAACTGCCAGGTAGTGGATGCACTTTCACCTATGTCGGACAAACTGTTCGACATTTGACCACTAGAATTGAGGAACATAGGAAATCACACTCACCGGTAGGCCTCCACCTTCAGCAATGCCAACTTGAGGGAAATAGCGCAGATCTTAGTTGGGAAATTAATGATAGGTCAAACAACCAAATAAAATTGTTAACAGTAGAGGCAATACATATCAGGAAAGAGAAACCGGACTTGAACACGAGCAGGGAGTTAACACTGAAAATTTAGACCCAGAAAATTTTGATTTTTTAATTTAAAACTTACAAGTCTAAATCAAAATTATGACTCAGAAACTTCCAGAAAAATTAATTTAAACATGTTTAATTAATTTTAGAGGTTAAAAGTTTTTTTAATCCTAATAGTAATTTGGAGGTCAACTGGCATTGGCTAATTTTTTAACATGATGGTTTAGAACAAAAACGTATGTGAATTATTGTAAATGACATTTGTAAATTGATGTTTTATTATCATTTATATTAGTTTAATGTAAAAATCTTGACGATGCCCATAGTTGGAAAACGTTTGGAATGTACATTTTAACAAAAATTTCTTCATATCTAGAAAAAATTTAGGATTTTTACGGAAATATGTGATGAAATGACTCCTAACTATTACCTCGCTTTCTGTGATACTTTTGACCTTGTGATTATGTGTCACAAAAGAAAAGAAAATCATATAGGTGTGTGCTCACAGCACTATAAATGGCTTATTCACAAAATTCCCACGTACTTACTAGTGGTAGCAGTATAAATAGTAGTACTTAATGTACACAGAGGTAAAACGGAGCTTCGTTAACCTGCGATATATGTGCCATTCCGCTGGATTGACACCGCCGAACCCTCCGACGAGCAAGAACAGACACCAGAGACGTTAGTTGCGAACTCGTTATGAAAAGGAAGGTCGTAACGTTCTAGAATTTCAATTTTTTAAAATTCGAATTGCGATAAAACATTTCTCAGAAACTTAGAAGAACGGCCATAGTTGTCAAGAAAGACAGTTGAAAAACACAATCGAATAACAAGAGACGAAAAACAGTTGAAAATCGACAGTGAACAACGAAGCCTCTTATCGTGATAACGAGACACGATAAGACTCTCGTTTGAAAGAGAACACACGAAAGGAAGGTTCAGTGGGACATATATGCTGAGAGACTATATAATTGACTTTTTAGCCGCTTTAATGCCCTGAACACTTGAAATAACTCCTGTATTGTTGAGTATTTCAGAGCATGAGTAGCAAGAAAGAGGAAAGGTTCAATCCATCTCCAATGGATTTAGTATAAAACTGTCACTAAAATTACTGTAAAATAGGAGAATCGAGCCGTATTTTTAACGGTAATCATGTAGTCTGGGGATCCGAGAGCCAGCTGTATGGCTATCTTTGCATGTAACGAAAGCTGATCAAAAGTCGTTTGACTGATGGCTTAAAAATGGTAACTTTTTACTTAGCCCTATACAGACCAGAAAATCAACTGGCTACCTCTAGACGGTGAAAAACGGGTAGAGTTTAGATAACTGACGCCGGCCAGTCGTCAATAGGTGCTTTTCCTTTTCCTCGTGGTAGCAGTATAAATAGTAGTACTTAATGTGCACAGAGGTAAAACGGAGCTTCGCTAACTTGCGATATATGTGCCATTCCGCTGGATTGACACAGCCGAACCCTCCTACGAGCAAGAAAAGACATCAGAGACGTTAGTTGCGAACTCGTTATGATAAGGAAGGTCGTAACGTTCTAGAATTTTAATTTTTTAAAATTCGAATTGCGATAGAACATTTCTCAGAAACTTAGAAGAACGGCCATAGTTGTCAAGAAAGACAGTTGAAAAACACAATCGAATAACAAGAGACGAAAAACAGTTGAAAATCGACAGTGAACAACGAAGCCTCTTATCGTGATAACGAGACACGATAAGACTCTCGTTTGAAAGAGAACACACGAAAGGAAGGTTCAGTGGGACATATATGCTGAGAGACTATATAATTGACTTTTTAGCCGCTTTAATGCCCTGAACACTTGAAATAACTCCTGTATTGTTGAGTATTTCAGAGCATGAGTAGCAAGAAAGAGGAAAGGTTCAATCCATCTCCAATGGATTTAGTATAAAACTGTCACTAAAATTACTGTAAAGTAGGAGAATCGAGCCGTATTTTTAACGGTAATCATGTAGTCTGGGGATCCGAGAGCCAGCTGTGTGGCTATCTTTGCATGTTACGAAAGCTGATCAAAAGTCGTTTGACTGATGGCTTAAAAGTGGTAAATTTTTACTTAGCCCTATACAGACCAGAAAATCAACTGGCTACCTCTAGACGGTGAAAAACGGGTAGAGTTTAGGTAACTGACGTCGGCCAGTCGTCAATAGGTGCTTTTCCTGCGCTCCGTCACTATATAGTATTTGGGCAAATATCACATAGACGTTTTTATGGCGCTCCTGAGTGGGCCTGTTAAAGGCATGATACCATCATGATCAGCAAACGTTCCAGCGACGAACCCTCCGCTCCGGCGCATGCCTATTTTAATGGCCCTAATATCCTGTATTTTATTAGGCGGAAGGTACCAACCCTCCGCTTGGTGCTATTTAGCTGTTTAACTTAGTTAAGACTAAAAGTTCCGGATTAGCAAAATTGGGACCCCTCCGGGTTTGTAAAAATAGCTTTTCAGAGACTTCTAAAATTTTCACCCGATACCCTTCCGGATACGTTTTCCGATGCTATTATGCTGTTTGAACTAACTAGGAAGGGTGTATTGTCTTTTCCAAGACCCTTCCGGATTGACAATTCACGTTAAATGTGAAGGGTTTTATCACTAGCCTAGTTTGTACTCGACAATGGTTTTCTGGTTTCATTAGCCTTCCCTTTTCGTGTTACTTTTTGTACCAAAAGGGATACCAAACTTTTAACGATACCCATCAGTCGATTGTTGTTGTCCTTGAGCCCCTTCTTCTCGCTCCTTGAACTGCTTGTCGGATCAGTCTTCTTCACTAATCCCGAAACCCTTCCGGATTGAGCGCAAATTAGCATTAGGTGCTTAAGTACTCAAATAACCCTACAGTACAAGCACCACAAACAGGCCACACAATTGATTGTAACGATCTTAAATGATATAAATGCCTGTAACAACAACATATCTAACAACAACAAACGGGAAGGTCTGATCACATCACGTCTGGGGGGATGATTTCTACTGATTTTTTTCTTTTTTTACTGTTTTTGGTTTTTTAGGTTATTTTTTACGTTTTTTCTTTTTCTTGGTGAAATACTAGTTTTTGATTGGTTTCTTGTATATCTTTAAGTGTTTTTGTTCACATACCACTCAGGAAATGACGGGACCGCGAATCCCCCCACCCTTCCTGGTTTGTGAATTTTTGGTCTTAACTAGGTTAAAAAAGTATTCACGGGCGGTTAAGGCGTTATTGTGAGCATTCACTAGACGCGGAGTGCTCGTTAACGGTTCCGCCGGTCAAGATGTTAAAAAGAAATAACACCCAGGAGCCCCATTAAAACATCTATGTAACATTCGCCCGGAAGTACATATCGGCGGAAAAAAAGCTAGATTCTAAAACGACTGGCTAGCGTCTAAATACAGCTCTACATGCTTTTCACCGTCTCTGCCAAAGCCAGTTCTTTTGGTGGTTTTCCTAACATCGGGTCGACAAAAACGTTACTGCTTCTGATTTCGGTCAAAACACTCAAATTACCTTAAATATATGCAATAATAGTGAGCTCATGGCTGGGTCTTAGTATCCCCAGACTACGAGTTCTTTCCTTAAAACAGAGCTACTATGATTTATTATATTACTTTTGTTTTTGTTCAGTAGATAAAAATCATCATTTCCGTCGAAAGATGGATCAACCCTTTCCCTCAACTCCTAGCTTCTCATTATCTGAAAATGAATCTGGATGTTAATTAAATTCAATTCAGGACATGACCACGAAGTTAAAAATTTATATAAAACAGTTAGAGTCTTGGGTTCGAGACCCCTCCGGATTCTGGAATCCGGGAAAAAACGTCCTGATTTCTTTTAGGAAGGCTGGACACGTCGTCCCAACACCCTTCCTCGTTCGTGTCAATTGCTCGGCAACGATTGTGGCCGCACAATCGTTACAACTCGGATCGGTTTCTGACAATTTCCAATTCTATCTGTCGTTATTTCTTCGTAGTTGTTTCCACTGCAACCATTGTTGTTTTGTCTTTCTTCTGTTTTTTCTCCAAAATGGCCGTTTCAGCATTTATCAGAAATGTGACGTCACAATTTGAAACTTTAAAAATTTAAAATACCAGACTATTCTGACCTTCAAGGTTCGTCTAATCGTTCAAATAGCGTTGCTAACCCGTTAAAACCATTAATCTTCCAGGTCAGATGTTCTTTTCTGTTCGATAAGAATTCGAATACGAAATTGCATTTTCGTAGATTCTGGTCGAATGTCACAATAGATCAAAGGAGGTTGAATGCAAGGTTTGCCAAAACTGGTATCATCTAAAATGCGGAAAAATATCCGATGAAGAATAGGCATCAATTACAAAGATAGTCTGGTACTGTGAAAGCTGCTGCCGCGCTAAGAACAAGGAGAAGGATACTCCCTGGTGAAATTGTTCCTCAGGTATGTGGATGACATTGTTAGAACAGTCAGAGGAGAGCCGAGTTGTTTTCTCGATGCCGCCAATTTTCTTCATCCAAATCTGCAGTTCACTCTAGAGGAAACTAATTCGGAGGGGAATTTGCCGTTCCTGGATTTGAACATAAATGTACCGCAGATTAGGGGTGTAACTTGCAGTTGGTATCAAAAACCAACAGATACAGTGACTATACTGAACTAAAGAAGCTGCGGGCCAACTCAGTATAAGCGTAGTGTTATCCTAGACACTGTACACAGGGTCCATCTAGCTGGGAGAAATTTTATAAGGCCATGGAAACTAAAAGGGCGCAATGTCTGACAAATCAGTACCCTGAAAATTGGTCCGCAAAGGTGGCTTCAGACGCCTTGTGCAAAATCATCGAGGGTAAGGGCAAGCCCCTGGATAGTGAGAGGCGTTTGTCAACTCAATCATCAAAGGATGTGAAGCTCCCAATGCTGATTGTGCAATATAGAGGTAACCAAAGCCAATACGAAAATTAACTAACGTTCAAGTGGTTTTCACCACAAAAAAAAAATTGGAAACATGTTTACCATCACTGAAGTCAGCATTTTCTAATGCCCTCAAGTCAAGAGTGGTTTTTAAACTGCCATGTAGTGGATGAACTTCCACCTATGTCGGACAAACTCTTCGACGTTTGACCACTAGAATTGAGGAACATAAGAAAACAGACTCACCGGTAGGCCTCCAACTTCAGCGAGGCCAACTTGAGGGAAATATTGCAGATCTTAGTTGGGAAATTATAGATAGGTCAAACAACCAAATAAAATTGTTAACACTAAAGGCAATACATATCAGGAAAGAGAAACCGGACTTGAACACGAGCGATGAGTTTAGGAGCAGGGATTTAACACTGAAAGATTAGTCCCAAAATTTTTTTGGTTTTTTCATATAAAACGTTCAAGTATAAACCGAAATTATGACTCAGAAACTTCCAGGCAAGTTAATTTAAACTTGTTTAATTAATTTTAGAGGTTAAAAGTGTTCTATTTGTAATAGTAATTTGGAGGTCAACTGGGATATGCTAATTTTTTAACATGATGGTTTAGAACAAAAATGTAGAACCTAAAACATCAATTTACAAATTTTTGTAAATAACATTTGTAAATTGATGTTTTATCGCCATTTAGATTAGTTTATTGTAAAATTCCTGACAATACGCATAGCTGCGAAAACGTTTGAAATTTACTTTTTAACAAAAAATTCTTCATATCTAGAAAACATCTAGGATTCTTCCTGAAATATGTGATGAATTGACTCCTAACTGTTACCTCGGTTTCTGTGATACTTTCGACCTTCTGATTATGTGTCACAAAAGAAAAGAAAATCTTATAGGTGGGTGCTCACAGCACTATAAAATGCATATTCACAAAATTCCCACGTACGTATTAGTGGTAGCAGTATAAATAGTAGTACTTAATGTACACAGAGGTGAAACGGAGCTTCGCTAACTTGCGATATATGCTCGTTATGAAAAGGAAGGTCGTAATAATCTAGAATTTCCATTTTTTAATATTCGAATTGCGATAGAACATTTCTCAGAAATTAAGAAGAACGGCCATAGTTGGCAAGAAAGACAGTCGAATAACACAATCGAATAACAAGAGACGAAAAACAGTTGAAAATCGACAGTGAACAACGAAGCCTCTTATCGTGATAAAAAGACACGATAAGACGCTCGTTCGAAAGAAAACACACGAAAGGAAGGTTCAGTGGGTCATATGTGCTGAGAGACTATATAATTGACTTTTGAGCCGCTTTAATGCCCTGAACGTTTGAAATAACTCCAGTATTGTTGAGTATTTCAGAGCATGAGTAGCTAGAAAGAGGAAACGGTCAATCCATCTCCAATGGATTTAGAATAAAACTGTCACTAAAATTACTGTAAAATAGGAGAATTGAGCCCGGTTTTTAACGGTAATCATGTAATCTGGGGATCCGAGAGCCGGTTATCTTCGCATGTAACGAAAGCTGATCAAAAGTCGTTTGACTGATGGCTTAAAAGTGGTAACTTTTTTTTTAGCCCTAAACAGACCATAAAATCAACTGGCTACGTCTAGACGGTGAACAACGGGTAGAGTTTAGGTAACTGACGCCGGCCAGTCGTCAATAGGTGCTTTTCCTGCGCTCCGTCACTATATAGTATTTGGGCAAATATTTCATAGACGTTTTTATGGCGCTCCTGGGTGGGCCTGTTAAAGGCATGATACCATCATGATCCGCAAACGTTCCAGCGACGAACCCTCCGCTCCGGCGCATGCCCGATTTAAAGGCCCTAATATCCTGTATTTTAATAGGCGGAAGGTACCGACCCTCCGCCTGGTGCTATTTAGCTGTTTAACTTAGTTAAGACCAAAAGTTCCGGTAGCCGGAGGAATAGGTGGGAAGGCTCTGGGACGAAAAATGGTTAAAGAAAAAGCGTAAAACCGAATAAAAAGAGTGTATAACCAGGAAAAAATCAAAAACAAAATAACTTGAAAACAAAAAGGTACAAAAAACAGTTAAAAACCCAAAAAAGACCAAAAACACTAAAAAACATAAAATGACGGTTGATATATTATTTCCGGACAGGATGTGATCTGGCCTTCCTATTTGTTGTTATTTCAGATCGATTTATATCATTCTGATCGAAAGATTGAGTGTTTTTGTGGCGGGTAAGCTACCCTCCCATTAGTGTTCTTTGAGTATTTAAGCAGGTTAATGATAATTTTGCTGGTGACAGGAGGGTAGAGTGGCAAGCTGACAGACGTGTTCTAGACTCAACAAGAGGCAACAAGTTAAACATCCACAACGACTGTTGGGTATCGTTGATGCAATTTTAGTATCGTTCGGGTACTGTTTCATTAAAATTTAAGAGGTGGAGGACACAATTGGCGCGGTCTGATTGCACCCTCTATCGATTGCGAATTTCCGAGTTAAGGGTCTTAGCTCGGGTATTTTGGTGCAAAAGAGGGTATAGTAATTTTGATTACGGACTACATATAGGTTAATTTTTTCAATATATATTACTTATCTATCATTTAGAACCGAGAAACACCCCAATTTTGTCGAGAGATACTGACTTTCGACCAAACTTTTAACCCCAGAAATTTTGGATATCGGAGTTTTCGAACAACAAAAAAGCTTCTGCGCAGTGAGTTACTACGTAGTTCGAGCCCCCTAACTAAAGAAATTGCAGGGAATAAGACTTAGTAGAAGTTCGATCAAAATTTTTTCGATCAAAATTGGCAAGAAAGATCAAAGTTCGATAGTAGAAGTTCGATCAAAATTGGCAAGAAAGACAGTCGAATAACACAATCGAATAACAAGAGACGAAAAACAGTTGAAAATTGACACTGAACAACGAAGCCTCTTATGGTGATAAAAAGACACGATAAGACGCTCGTTCGAAAGAAAACTCACGAAAGGAAGGTTCAGTGGGTCATACGTGCTGAGAGACTATATAATCGAATTTTTAGCCGCTTTAATGCGCTGAACGTTTGAAATAACTCCAGTATTGTTGAGTATTTCAGAGCATGAGTAGCTACAAAGAGGAAACGGTCAATCCATCTCCAATGGATTTAGAATAAAACTGTCACTAAAATTACTGTAAAACAGGAGAATTGAGCCGTGTTTTTAACGGTAATCATGTAGTCTGGGGATCCGAGAGCCAGCTGTGTGGCTATCTTTGCATGTAACGAAAGCTGATCAAAAGTCGTTTGACTGATGGCTTAAAAGTGGTAAATTTTTACTTAGCCCTATACAGACCAGAAAATCAACTGGCTACCTCTAGACGGTGAAAAGCGGGTAGAGTTTAGGTAACTGACGCCGGCCAGTCGTCAATAGGTGCTTTTCCTGCGCTCCGTCACTATATAATATTTAGGCAAGTATTACATAGACGTTTTTATGGCGCTCCTGGGTGGGCCTGTTAAAGGCATGATACCATCATGATCCGCAAACGTTCCAGCGACGAACCCTCCGCTCCGGCGCATGCCCGATTTAAAGGCCCTAATATCCTGTATTTTAATAGGCGGAAGGTACCGACCCTCCGCCTGGTGCTATTTAGCTGTTTAACTTAGTTAAGACCAAAAGTTCCGGCAGCCGGAGGAATAGGTGGGAAGGCTCTGGGACAAAAAATGGTTAAAGAAAAAGCGTAAAACCGAATAAAAAGAGTGTATAACCAGGAAAAAATCAAAAACAAAATAACTTGAAAACAAAAAGGTACAAAAAACAGTAAAAAACCCAAAAAAGACCAAAAACACTAAAAAACATAAAATGACGGTTGATATATTATTTCCGGACCGGATGTGATCTGGCCTTCCTATTTGTTGTTATTTCAGATCGATTTATATCATTTCTGATCGAAAGATTGAGTGTTTTTGTGGCGGGTAAGGTACCCTCCCATTAGTGTTGTTTGAGTATTTAAGCAGGTTAATGATAATTTTGCTGGTGACCGGAGGGTAGAGTGGCAAGCTGACAGACGTGTTCTAGACTCAACAAGAGGCAACAAATTAAACATCCACAACGACTGTTGGGTATCTTTGATACAATTTTAGTATCGTTCGGGTACTATTTCATTAAAATTTAAGAGGTGGGGGGCACAATTGGCGCGGTCTGATTGCACCCTCTATCGATTGCGAATTTCTGAGTTAAGGGTCTTAGCTCGGGTATTTTGGTGCAAAAGAGGGTATAGTAATTTTGATTACGGACTACATATAGGTTAATTTTTTCAATATACATTACTTATCTATCATTTAGACCCGAGAAACACCCCAATTTTGTCGAGAGATACTGACTTTCGAAAAGCTTTTAACCCCAGAAATTTTGGATATCGGAGTTTTCGAACAACAAAAAAGCTTCTGCGCAGTGAGTTACTACGTAGTTCGAGCCCCCTAACTAAAGAAATCGCAGAGAATAAGACTTAGTAGAAGTTGGATCAAAATTTTTGCAATTTTCCGAATTTTGCCAATAGGTTTTGAGGATCGGGTTTTTGAGTTTTTAGAGTTAGAGCGATAAAAATTTTTGCCTTAGGAGCTTGCTAGCAGAACGTGTTAGGTTGCAAAACCATTTTCGAGCAACTCACAGAATAGCTCCGTGGATAAAGCTAGAGACTTAAAGATCGGAAAAGGAAGGAATCGGAGGATCCAAGTTTGATAGTTTTTGACAAGATTTTTGTTTTCAAACCGGTTTTGGTCCGGTTTTTTTGCAATATTCCGGTGCTTTACAGGGCTACTACGCTCGTGTCAAGTATTTTTAAGCACTGTAGGCAAGAATTGCGGAAAAAGATTCTGGGAAACTTTATGGGTAGTGAAAAAAGGCTAATTTGGCAAACGCGTTTTTGTTGATTTCTCAAAGACTAACAAAACGATCGGAGAATTTTTGGTACCATAAGTCAACGTATTTGACAATCTTTTTCAGGTTGAAAATATCGGGAGAATAAAAATTTTCAGAAATCGTTAGTTCGGAGGAAACAACTTTTCGGGAAATCTCTGAACAGCAGAAATTTTTATAAAACCACGTTCTTATCCTACTGCGTAGAATGACCGAGTCAACTCACTTTAATTTAGGCAAGCTAGACCTCATTCGGAGGCCTTACAGCGGTGAAAACACTTATTTTCGTGATTTTTGGGGAACCCTCCGAAGCAACCCTTCGGAGTCAATGGAGCCCCTTAACAACCCTCCTTAAAAGAAATTTTTCACGGAAACCTCGGAGATAATTCAAATAACGCCCAGAGTCAATTTAGGTTGTTTGGACTCATTTTAACACTAGCTGGAGACCCCTTTGAGGCGAGGATTGAAAAATTTTAAAAGATGATGGAACCCTCCGAAGTAACCCTCCGGAGTGACTTAAGTCTCTTATTGACCCTCCTTATTGAATTTAGGGGGACGCTCCGAAGCAACTTAGGTGTTTACTTGACCCTCCAATTTAACCCTCCGGAGTAAGTTTAGTGTCTTAACAACCCTCCGAAGTAACCCTCCGAAGTGACTTAAGCCCTTCAACAACCCTCCTTAGTGGAAGTTTGGAGGGACTCTCCGGGACAATTTAAACATCCTTAGATATCCTTCTAAGGTCTAAATAGAAGGATGACTACTAACGAGACGTGTATATTAGGAGAAAAAAGGCCCAGTTGACCTGGAGATTCGCGATCAACTTTGGATTCTAAATCAGGTTCATCAAAAGTATCCGAACAAATTTTTTTATATTGTTATTTTGGTTGTGTGGTTACCTAGATCTACTTAATACGAAGGCTCGGGCAATCCGGGAACACATAAAAGAAGACATCGGTGAGTGTTTTAAACAAGAAACAATCACTTGGGAAGACAAAGTTGTTCCGTACTCTCGTGCTCTTGGAGCTGTCCGGGTGTGGGAGGGCTTTTGCTTAGACTCTAGATATTTTCGATCAAGAGGTTGCCTTGAGCTACGTAGTAGGACAGCTCGGGCAATCACAGGACGTATAAACGAAGGCTTCGGCGAGTGTATTAGACAAGACACACTCACTTGAGAAGACAGTGTCCTGGGCTTCGTTCATTTGGAGTGTTTTAATCGAGGGAAGTCTTTAAGACTAAGTTTTATTTATCTGTTGCTGAGACCATCACTGCTCTTTTATAAAAAAAATTGTTTGATTTTAAACGAAGCAGTGATTCGATACGTCTATGGCGGTAAAGTAATACTGAACGAAAGATCGCTGTCACCTATAGGCTTATCTTATCTCTTTATTAGTTTTGTTTTGTGTATTAGTTATAGCAACTCGTGAAATTTTGTGATACTGTTATGCTAGGTGACTGAGTGGAATTAGTAATAACCTTACATTGAGCAGGCCCTTGTGTAACTTTAGCTGAGTCACTGATAGCATCTCTAAGAGATTGAAGGGGTATTTTTGATATTGAAGGAGTTGAGTAAGCGGACTTAAGCAAAATTTCTCAAATTTATTTTTGGAACTTGTGCAATGTCGTCAAAAAACTATTTGAAAAAATTATCACGAAATATGTAGAGACTCGCTAGGAGCAACATCTGAGCACGGGAAGTACGCGGAGGTTTAAATCACGGCAGCAAGTGAAGGTCATAGTGATCTTTCAGTGAGCGGAATGAAACTAAGAAGTGAAAAGAATCGAGATGGTGATGAAGGCGGGACGTCAAGGCTCGAGCGGCTAACATGACGTTAACTGATCGCTCCGAGGAAGGGGAGCAAACGCAAATCCGACCCGACCACTACCATCGAGAGGATCTAAAAGAGCATGGCGAGAAATTTGAGCGGGGAGAAACCGAGAAAACTCAAGAGACCTCGGAGCGTTCCGAGGTCGGACTACGAGAGGAACTGTTGTTTAAGGGGACGTCCAAATCGGAGACCAAGAACAATTGTTGGAGAAAGGAACAATACTCTCTAGTCAAACAGGGCAAGAATGTGATGATGTCGAGCATAAATCCAAGACAAGAGCAACCAAGTTCAAAAACGAAAAGAAGTTTCAAGACAATGCGCGATGAACGCAAGGCGTCGCTCCGAACTGATGGATTGTTTTTTGGATATGACGGTTTGGGGCTGGTGCACTCGGACATGGACTTCATACCTAGCCCGAGATAGAAGAAGGGCAAGAAAGCGTTGTCTGACTCGCCAAACAGAACAATGTCAGATGGGATAACGATGGGAGCATCCTCGACCCACGACAGGCTGATGATGTCGATGGGCACACAAAAGGGTGGCGCATCGTCGAGTACCAGGCTGCAACCTCCTTTGAATTCATCGTCTCTGGGTCTTACCCCAGTGCTGGGAACGGCTGGCGACTTGAGTGACATGTTTGCCGGTGTAATGACAGGCCTTGAAGAACTGGAGGATGGATCGAGTTGAAGGAAGGGCTCAAAAAGGCCATGGGAGATTGAGAGACGAGCTGACAAGCGTGAAGTCACAAGCGAGAAGTGATCAGGCCCAACTGATTCGGGACACCGATCAGTGCCTGGCGGAAAGCTTGGCGCTGGCAACCAAGGAGTCACAAGAAAGAGACGTTAGAATGACGAGAGAGATCGAGCGATTGTTGAACGATCATGACTACATCCATGCTCATACGATGACTAACCTGGAGAAAACACTAGATGCAAAAGCTGAATTTATGATGCGGAAGCTTGATGAGATCTTGAGCGGCAACAACCGAGAGAATCGTCCCGCGCCAATGAGGGACTCGCGTCGGGCAACTGACAAATCGGGAACCCATAATTGTGCAGGGGCGCAGCCGAGATCAAGAACGAATTTTGAGCCTGACCATAGGAAGAGACCCAGGGCAGCCCCGGCGAGGTCGGATTAGACGGATTCAGCCCCACCAGAAGCGGATGCCACACCGGGAGCACGTTTACCGACAACGCCGCACGTCAGATCAGTGCCAGATCTGACTACCGTCTCGCAAGACACGACGATGTACGCTTCAATGTTTGAGCCTTTGAATAGATCTCTTGGAACATTCATCACCAAACTCTTGAAGTCAACTGAGAGAAAATAGAGGTCACGGAGGACACTCAAAAAGCCAAAATCAAACAAGGTTGAGTCAGATGGCTGCATCAACGCCTGTATAGAAGTGAGGAAATTACACTTTTAAGAGGAGAATCTCTCCAAGAAACAGGAAAGCAATGCCCTGACAAGCAACTTAGAGGGCACGGCCCTGAGCTGTGTAATGGCGAAAAGGACTTATGAACGAGACAGTGCTCGCAAAGTATTTGACATCTTGCTGAATCGTTTCGGCTCGGGGTACAGGGACATCAAGATATGGTGAAGTTTGAAAAGAGACTTCAAAGAAATGATGAATCAATAGACAAATTTTTGGATGATCTCGAACTACTCAGAACGAGAAGTTACCCCGACGAGAGGATCTCGGAACGGAGCTTAGCTATTGCTTCAAAGTTCATGGGTGGAGTAAAAAGTGATGAGCTGAAAACCATGTTGGCCGCACACTTCACCTTTTCAGCGGACTCAGTACCCACGCCTGACGATTTGCGTATGAAATCGCGTTAATACTTGCTCATAAAACCAGGGGCTCAATATCGTTACAGCAATTACGGCAACTACAGTGGCACCAAATGAACGTGGACGGCATAAACGTTTATTTTAAAGCTCACATAACCAATGCAAGTGACCAGGTAGGCCGGATCTACATTGATCGAGAAGAGCTTAAGGTCCGACGAATGAGAAACAATGCCATGCTGAAACAAGACGCAGTCCACATAGGCTGTGAAGCCGATCTGGCCGCGCATGTACTAGACGTGCAGGGTAGACAACTCTCCGTGATGGGACTATTAGAAACCGGAGCAGTGGTCAGTGTCATTCCTGTGAGCACTTGGACCGACATGGGTTTTGATAGGTCGGATCTGCTTTCGACTGCTATCAGACTGGCAGCGACTAATCAAGGTGTAATATACGTGACCGGAAGGAACCCCATCATCTCGTTGCAGCTAGTAGGGAGGCATCTCTGGATGAGTTTCCTGGTCATCAAGAATCTTGACGAGTCCGACCAGTTCATCCTAGGAAGAGGTTATGTGCGCAACTTCAATATCACGATTGACCTCATTGACGGGTTGATAAGAATCAAGGACCCAGAGAGAAAGTATAAAAAAAACCAATTAATAAAATCCTGGTTAACCAACCAAAGGTGCCAATTTTCCTAGATTGGAAGGTTAGGTTAAAACAAAATCAGGCTGTAATAGCGACATTTGGGATGAGGAACTTGAATGAGCTCAGTAACGACAGACACGTGTGTCTGGTTCCCAACCCAATCAGTAAAAGCTCAGCTATTTAAGGAAAAAGCTTTTCACTCACTCAGAGCGGACTGTGTGTGACTGTGTTGTTGAACACAGAGGCAACAACGGTGACGATACAACGAGGCAAGAAACTTGGTTACGCCTTGCCTCTGAGAACAGAGTATTCGAGTGTGGAGAACGTCAAGAAATACAAAATTACTGAATTTCCTTCACACGCCAACCATGATGCATATTTAAGAGGATAAATGAATTGAAGTCTTTTGAAAAGTTGTATTCAATGAAATCGGAGACAGACGATGGGTTGTCTAGTTGCTCGAAATTTCCTGAGAGACCAACAAAAAAAGAATTAGCTTCGAACAGGCCGGTCCTACCTAAAAAAGAGCACTCGAAGGGCAAAATCTCAGATAAGGAGCTAAACTCGCTCAGAGCGGTGTTGAATCGGAACGCAGACGTTTTTTCGAAGCATATGGCTGATATAGGTTGCTGCACTTTTGTAGAACATGAGATAGAAATAGAAGAGGTTCATAACCTCATAGGGAGGGAGCTAGGAGAATGACCCCACACAATTCAGAAGCATGCAGAAAAAAAATCGAAATGTTAATGGAATTTGATATGATTGAACCGTCGAAGTCCCAGTGGGCTTGCGGCGTGGTCATAGCAAAAAAAAATAGGAGCAACTAAGATTTGGTTGTGATTTCCGCTACCTGAACGCGGTAACGATAAAGGTCGCATACCCGATTCCCGGCATCGATGAGAGCCTCTCCAAATTAGGAGATGCATAATTCTTCGCGATGTTGGATTTGGGCTCTTCCTTCGTGCAAGTGCCCCTCAGAAAACAATATCGAGAGAAAACGGGCTTTGCTGGTGAACTGGGACTGTTTCAGTGGAAAAATGCCCTGTGGACTATGCAATGCGACGGCTACGTTTCAACGATTAATTGCCCAGGCACTCACGAATGTAACTAAAAAATAAGGCAACCTCATAATGTATTACGTTGATGACGTGGTCATCGCGACAACAACGCTGGAGGACTATATAGATAGACTAGACGAGGTCTTTTCTTGCATGAAACACGTCGGCCTGAAACGCAAACCTTTCAAGTGCAAAATCCTGAGAGACTCAATCAAGTATCTTGGTCGCCTTGTAGATAAACACGGGGTCAGACCGGATTCCGAAGTGGTTGAAGCGGTGTTGACATGGAAAGCACCAAAGACCGACACGCAATTGATGAGCTTTCTCGGATTCACTAATCACTACTGAGAGTTTATCATAGGGTATGCTGACAATAGTTATACCCCATGCAGAAGTTGATGCAAAATAAGGGTAAGAAATTCAGCTGAAAGGACGAGGCTCAAGTCTCCTTTGAGAACATCAAGCGCGAATTTTGCGAGGCTCCGGTCCTCGGCATGCCGACAGAAAAGGGGATGTTTGTATTAGATACAGACGCATCAGTGGTTGCGATATCGGGCATACTCCGCCAAGAACAAGAGTGGAACGGGAGAACTGTTCTCATTGCAGACTGTTAAGAAGATTGGAGGTTAGCGAGAGGCTCTAGAGAAGGAGATGATTTTGAATGACAGCGAGGCCTATCATAGACCTACTGGTTCGAAATATCTGGTAGGTTCGAGCTCCGCACCATATTGCAATATTAGGTACCCTACGCACATGGTGGCGATGGACGCGAGGACGCAGCAGGTGTTGCTCGACCAACTCTTCTCTGTGCCAGAGTGCGTGAGATTGGCCAGGATGTCGGAGAGGTCATATGATTTACTGACGAAGATCATTCGGGCCGTCCCGAAGAGATCTGATTGTGAGTTGGGACGTAGTGAGTGAAGTGTACATGAGGTTGAGTGAGGGTAATGTGAGGGAATTCCAGAGGATTCCCACCAAATTCCGCACCATGGATGAAAAAGATGACGTTGACAGGATCGCGATAGAAGTGGAACCGTTGCTGGGAGCTTCAGGGTACCGGACCCGAAGGAGCATCTTGATGATCCATGGGGAGTATCCTGGTAATTGCCTGGCGCAGACGTTATGGTACCCCAAACGCGGGAATCTGGTGGGACGTGGAGGAGTTGTACTCCACCGGGTTGCGCGACCAAAATCAACCAGTGTCAATTGTGGTGGTTAGTTCCATGCTGGCAGTGAGATGGTTAGAAGCTGACGCGAGCACGAGTGAGCAGGAGACGGCCTGCCGACACCTGAGCAACTAAGCAACATGAAGATGAACAACAACTTAGATCTTTTCAGAAACACCTGGAAGGTTCTTAGATTACCCAAAGCCATTGAGAGGATATGGTCAAGGCAAAGGTTGATGCCTTGGTTCCGTGCAGTGATGACGTCGTGGATGCATGAACGCGCGAAGCGTCATGTTTCTAGGAACACGGAAGCCTATCCATCCTTCCATCTAGATATAGGACCGAGACCCTATAAGAGAGAATTCCTAATGCACAGAAACGCTGTTACCACGGCGGTGAAGCGAGTAGCTGAAGCGCCTTGTGTTACTGAAGCCGAAAAGAGAGAGGTCTTACAAGCTGACCTAGAACAGAATGTGAGCCTGTGTCTGGACAACAACTTTTGCAGGAACCGGGAGCCAAATGCGAATATGGACTTACTACCTTGTTGCAAACCGAGGCTGTTAGAGCAGGAGAGTTGGGGCACGGCCCGCAACTCCGTGCACATGCTGGAGAAAGTCCTAGAAGACAGCGAGACAGAAGAGCAAGGACAAGAAGCAACGGAGTGAAGACGAAGATGTAACACGAGATGGAGTAAAAGTGAAGAGAGAAGGGAAAAAAATAATTGTCTTTGTGAGCTAAAACTTATACCAATCAACTAAGTTTGATTGTTGAAACTGTTATATTTTTTGTTTTGCTGTATTTTGGTTAAACCAGGCTTTGAGAATTGGATTGGTAAAGTGTTGCAATTGCTAAATGACAATGAAATTTTTATTTAATGCTGTTTACATATATATAGAAAGCATAGGTGAGTATATTTACCTATTTAAACCCGACTGAATTTTTTAACCTGTGTAAGACACGTGTTCACTGTGTGGCGACCTGGTAGGTTAGGGTACGCTCGCTCGAAGAGGGTGAAAACCTCATTATGCATCCTAGCCACAGAGTTTCTTGGTTTTAAGATTGAGGGCGACAGCATAAATAACTGATTATACTTGGTGAGTGACATTAAGTTAACGGGTGCGTAGCCGTGCCACGTCCCAAATTTTTAATCAAGCAAGAGCGAAAATAAACTCTATGGCGAGATGACGTAAGTAGTCAGAAAAGAAATTTTATCTAGGACAGTTCTCATAGTGCAATTTTTGTGAAAATGTTGAAAGGCAGTGAGATGTAGTATGATGCCATTTGTGAAACGCGGTGAGTTGAGGTGGAGTAGATAAATTTCTTTTTCTAATGCGATTTGTAAGGTTGATTATAGAGAACTGGAACGCTACTTGACGATAACCCGGTGTTAGGCGATCAATGAGGACTGTGACATTTGACCAGAATGTACGAGAATGCAGTTTCGCAATCGAAGTTTTATAGATCAGAAAAAGAACATCTAAACTGGAAAGTTCATGGTTTCAATGAATTAGCAGCGTTACTTGGATGATTAGACCAATCGCGAAGGGTTGGTTTTGACTGACATGGTTTTGGCTGAAATTTTTAAAATTTCGATTTGGACGTGAACGACACGTAAACTTTTTATATTTCGCACACATTGAAACAGCGAAACAGAACAACAAAAGTTGCAGTGAAAACAACTACGAAAAAACGACAACAGATTGAAACTGTGATTGAAATTTGTCAGAAACCATTCCGAATTGCAATGATTGTGCCGCTACAATCATTACAACATAGAACCCGAGAAAAGGGAAGGGTGTTGGGACGGCGTGTCCAGCCTTCCGAAAAGAAATAGGAGTGCTATTTACCCGGATTTCAGAATCGGGAGGGGTCTCGGACCCAAAACTCAAACTGTTTTGTACAAACGCTTAGCTTCCTAGTCATGTATTGAGTTGAATTTAGTTAACATCCCAATTCATTTTCAGAGAATGAGAAGCTAGGAGTGAGGAAAAGGGTTGATGCATCTTAGATGGAGATGTTGATTTTTTATCTACTGAACAAAAACATTAGTAATATAATAATTCGTAGAAGCCCTGTTTTTAGGAGTGACCTCATGGTCTGGGGATACTGAGACCCAGCCATGAGCTCACTATTTTTGCATATAATTAAATTAAATTGAGCGTTCTGTTCAAAGCCGGAAAGCAGTAACTTTTTGCCGACCCGAAGTTAGGAAAACCACCAAAAAGAACTGGATTAGGCAGAGACGGTGAAGAGCATGTAGAGCTGTGTTTAGACGCTAGCCAGTCGTTTTAGAACCTAGCTTTATTTTCTGTCGATATGTACTTCCGGTCGAATGTTACATAGATGTTTCTATGGCGCTCCTGGGTGTTATTCTTTTTAACATCATGACCGGCAGAACCGTTATAGAGAACTCCGCGCCGGGGCGGAAGGATGGGGGGATTAGCCGTCCCGTCGTTTCCTGAGAAGTTTGTGTTCAAAAACATTTAAAGATAAACAAGAAACCAAATAAAAAGTAGTATAGTACCTACGAAAAACAAAAAACATAAAAAATAAACGAAAAAGCCAAAAACAGTTAAAAAAAAAAGTTTAAAATCAGTAGAAATCATCCCCCTAGACGAGATGTGATCCGACCCCCCGTTTGTTGTTGTTAGATATTTTGTTGTATCAGGCATTTATATCAGTCAGGATTGTTACGAGCAATTTTTTGGCCCGTTTGTGGTGCTTGTACTGTACGGTTTGCGTCAATCCGGAAGAGTCTCGGGATTAGAGAAGAAGAATGATCCGGCAAGCAGTTCAAGGAGCGACAAGAAGGGGGTCAAAGACAACAACAATCGACCGTTGGGTATCGTTAAAACTTTTCAATCCCTTTTGGTACAAAAAGTAAGATATAACTCTGTGGGGGGCTCGACAGTGACTGCACTGTAGTGACCCTTCACCGAACTGCGAAATTCCGAGTTAAGCACCTTAATTCGGATATTGAACAAACCAGGAGGGGTATAAAATTACTTGTTCTACTATTTATACAGCCTATATTAATACTCACACACCGTTTTTCAGTGAAATACACAATAAGCAGACCGGTTCTTAGGGTCAAAATATTTTGATCCCACCACAAATCGCGATTATTTGAGATATCGATATTTTTTGGAACGGAAAAAAGCGCTAAATTAGTGAGTTACATAGTAACTGTACTAGTATAATAGGTAGAACCGGTTAAGTTTAGTTCGGAAGTGGTTGGAACTAATTGGGCACCAAAAACCGAATTTTCTTGATTTTTGAAAAAACGAAACGCTACAAAATAAGATAACTTTTTGATGTTTTTGAGTTAGGACAGTAAAAATTGTTGTTCGGACAACGTGCACTAGTGAATCGACAGGTTTTCAAACCCGTTTGCCGGTAACCTTCCGGGTTACAGTGAAAACGAACTTAACGTGTTTGATTTAGTGGATTCAGCAATCCGGAAGGGTCCAAATAGGATTATTTTTGGCAAATTTTGCAGCTGGAACGTTTTAGATTGGATTGTTTTGCATTCAACTAGAAGAGTAGAGGTCGGATCAATAACTTTTAGGTCAAAAAGAACAGCATTGCGAAAAAAAAAATTGGGAAAGAAAATACACCCTTCCTAGGTAGTTCAAACAGCATAATAGCATCGGAGAACGTATCCGGAAGGGTATTGGTTGAAAATTTTGAAAGTCTCTGAAAAGCTATTTTTACAAACCCGGAGGCGTCCTAATCTGGTAGGGTCCCAATTTTGCCAATCCGGAGGGGTCTTGTTTTTGCCAATCCGGAAGGGTCCCAATTTTGCCAATCCGTAAGGGTCACAATTTTGCCAATAAGGAAGGGTCCCAATTTTGCAAAACCGGAGGGGTACTATTTTTGCCAATCCGGAGGGGTACTTTTTTTGCCAATCCGGAGGGGTCTTGTTTTGCCAATCCGGAGGGGTAATATTTTTGCCAATCCGGGGGGTACTATTTTGATAAGGACTTAAGTAGACAGAAGAACAAAAAAATAGTGAAAGGTATTAGGTTATTAAGAGACAGTTTAGGAACCAGTGACTGCACTGGTAACATGCCTGTTATAAAAGACCAGACCAAAACAAAACAGGTCTAAACTGGGATATTCGCGACACTAAGTCTAAATTGAGAAAGAATTTGTAACTGGTTTGTGTGGTTGAAATCCAAATCGTTTTTGGGAAAGTGATTGCCCCGAGGTTTTTAGTAGGTCTAGCTCGGTCATTCCGAAGGCAGATAGGTAACACAGGACTCGGTGGGTGCAATAGACGCCCACTTGAGAAAATCACTGCCTTCAAGTTTTGTCTGTTTGGTGCAGCACCAAGCAGGGAAAGCTCTTTCTTTAGAAACAAGTTCAACTATTAAATTGCAACTGACTGAAGTACAAAACACATACGTTCTTCATTGAAAATATTCTTATTTTTCTTTTTTTCGGTTTTAAATTAATAATATCTGTCTTTGATTGGGTAGTGAGAGCACTATCTTTTAATAAATTGACATCATTAAACGGTGCTAGCTTCATATTTTACAATTAATAATCGATTATTGTCAATAAATTCAATACACGAGGTACTGTGATAACATACAAGAATTCGTGGTCACTATTTAAGTGAAAGTTTTGGAATTTTTTGTGTTGTATGATTGTTATCAGTAGTCAGACCAAAAATACACTAGAAATCGTATTGAGTGTATAGGCAGTAAGAAGTGATAAAAATTGAAAATGAGTCTAGACAAGTCAAGGATACCTAAACTAAGTGATAGCTCCAGAAAATTTATACCAGAGAAATAGAGAAAAGCAGGGAACGACCATTTTGTGGAAAGGATCACACAAACCCGGACCGACAAAGAAAAGAAAGTTTCAGGCAGAATGGTTGAAACCAGGAGTCAAAAGTCAGACTCCTGATTTCAAATCTGGACAGAAGGCAAGATTAGGGGTAGAGGTCCATTCGGACCCTGCCATGGATGAGAACCAAGAGGGACATGGGCCGGAACGGAGAGGAAACAGAAGATTGGCGAGTGAATCTACTCCGGTAGAACAAGACCAAGATTTTGCCACTTCCACCGGGATCCTGGACCGGGAAGAGATGTCGGAACTATCCGACATCTCTACTGAAAATATGGCGACTACAAGATCGCCCAAAGACAACACCATGACGCTTGGAGTGACGGAGAAACCGACAATGTCATCATTGAGTTCAGAAAGAGTGAAGAAGACTTTCGGAAACTTTTTTCCATTTACCATGGGAACGGGTACAGGCGATGAAGCAGAAATCCAGGAAGAAGAAGATGACAATGACGGAAAAGGTGACTTTGGATCTAATGTCAGCCTCAAAAGCTCGACTCAGGAGAATGACGCATACACCGATAGAGAAGATGGTACCATGCACCAATTGGGCGTGGTGAGGACAAAAAGCAAGGCCACAAAAAGATCAGGCCAGTCAAGAGACTTTGTGAACATGACGAATTCGGAAATGCGAACTTCGAAGAAAAAAACACAGGGCTATTTGACGCATCTGCGGATCCAGAAGTGGATCACGAAAAGACGTTGAGGCATAGAATCAAAGCCCGAATCTCGACCAGCACCAAGCTACCTTGGATCGACAGGATGACACCACCACTTTTGACGCCATTAGTGGATAACGGAGCATCAATTGAAGAAGCCTTGACCAACCTAGTGGGAAACATAGGAGAACAGAATGAACAGATGTCCTTAAGAATGAGTGAAATAGAAAGGTCAGTTCAGGTCGAGAGAGAAAATCTGCGGGAAGAGATCAACCGAAACAGACAAGAAATTAGTAGAAGCGAAAAACGCTTGAAGGAGAGAACGGATGAACACTTGGCGAAGATTCTGTCGCGATTGACGAGGGAAGCTGAGCAAAGAGAGTTACGATTGAGAGACGACATGGAGAAGTTGAGAATTAAACAAGAGCAGACTCTTGGGACTCTTGACACGAAGATAGATGCGATGATGGAGAGGCGAACTCAGGCTATCATGGATAGGTTGAATGGGCTATTAGGCAGCAGGAGTGGATCAAAAGATGGGGAACCGAACTCGGGAGAACCCAGTAGGGAGCCGAGGGTGAGATTCAATGAGCAGCAGAACAAGAGAAGGACATATGGATCCACTAGAGGAAGGGGCAGTTCATCAGGCTATGCCACAAGGGATAACAGAAAACGGAGCCCAGACATCAGAGGAAGGTTAAGTGGCAACAGACAGACCTCAAACGAACGACCGACGCAAGATGCACATGCGACTGGAAGATGTGATTCCAGGAACAAGAGTCATGCGAGTCATGGAAAAAACAATCCCAGCGACCAGGACAGTAGGGAAAATCCAGAGCCCTTATCAGGGGGCAATGATACTCGGGCGGGGCATTCAAGAGACGCTACATCAATGGCAGGCGGTAACGCAAGAGATACGTGAACCGGAACCGGTGACTGCAGTGGATGACACCAAGATCGACTATAAGGCAGCCGCCAGGTATGCTCTAAATAGAGTCCTGCAGGTATTGGAGACAAAGGAGATCGAAAAGAAAGTGAAGCTCGAACTAGAGAATGAGAAAACTCAGGAAAGGCAAATGCTTTCGAGGCATCAGAAGTCGAAGAAAGGAAACCACTGAGTAGTTTGAGTATGAAACTGAATGTGATCTCTGGGCCTTCTGAGTTCGGATGAATAATTATTAGGTCAAAAAGAACAGAATTGCGAAAAAAGTTGGGCGAAACATAAAAAAAGAATTTTTTTTGATTGTAGAAAGAAGACGTTTTGGTTAATAACTTTGGAACAACTAGACAGATCCAGTTATTCTTGGTACCATTAGATCAGAAATTAGGTGAGCTTATTCATAGAATTATCAATTATTTAAAAAAAGAAGCGTGAAAATTTTTTAAGATTGTTTTTAGCAAACTCACTATTTCGGGAAGGTAGACCCTTCACATTTTTAATTTTTTTTTGGAAAGCCCTTACAACCCTACCAAAGGGTAGTAACGGTAGAATAAGGCAATTTTACGCTATTCTAGACAAAAAGGGAAGGCTAAGGAAACCAGAAAACCATTGTCGAGTAGAAACTAGGCTTGTGATAAGACCCTTCACAGTTAAGGTGAATTGTCAAATAAGAGGCGTAGCTTCAATCCAGAAGGGTCTTGGGAAAGAAAATATACCCTTCCTAGTTAGTTCAAACAGCATAATAGCATCGTAGAACGTATCCAGAAGGGTATTGGTTGAAAGTTTTGAAAGTCTCTGAAAAGCTATTTTTACAAACCCGGAGGCGTCCCAATCAGGTAGGGTCCCAATTTTGCCAATCCGGAGGGGTCTGATTTTTGACAATCCGGAAGGGTCCCAATTTTGCCAATCCGGAGGGATCGCAATTTTGCCAACGTGGAAGGGTCTCAATTTTGCCAATCCGGAAGTGTCCCAATTTTGCCTATCCAGAGGGGTCCCAATTTAGCCAATCCGTAAGGGTACTATTTTTGCCAATCCGGGGGGGTCTTGTTTTTGACAATCCAGAGGGTTTTTTTTGCAAAATCCGGAGGGGTCTTGTTTTGCCAATCCGGAGGGGTACCATTTTGATAAGGACTTAAGTGGACAGAAGAACAAAAAAATTAGTGAAAGGTACTAGGTTATTAAGAAACAGTTAAGGAACCAGTGACTGCACTGGTAACTTGCCTTTTATAAAAGACCAGACCAAAACAAAACAGGTCTAAACTCGGATATTCGCAACACTAAGTCTAAATTGAAAAAGAGTTTGTAACTGGTTTGTGTGGATTGAAATCCAAATCGTTTTTGGTAAAGTGATTGCCCCGAGGTTTTTAGTAGGTCTAGCTCGGTCATTCCGAAGGCAGATAGGTAACACAGGACTCAGTGGGTGCTATAGACGCCCACTTTAGAAAATTACTGCCTTCAAGTTTTGTCTGTTTGATGCAGCACCAAGCAGGGAAAGCTGTTTCTTTAGAAACAAGTTCAACTATTTAATTGCAACTGACTGAAGTACAAAACACGTACGTTCTTCAATGAAAATATTTATATTTTCCTTCATTTTGGTTTTGAATTATTAATATCTGTCTTTGATTATGTAGTGAGAGCACTATCTTTTAATAAATTGACATCATCAAACTGTGCTAGTTCCATATTTTACAATTAATAATCGATTATTGTGAATAAATTCAATACACGCTGTACTGTGATAACATACAAGAATTCGTGGTCACTATTTGAGTGAAAGTTTTGGAATTTATTGTGTTGTGTTATTGCTATCAGTAGTCAGACTAAAAGGACACTAGCAATTAATTTGAGTGTATAGGCAGTAAGAAGTGATAAAAATTGAAAATGAGTCTAGACCAGTCAAGGATACCTGAACTAAGTGATAGCTCCAGGAAATTCATACCAGAGAAACAGAGAAAAGCAATGAACGACCATTTTGTGGAAAGGATCACACGAACCCGGACCGACAAAGAGAAGAAAGTTTCAGGCAGAATAGTTGAAACCAGGAGTCAAAAGTCAGACTCCTGATTTCAAATCTGGACAGAAGGCAAGATTAGAGGTAGAGGTCCCTTCGGACCCTGCCATGGATGAGAACCAAGAGGGACATGGACCGGAAGGGAGAGGAAACACAAGATTGGCGAGTGAATCTACTCCGGTAGAACAAGGCCAAGATTTTGCCACTTCCACCGGGACCCTGGACCGGGAAGAGATGTCGGAACTGTCCGACATCTCTACTGAAAATATGGCGACAAAAACATCGCCCACAGACAACACCATGATGCTTGGCGTGACGGAGAAACCGACAATGTCCTCATCGCTTTCAGAAACAGTGAAGAACACTTTTGGAAACTTCTTTCGATTTACCATGGGAACGGGTACAGGCGATGAAGCAGAAATCCAGGAAGAAGAAGAGGACGATGACCGGAAAGATGACTTTGGAACTCATGTCAGCCCCAATAGCTCGACTCAGGAGAATGACGCATACACCGATAGAGAGGATGGTACCATGGACCAATTTGGCGTGGTGAGGACAATAAGCAAGGCCACAAAAGGATCAGACCAGTCAGGAGACTTTGTCAACATGACGATTTCGGAAATGCGAACTTCGAAAAAAAAGAAACACAGGGCTATGTGACGCACCTGCGGATCCAGAAGTGGATCATGAAAAGACGTTGAGGCAGAGAATAAAAGCTCGAAGCTCGACCAGCACCAAGCTACCTGTGATCGTCAGGGTGACACCGCCACTTGTGACGCCATTAGTGGATAACGGAGCATCAATTAAAGAAGCCTTGACCAACCTAGTGGGAAGCATAGGAGAACAGAATGAACAGATGTCCTTAAGAATGAGTGAAATAGAAAGAGCAGTCCACGTCGAGAGAGATAATCTGCGGGAAGAGATCAACCGAAACAGACAAGAAGTTAGTAGAAGCGAAAAACGCTTGAAGGAGAGAACGGATGAACACTTGGCGAAGATTCTGTCGCGATTGACGAGGGAAGCTGAGCAAAGAGAGTTACGATTGAGAGACGACATGGAGAAGTTGAGAATTAAACAAGAGCAGACTCTTGGGACTCTTGACACGAAGATAGATGCGATGATGGAGAGGCGAACTCAGGCTATCATGGATAGGTTGAATGGGCTATTAGGCAGCAGGAGTGGATCAAAAGATGGGGAACCGAACTCGGGAGAACCCAGTAGGGAGCCGAGGGTGAGATTCAATGAGCAGCAGAACAAGAGAAGGACATATGGATCCACTAGAGGAAGGGGCAGTTCATCAGGCTATGCCACAAGGGATAACAGAAAACGGAGCCCAGACATCAGAGGAAGGTTAAGTGGCAACAGACAGACCTCAAACGAACGACCGACGCAAAATGCACATGCGACTGGAAGATGTGATTCCAGGAACAAGAGTCATGCGAGTCATGGAAAAAACAATCCCAGCGACCAGGACAGTAGGGAAAATCCAGAGCCCTTATCAGGGGGCAATGATACTCGGGCGGGGCATTCAAGAGACGCTACATCAATGGCAGGCGGTAACGCAAGAGATACGTGAATCGGAACCGGTGACTGCAGTGGATGACACCAAGATCGACTATAAGGCAGCCGCCAGGTATGCTCTAAAAAGAGTCCAGCAGGTATTGGTGACGAAGGAGATCGAACAGAAGTTGAAGCTCGAACTAGAGAATGAGAAAACTCAAGAAAGGCTAAATGCTTTCGAGGCATCAGAAGTCGAAGAAACGAAAGCACCGAGTAGTTTGAGTATGAAACTAAATGTGATCTCTGGGCAGACGTTCGGGATGGTGCCACAAGGAAGCAGAAAACAGTCAATAATTTCAGTTGCGGGGCATCAGGTGATAATCAACCTAAAGGAACCCCCAGAAATCACTATGATGCATTTAGATACATATGCAGATTATCTGAGACAGGTAGAGCCACTCACTGAGTCGAGGGCTGTACGAGCGTTGTTGTCGACGGGTGGCCCTCGAACGAAGAAACTTCACGGGCGTTACGTGGAAGTCTTTGGACCTTATCAAGTGATGTTGAACGTTGACGGATAAGTATTTACACTAGAACCTATGTCACAACACATAGCGACCAAATGGGGCAGATCTATTTGAGACAGGAAGAACTCAAAGTCCGCAGAATTGGCCATGACGCCATGATGGAGCAAGACGCGGTACATATTGGATACGAAGCAGATGTGACTGCACATCTGCTCGACACCAACGGGAAGAAAATCGGAGTCACAGGGCTTCTGGACACAGGAGCGGTAGTGAGCGTGATGCCGATAAAAACTTGGGAAAGGATGGGCTTCACGAGGGAAGACCTAAATCCGACGAATCTCCGGGTGGCTGCAGCCAATCGAGGAGCGTTTTACGCAGCCGGAAGGACACCAATAACGGTCCCTCACATGGGAGGACGGGATCTTTGGATGAGCTTCCTGGTGGTAGAGAAGTTGGACGACTCCGACCAGTTCATCTTGGGTAGAGATTTTTTCAGGAATTTTGACGTTATGATTGACTTGAACAACGGCCTAATAAGGGTTAGAAACCCGGACCGGAAGTATGTTAAGAAACCAATTATTAGAAAACTAACTGATGAAAATAAGGTACCAATCTTTTTAGATAGAAAGGTAAAAATGTAGCGCGGAAAAGCTGTAGTAGCAATTTTTAGAATGAGAAATTTGAATTGTTAAGTGATGTTAAACAGGTTTGTTTGTTAACGAGTCCAAATAGTCAAAGTTCAGTGACTTTGGGCCGGAGCTTCTCGGGAACTCGAAACGGACTGTGTGTGAGTGTGTTATTGAATACACTGGACACCACGGTTTCAATACAGCGTGGAAAAAACTTGGTTGTGCCTTGCCGATGAGGACCGAATATGAAGCGACACAAAAGAAGACTGCCCCTATCGAAAGACTGCCCCTATCATGCCAAAAAAGATATATTTTTAAAAAGATTTAATAAATTTAAATCTATTCATAAACGAAACGGACGACGGCTTGTCGAGCTGCTCAAACTTTCCGGTATGCCCCTCGTCATATGAACTAGAATCTGACAAACCGGTTTTGCCAGAAAAAGAACACTTAGAAGGGAAAATTGGCGCGGGAGATTTTGAATCATTTCGGGCGGTTTTAAATCAAAACGCGGATGTATTTTCAAAACATAAGGCGGATATCGGTTGTTGCAACTTCGTCGAACACGAAATTGAATTAGAGGAAGGTGCCGTTCCCCATAGCGAAGGCGCAGGACGAATGACCTCGCATAAATCAGAAGCGTGACGAGCGGAAATAAAAATGTTGCTCGAATACGACATGATAGAACCCTCTAAATCCGTGACTGGGCCATGACTGGGCCATGACAACCCATTTTTGCCATAACAGGGCTTCCGGGGTAGTCATGGCAAAAAACAAAGGGGGCAGCTTAGGTTCTGTTGCGACTTTCCTTACTTGAACGCGGTGACAATAAAAGACGTGTACCCGATACCGCGAAAGGACGAAAGCCTCTCAAAACTTGGTGAGGCCAAGTTCTTCACCACTCAATGAGGTCTTTGGCTACTTGAAGGGAGCAGGCTTGAAATGCAAACTATCGAAATGTGAGACCCTCAGGGAGTCAATCAAGTATCTAGGAAAAATGGTGGACAGGCATGGTGTGAGACCGGACCCGGACAGAGTAGAGGCTGTGTTGACATGGAAGGCTCCCAGAGTGGACACACAACTCATGAGTTTTCTAGGATTCGCCAATTATTACCGGGAGTTCATAAAAGGATATGCAGACAAGGTGTATCCCATGCAGAAGCATATGCGCAATAAGGGAAAGAAGTTCGAATGGAACGAAGAAGCACAAGCTGCCTTCGAGAAGATAAAGCGGGAACTGTGCGAAGCGCCAGTGCTAGGCATGCCTACAGAGAAGGGCATGAATGTTCTTGACACAGACGCATCAGTAGTAGCCATCTCAGGAATACTGCATCAAGAGCAGGAATGGAATGGAAGAACTGTTCTCCGTCCCATTGCATATGGCAGCAAGGTGTTAAGTGACACTGAGATAAAATATGGTGCACCGAAATATAATATAAAAATATATATAAATAAATATAAATGCAGAAATGTTTTCATTTGTCACTTTCGTGGAAAAGTACCGCGCATACTTGGGGAGCACTCCCTTTAAGTTACGCGTGGACAACAGAGAGCTATCCTGGTTGAAGCCATTCTCGGTGGATCAGAGTTATATTGGCAGATGGATAGTAAGATTAGATGGCTACCACATGATAATCGAGCACAAGATGCGTGATAAACACCAGAATGCTGACAGCCTCGGCATGAACACCGAGTTTTATGAAATATTGGAACAGAAGCAAGCCAATCAGGCAGAAATCAAGGAGGGGTTCTCGTTTCTGGACAAAGAAATTATGAAGCGCTTCCCTTGACGAGATGGTTAGACAAGTCTGGACATCCAATCCCAGGACATCATGAGTTACCTGTAGAGAAAGCAGCCGAGATAAAGATTCTATTCAAGAAGGACCCGGTGCCCTTTTGATCTGTTGCTGCGCTCAAACCTGGTCCAGCAAGAAATCTCTCGCATGAACAAAAACAGCCTCTCCTTATTGGATAAAACGGTGCAGGTCACACCGCAAGTGATAAGAATGCTGGGTGGATTGTTGGAGAGAGAAGTGACCAGAGATGACCCCGAGTGGGCAGCAGCCATGGCATCACTGACAGTCTGCGAGAAGGTGAAGATCATGCCGTCAAGACGACAACACAAAGAAAATGAAAGGGATTGTAGGACTATAGTTCAGCAATTAGTGTCCTCGACACCCCAAAATGTCTTGACAAGCACATCATACAAACGGAAAAAACAGGTGAAAGGGACACAAAAGAGAACAGTCACCTTCGAGGATCAAGATCAGTGGGGCGAAGAGGTTGATTGAAACCTGGAGCAAGATTATTTGTCCGGGGAGACAAACGGTGAGGAGAGAGGGCGAGTTCAGGATCAACACCAGGGACAAGAAAGTTTGTCCGGGGAGTCTGATGTAGAAGAAAAAAGTTCCTGATAAGGAACAGGACCTGGAGGATAAAATTTGGTCCGTGGAGTTCAGATGGATGAACAGAACACACAGAACGGATCCGGAGGAGCGAACGTGCTCTATCGCAGAATCTTCAATGGATGACAACTCCCGGAACTCAGGAATCGACACCTACTCAGACAGGAAATCGAGCTCAGGATCGGTGCTGTCAGAGCTAGCGATCCACACACTACTGGTGGAGACTCGAGCAAGGGATCTGGACAGGGAGGTATATCAAAACCCTGACAGTGATCGCTACCTCATACCAGGTGAGAGAGTCTTTGACGACGCAGCAGATGATCTGGAAAAACTAGCGGCATCGAAATGCTCGATAAGTTTTTTGCCACAAAAAGAGGTAGTCAGGACTGATCTTCAACCGTTCGAACAAGAAACACGACCGTTGGCGAAGATTTGCTGCGTTAAAATGGAAAATGACACGCATCAGCCAAATGCAATGAACAGTCATATGAGGGTCATGAAGACGTACTTGAAGGCGAGATACAGACTCTCGGACCTACTAAGAGCGCAGAGAAATGACCGCGTGACGAGCAACCTAAAAAGGTGGATCGAAAATGGAGATCCGGACAGAGGTGACCTGGAGGAAGACAGTTACCGCATTCTGAGACAGTGTTTTATGCAGAAAGAGGGAAGGTTATATCTGAACAAGGACGGAATTGTGGTTTGTAAGAGAAGAGAAGAAGACAAGGTCCTGCACTAATATAACGCGATAGTGTTACCGCAACTCTATCAGACAGAACTTTTATTCAGGTCACATGATCAGATGGGCCATCAGGGAATCGGCAAAGTGTACCAGAGGATCCTGAAACTCTTTGAGTGGCCTTGAATGAAAAAGGCATGCGAGAAGTGGGTAGCAGCATGTCTGTCATGCCAGCAGGTCAAGGATCCGAGGAAATTCTGAATTCAACGAGGTAGTGCAGATTGATCACCAAAAGATATGTATGACAGACAGTGGTTACAACAAGTCTTGGTCATGATAGAATTACTTCACGAAGTATGCAGAGGCCGTGCCCTCCATAACTACCTCAGCAGAGGAGACGTGCGATCACCTAATCAATACGTGGATAGCGAGACATGGTTTCCGATGACGTTTCAATTGGATAACGGAACAGCTTTCGTGGGAGAACTTACGAAAGAGCCAATGAGGCGTTCACACGTGGCTCAAGCTCACTCCACGACATACCATACCGAGACGAATGGCTTAGTGGAAAGGCAAAATCGAACATTATTGTCGATGCTGAAGGTATATTGATCATTGTTCCAGGTACTTGATCGATTGCGACAGATATCTTCCACAGGTTATGGGAGCTTCCAACAGCCCGCAACACTCCACCAACGGAGTTAGTCCACACATGATGTTAACTGGACACGAGAAGTCTTTGCCCTTGACTTTCTTTTACCCAGAGTTTGAAGGGAAAAAAACATCACCACAAGTCTACGTAAGGGATGTGATTAGACGTCAACAAGAACTAAACGACTTCTGTAGACGGAACACTCAGCAGGCAAAGGCAAGTCAGAGGAAAAGATTCGATAAAAAAACAGCTGGTGCAAAAGCTTACTCGGTAGGAGACTATGTATGGGTACTTCAAAAAGTTATACCACCGAAAGGAACGAAAAAGCTCCTAAAAAATTGGAAGGGACCCTTCATGATTACGGAATTGCACCACGAGGGGCGTTTTTATAGACTGAGTACCGGCCGAGCCGCTCACTAGGAGAACATTAAGCCACCCAGCTCATCGACAGATAGACCCTGCCTGTGAGGTCAATGAGAAAGGGACCAGGGGAAAGAACGATGGAAATGAGGTCGTAGAGGAAGGATCAAGTCCACCACTGGACCTGGATCGAAATGAGGTGATTGAAGCAGATGAAGAAACCTTACCCTACGCTGAGGAAGACTGGCAAGACCCTGAAAAAATGGAGGTCCCCAAGAATTTGGAACTAGATCTTCCGTTTACGATACAGACACGTCAGAGTGACAGGACAAGACTGACGAAGAAATACAATCCTTACGGAGATAACTTCGTTATGGACAAGATAGATCTGAAGAAGATAGTGGAAGAAGCAGTGGGTCTAGAAGAAATAACTGTGTCACAGGACATCGACATAGTCGACCATCACGACGAGTAGTGGGTCGATGACCGGTCCAAGCCCGAGGTAGAATTCGACGATGAGCAACAGCAATCCTATGAAAAAGACTTGACGAATCTGTGTGTCTTGGCATGGCGGAACGAAATGACGTCGGACCCAATGGATGAAATAAATAAAAACCGAAAGGGATGATCCTTTCTGAGCTGCCCAGGGAGGGCAATTACTCTTTCCTGCTTCCAACCTCGATTTATTAACCGGTATGCAATCGACGGGGACATAGATGGATAATTTTTTCCGGGGAGTGGGGGTAGGACTTACCCACACTGAAAAATTATTAATAAAAAAATTAAGAATAGCAATAGAGACCGGTGATCTAGAAGAGAAACAGGCGAGGACCATAAGAAACCGGACATAGGTAGAGTAGTTGAGTCATATTTTAGCAAATGAATACTCAAGTAGCATAATATTGACAGATAGCGATTCTATACTCACAAACAGAACATGTGCGATAGCGATGACAGCAGACATGAATTTAAGACAGCATTAGCAGCGGACTTCAACAGAGAAAATAAAAACATAGAATTCCTTTGGAAGCAAAGACCAGGAATAGTAGGCGTAGCAGCTTTGCCTCCGGCGCCGTCACAGATACCGGGAAAGTACTTATGCTTCTTGGTGACGAGGGCGACGGAGAAGCGGCACATGGACTCGGAAAACCTAGTCTTGTCCTTGACGAGATTGAGAGACGTCCTCGTGGAAAGGGAAGTGAACGAACTCTCGCTTCCGGTATACGATCCGAACCGGAGACGAATGCATCCACGGGACCTGTATGCACTGATACACGTAACCTACTCTGATACTAATATACAAGTATACTTATATAAGAAACATTATTTAAGTATAGGCTGAAAATAAGTTGCATGCAGGAAGGCGTCTTAACAAATGTGTGTTGTGTGTGTTATGTTATGTTACCTGTTATGTTAATAAAACCCTGGGTAAGAAGGAATTAGTGACCATGAATAACCGTATGACAATCTTAGGAATAGATCCAAAGTTTGGACTGTCCATTCTTAGGTCGAACTCAAAAAATTTTAGTAACAAACTGATTTTAATAAATTTTAGGATAAAAATCTTTTTATCCAACTGTTTTAAATAAATTTTAATATAAAATTGGAGTAAAGCTGACAAATGTGATAATCGTGACCTTTTTTCTAGATCCTGATTGAGCATTTAATTATTCACTTAATTCATCAAACTGATAATAGAATCGAATCTGAAGGAACATGGACAACTTCAACTTGAACGAATTGATGGACCTGGCAGAGGCATATGTGGGACCAATGGTAGATGCGATATATCATCGGCTGATGCATCGAGACTTCGCTCTGGAGGACCCGAGGTAGTCATGTTGCTGACTGCCTTAATAAACATCTCAGGTTTGATAACCGTGGGGACCGCCCCACGGAAGTCTTATTGATGGCAGCACATGGAGAAAGAGGAGTACTAGACCGCCCGAACATGAGGGTAACGAGGTAGAGAAACGGGGCTCTCTCAGGAAGTGACTTGGCGAACGAGCCTGGATTGGGAAGTTCCCGGACCTACCAACCTGGTGAGATGCCTCTGCCAACCAAGCCTTGGCCCGGTCTGAGAAGGATGCATCAGGAGATGAACAGCGAGGCTGCCTCGTCTAATTCACAACTGAGAGCAGCTGTGCCACCAAAGACGGCGAGAGTAGAGGAAGATGTTTAGACGAACGAAAACATGCAAGATCTTAACGGAACGATGGAAGAACTGGAGAAGACCAGAACGGAGCTGGTCGAAATAACCAAGACCATGCTCAGTACAGAAGAAGATAGAGACATGTGGAAAAGTCAGTTTGAAGATTGTAACAAGAAACAGGGTGAAGAAATAAAGCGCTTGAGGCGAGAATACAAAGAGCGAATGGAGCGGCTGAAAAATTATTAATAAAAAAATTAAGAATAGCAATAGAGACCGGTGATCTAGAAGAGAAACAGGCGAGGACCATAAGAAACCGGACATAGGTAGAGTAGTTGAGTCATATTTTAGCAAATGAATACTCAAGTAGCATAATATTGACAGATAGCGATTCTATACTCACAAACAGAACATGTGCGATAGCGATGACAGCAGACATGAGTTTTAAGACAGCGTTAGCAGCGGACTTCAACAGAGAAAATAAAAACATAGAATTCCTTTGGAAGCAAAGACCAGGAATAGTAGGCGTAGCAGCTTTGCCTCCGGCGCCGTCACAGATACCGGGAAAGTACTTATGCTTCTTGGTGACGAGGGCGACGGAGAAGCGGCACATGGACTCGGAAAACCTAGTCTTGTCCTTGACGAGATTGAGAGACGTCCTCGTGGAAAGGGAAGTGAACGAACTCTCGCTTCCGGTATACGATCCGAACCGGGGACGAATGCATCCACGGGACCTGTATGCACTGATACACGTAACCTACTCTGATACTAATATACAAGTATACGTACATAAGAAACATTATTTAAGTATAGGCTGAAATTAAGTTGCATGCAGGAAGGCGTCTTAACAAATGTGTGTTGTGTGTGTTATGTTATGTTACCTGTTATGTTACTAAAACCCTGGGTATGAAGGAATTAGTGATTATGAATAACCGAGTGACAATCTTAGGAATATATCCAAAGCTTGGACTGTCCATTCTTAGGTCGAACTCAAAAAATTTTAGTAACAAACTGATTTTAATAAATTTTAGGATCAAAATCTTTTTATATAAACTGTTTTAATCCAACTGTTTTATATAAAATTTAGTATAAAATTGGAGTAAAGCTGACAAATGTGATATTCGTGACCTTTTTTCTAGATCCTGATTGAGCATTTAATTATTCACTTAATTCATCAAACTGATAATAGAATCGAATCTGAAGGAACATGGACAACTTCAACTTGAACGAATTGATGGACGTGGAAGAGGCATATGTGGGACCGATGGTAGATGCAATCTATCGTCGGCTGATGGATCGAGACTTCGCTCTGGAGGACCCAGAGGTAGTCATGTTGCTGACTGCCTTAATAAACATCTCAGGCTTGATAACCGTGATGACCGCCCCACGGAAGTCTTATTGATGGCAGTATATGGAGAAAGAGGAGTACTAGACCGCCCAAACATGAGGGTAACGAGGTAGAGAAACGGGGCTCTCTCAGGAAGTGACTTGGCGAACGAGCCTGGATTGGGAAGTTCCCGGACCTACCAACCTGGTGAGATGCCTCTGCCAACCAAGCCTTGGCCCGGTCTGAGAAGGATGCATCAGGAGATGAACAGCGAGGCTGCCTCGTCTAATTCACAACTGAGAGCAGCTGTGCCACCAAAGACGGCGAGAGTAGAGGAAGAGGTTCAGAAGAACGAAACCATGCAAGATCTTAACGGAACGATGGAAGAACTGGAGAAGACCAGAAGGAAGCTGGACGAAATGACCAAGACCATGCTCAGTACAGAAGAAGATAGAGACATGTGGAAAAGTCAGTTTGAAGATTGTAACAAGAAACAGGGTGAAGAAATAGAGCGCTTGAGGCAAGAAAACAAAGAGCGAATCGCGCGGCTGGCGTTGACGACAGCCGTAGAAAAAACTATACCTACAAGGAATATTCCTCGTGGGCAGTCCCCGATGGAACTTTTGACGCCTCGCGAGTTGAGTCAAACGACGGAGACGCGACTCCCAGCTACAACTGGTCGAGTGACAATCCCGGACACGAGTGACACCCTAGGTAGAGAAGTCGAGGAGCAAACGGTGAGAAAATTGATAGAAACAGCTGGACGATTGGTCGCTAATAGGAATGCGCCGAATTCCGGGGTCACTGCACCCTATGGAACAATCGATGACAGGGGCAGAGTACAACTCTTCCAAGAGATGATGACGAGAACGGGAGTTAGTGATACAACGTTAACGACAAAGAGCTCTAAGGTCTCAGACAGAAAGATACGAGAAATGCCGATGAGGAAAGTGTCCTGAGTGATTGACGTGCAGAAGAACAACCAGTTGAAGTGTTGCGTCACAGGAGTTCCGGACACGGATTCGCGAGCCTGCTTCAATCGATCCACTTGTAGCCCAGCAGTAAACCTGCAGCAACCGCCACTTGGGACATCACATCTGATACTGGGTGACAGCTTAGTGAGAGTACTCCAGAATTTGAGGACCTCCTGGATCACTACGGTGATGGCCTTTGGAGGTGCAACGATAGCCCAGCTATTTTGGATGGTGGAGCTGATGAACCCAGGGAGGATCCTTAACATAATGATCCTAATAAGGACGAACAATGTATCAAGAGGCTCTGATGAGGAAGAGGCACAATGGGAGTCGATGATGGTGTGCCTATTTACTACTCTCTGGCATAAGTTCAAGTGCGCGGTACTGACCGTCTGCACCGTACCCATGAGCACAAAGACGTGGACAGCAACAGGAAGAAGACATAATGAAGGAGTCATCAGGTGGAACAACATCCTGAGAAATCTTGCGAGTCGGAATGCTGGACGGTTGATCCTCATGGACATTGAACATGAACTGAGAGCTATAGATCAGGCCAGACTAACCACTGATGGGATCCCCTTCGATAGCATTGAAGGACAAGCCTGGTTGAACCGAGTCTTCCAACAGCGACTGGATGAAATGGAAGTCAAGCTCTTTGACACGGGAGTGCTGAAGAAGGAAGAAACCACTAATGAGCCGGCAATTTCAACCTTTGTGCGCTCTAACTTAGAAACACGTTTGGGAACGGTCCCAGCCGTGACCTACAGGCCGCAAAGCTCTAGCGAGCCAGGGCAAAGGACAGATGTACAAGATCGATTGGGGGAAGCGCCAATGAGAAGAACCGTCCATCCAAGACGAAGATTAGGACCTGTCAATCCGACCGCGGAGACGACCAGCACCTCAAGATCAGAAACAAGATCAGAGACGATGAGTGCAAGTCGAGAGGAGCGACGTCCAGACAGGAGCTCTTTGATGTGGTCGAGGCCCATACCTTCTCCCTGGCATTCATACAAACAGGATCTGATGAAATTGAACCTTCAGACGGTGAAATTTGCAGCAGATGCCCTGAGAATGTTAAATGGAGCGAGATTGTCTGTCAACGGACTGTGTTCAATAACAGGCGTGGAATGGTTGATAGCCGCTGGCATAAACTTCAGCTCTACAACCGCCTTGAGATTTGCCGACTTAGAGGGTCTGCCCTCAAACAATACAATGGGTCCAGTGAATGCAAGACCATTGCAAGATGTGAAGCTGAATCACGATGAAGGAAATCGGGAAGAAAGACCCGGAAGATTCTTGACGACGAGGGCATCAATAGGACAACATGTAAAAATGAACAAACGGATAAAAGCATCCCCAGGTCACGTAAAAGAAAGAGCGTACCCGAAACAAGAAAACCAAGAAGGTGATGTTCAGAGATACGGTGGATTGAAGGCGATCAAGAAAGATGAGACCATCTTTGCTGCGTATGACAAAACAGAAATGAGGAAGGCAAAGATCATGGTATTCGCGAGCTCAGAATTTGTGTATACCTCCAAGTCTCTGTTTTGGCCTGATGTTATAATGTTGGCAGCGGTCGACCTGGACCTAATGCAGTCTGTGTCGATGCCAATCGGGGTACAATGACAGGCAGAAATGAACCCAATCACAATAGTATTTGCTGGCTTGAACGACCATCTACACAGTAGGGGTTTCCTGAGCAGACTCAAAGAGCCTACGACAGCCGAAGACGCTGTATGGCTGGCTATAAAGGATGTCCTCGAATCAATGGGTGAAGTAGTAGACACCCCAAAAGAAGGTGCCTTCACAAAGATAATACCGAGAGCCGTGTTTGCACTGTCTTCGGGATATGCAGAGCTCCCGGATGGACTGAAGCTTGTATATGCGATGGTAGCTTTGCTCTCAAAGGAAATATGATGTGATCATATCTGCCCCAAATCGCGGAATAGAGATGGAGAATCTGAGGCCACTCAGGGCTGAATTACCCGCGGTGTGGTCTGACATCTCAAATGCGATGCGAGGATTTAAGGACAATTCACTACTCAAACTGAAACCAGGAATTGACGATGACCATAAAGTGATCGCAGCGATGTCAACTGATTTATGGTTCCGAGGAATGGAAATGAAGGAGGAAGGAGAGAGAAGAAAGAAGTCCAAGGAGACAAGAGCTCACTTGGAAGCGATGCTTTTGAGAAGGAAACCAGAGGCTAACAAATGGCTGCACTTGACCTCTCGGATAGCAGCATTGGGCGCGGATGCTATCGAGCGAGGCCCAATGATGATCAGGAAAATCCATGTCTACCTAGTGAAAGAGGTAATCCTGACCAAAAATGCTGAAGAGAAGTCAGCCGAGTTCGTGAAAAGAGTGTTTCAAGTGACCCTGGAAGCTTTCTGGACACAGAATGTGAAGGGAGAAGAAGGCTCTGACCGGACTGACAGCATGCTGGAAGGGCTAGGAGCTGGATGGACCGCGTCCTTCTTGAAAAAATTTTACCCCTCGCTTTCTCGATATCTGATAAAAGCATTCCTCCAGGCATTCGTAGAAGTATCGATCGTTGAATTACTAGCCCTGTTCGTGACGTTTGGAGCAGAAAACTTTGTGAAACGGCCAGCGATACTGCTCATCGAAGGAGTGCAGAATTTGGGACTAGACACAATTCTAACTTTGATCGCGATAACGCATGGAAACTTGGCAGGATTGATGAATTTGACACGCTATCCAGTGCAGATGAGTGAGAACGTGAGGAAATTCGATGTGAAGCGATCCACGGATTCCTGGAAAAAGATAAAAGATTTGCGACATACTCTTATCTAGTACCTCCTGCAGCAGAATTGCTTTGGAATAGGAGAGGACGAAACTATTCAACGGGAGGAAGATGTGCGACGCCATAATGGGGGCGTGCCCCTGCTAACTGATCTGAGCTTAGCTATGAGGACCGATCCCTTAGCATTGATCAGAGGAGCCACGGAGTTCGTGACGTTTATATATGGAACTGCAGTCACGTTTGCGTTCCCTGATGTTAAGGTGGAAGCATACAGGAGGTCGGTGCTGCACATGAACCTCATATCAGCAGTGGACGGAAGTGCGCTGAATTGGTGTGAGCAGCATGTACTGCGAGAGCTCATGAGCAAAGACCTATTGTTTGCAAAAATATCGGAGCCAGAGATGATGGTCATCAAATTTGACGATCACTTCCGTGATCGTATGGGAGAAGTGGACAGAGGACACATTGAAGTTTTCCCTAAACTCTGGAATCTAAGACCCTACGACAAAACAATTGGCGAGGTCACAAGAATTCCTCGAATGGCTGCAGCATACCTTAAGGTGAGAGGAGAGAGGAAAGGCTGGGGTGATTACAAGAAACTGCCGGAGGAAAGCCCTGATTACCCCCTGATAAGAAGGATGCTGCTCGGAGCAGTCTCTGCAGTGCAAACCCCTAGAATGGGAGCCTTTGAGACTAACGAAAGGAGAATGGCGAAAATCTCTGAAACGATGGACCCGTGTTTTGTGGGCAGTAATGCTGCAGTGCTACAGTATACGCAGTTTGCTTACATGGATGACGCAACTAGGAGACGAATGAGCAATGCAGCGACTCCGAAGCCTGGGAGGTTTGACGAGGAATGGGCGAAACTGGATCTAGCGCCTATGATTATGAGAGGCAAGGCTGACTAACCAGAAGCCTCCTTAATCTTAATGAGTGTAAAACTAGGGTTAACGGGGGGAGGAACCCTACAGACTAGAACCATGCTAGCACCCTTCGACCATGAAGAAGTCAAAGTAGTTCATGGAGAGGACAAAGATCAGTCAGCTGGCAGGCTAGTTGTGCCAAAATTTCCTGATGGGGCAAGGGAAGAACAGCAAGGGCACTCAAGTTCAGGAAAAAATCCGAGACAGGCCGATGGGCAGGGAGGAAGCCGTCGATCGGAAGAACCTACGCAACAGGATCCTGATCAAGCCGAGAAAAAAGACGATAAGGCTTCGACAGGAGGGATGTCCAGCCTGGGCTTCAATTTCCTCAGCGATTTTGAAAACGGCATGGACGCGTTGGAAGCGACGACTGAGCCGCCAGACGCTGGAACCTCCGTCGGCCTTCATGGGAAGGAACCGGAACTTGCCGGAGAGCAGCTCTCCGAGCAATTCCAAAAATACCGAACAGAAACTCTTGATGGAATCACCAAGGAGAAGAAGAACAGAAGACTCTGCCAGAGTACCTTTCTTGGGAGCGTTTCCCGAAGAAGAGTGGGAGGTGCATCATAGAGACCATAAAAATAGGACGGGATGCAGAATGGACAGAGTAGCCTTCATGGAAGAGGTCTGGACTGTAGTTCAGAGCTACGGAACCCAGCCTATTTTGGAACTAGTTCTCAACTGACCACTAATGCGGGAAGTCCTTGACAAACTCAACGAGTGTGAAGGAAGATTGAGCGAGTTGTTGATCGACTCGGCCACTGACGAAAGTGCGGCAAACTATCCTATCAAGATGAGGCCACAAGAAGACAAAGAAGAATTGGTATATCTGTCAAGAACCCGGAAGGGAACGATGCGATCAAAAATTGTGTTTGACAGAATGAATGAAATGAAGAGGAAACTGGGCAGCAAGGTGACATTGAGGAAAGCGGGAAAGACAAAGGTGGATTCCAAAATCTCGATGATAGCTGTCAACTCTGCGAAAAGAAAACGCGTCGAAGAAGCTGTGGACTTGGGACAGGGTGATGATCGAATGCCTGGCACAGACAGGATGTTGACTAACATAGCGATGGTGCCACCCATTCTCATGGCAGGAGAAAAATCAGCCAGTTACAAAACCGAGACGAGTGACCGCACTCTGACTGAAGCAACGTTAGAAATGGAGATACTCAGCCAATGTGGAGCGAGTACTCTTAAATACTTCAAACCGTTTCCCATGAATCACGGAAAGGGAAGCGTCGTAGGACAGCTAGTCCCAGTGGAAGAATAACCGCCTGACAGTGTCGGAAACTGAATCGATTGATGAACCCGCCTGTGGATACATGGAGATGTTAGAGTACAGAAATTCGGCCAGAGGACACTTAATGGCTCTGGAAGACAAAAGTGCCAAGGAAGGTTATTTGGAGACGATGATGCAAGGCACCACTCTGAAGCAGAAGGCATACGGGACTCTGGTATTGTCCTAAATGGACGCAAAATCGATAGAGCAATTGGTGAGCTTTCCATGGAGAGCGGTAGTGTTACGATACTTCGAAGAAAAAATGAGAACCGCGCCGAAGATACACGCTCTGATAGCAATACCTTACGTGAAAACAGAGCTACAAATGAGGTTCACTTGGTGCATGATTGGACTGACTCGCGGGGAATATGATTCGGAAGAAAGTAAAAGAACGAAGGGAGAAAAGATGTTCTTAATGACGAGTGTGAGGGATTTGATGACCCAAGAAGGAGCAGCAGTAGCGTGCGCGAAGCGGAGAGACGCTCTCTGTTTCGTTCGATTTATGATAGAATAAATTTTAGTGCCAGCATTGAACACTTGCGTCAAGATGCTAAGAGAAGGCGATGAACCAGGGAAAGCCTTGCTCTTGCTAGCACTTTTGGATATATATCAGAGCAAACCAATGCGAGTAAATATGAAATAAACCTTGGAACTAGAACCGATGAAGAAAATAGACAAAGTAAATAGGTTCTCAAAGAAGGAGCTGAGGCTCACTAAGGAGTCTATGGGAGCACTGTCGAAATCCAGTGAATACTGTGGACCGATCAGAAAGAAAGCATACAGTTACATATCCGGAATCATAGGGATAGTGTACAACCTCTTCATAAATGAGGCATACGCGATTGCTTTTTGATTACGAGCAAGCAGTGTTGCTAAGATTCTGGACGTCAAGAATTGCAACGATAGGAAGCGCTACTGATCAGCAGATCAAGCTGGGACTGGTCTTGGAGCAAATCTGACAACCGAGTGGAGTTTGGATTGGGATTCTCGGACGATTTACTGAGAACGAGCTTAATGGTGGTATGGGAACTGATGAAATCATCATGGTGTCCTAGTCCCAACGTTGTTTCAGAATTACGTGCGACACAAGACTTGCAGAAGACTGTAACTTGCGTGACCTGAACATCATCTATAATTTGATGACGACAGCCTCTAAGAGCAACAGAGAAGACAAAGTAGAATTGCCTGGCTGGAGACCAGAGGACTGGGTCGAGGCTGGTAGCTGTCTGGCAGAAGTCTGTGGAATGAAGATCACATCTGTGGAGGTCTGGATTGCGTAAAGACCCTAGAGAAACAACATAAGCAATTGACGATATTGTTTGGGAACATTGTGATGAAGGCGAAAACAGAAACGGAACTGATTGCAGATTGCCATGGAGAAACCGAGGTGAATCTAGTGACTGCACCAGATTTTTACAGCATGTTTGGTTCTTTAGAGTCACTATTGAATCTAGAACAAAAGCATGAAATGGTAACGACCATCAGTGTAGAAGTGTTTCCAGGAGTGTTGCAAACCGAGCAGAATTATATTGGAAAGTGGAGAGAAGCGATCGAGGCGGAAATGACCATCCGGCATAGTGGAACTTATCGTAGACCGACGGCAGCGAGATATTTAGTGGGATCAACTCTAGCTCCAATGTGCAAGAGCAGATACCAAGTGCATTTCGTAGCGGTGGATGTGAAAAGTACGAGAACGATTGTGGATCAAGCCTTCTCAGTGTCAAAATGCGTAAGACTAGCAAGAATGTCAAAAAAATCTTATGAGCAAAATGTTCTCAGCAAACCCGGAGAGAACAAAAGAGGAGTTAGAATCGATACTGGGAAAAAAGTTCATGCGATACGCCAGTGTGAACTTCAGTGACTTTGAAAGACAAAAGCAGAAAGGATCAACAGTCACGGATTACAATGCAGTAGATGAGAATGATGATTTCCACCGAGCTTCGGGAAAACGTAATTGGAGGAGCATCATGTCAACACATGATGATTTCCCCTGCCATTGCTTGCTACAAACATGGTGGTACCCCGGGCGTAGTAATCTGGTGTTGATCTGGGACTGTGGAGAGCTGCTCTCCATGGGCTTACCAGATTCCTCACAGCCCATAAAAATCGTAATAGTAGGAGTTATGATGGCGATACGATGGCTGGAAGCTCATGTAAAAGAGAACAATAGACAGGAGGCGCCGACGAAGGAAGAGGTACAGGAATTGGATTGTCTAAAAGATTAAGATCTTTTTGAGACAAAGTGCAAAATCTTGAACATTCCGATGGAAGTGAAAAAGATATGGGCCAGAAGACGACTTATGCCATGGTTTACAGCCAACATTACTGCATTGTTATACGAATATGCCAAGAAACATATGTCGAAGCACAGCAGAGTGTGCAGTGCATATCAGCTGGTCATTGGGGCAGGAAATTTTAAGCAAGCTTTTGTGACTCATGAAACTACAAGATCGCCCACAGACAACACCATGATGCTTGGCGTGACGGAGAAACCGACAATGTCCTCATCGAATTCAGAAAGAGTGAAGAACACTTTCGGAAACTTCTTTCCATTTATATGACGACCAGCGATCCTCGACCCAGATTTTCCCTCCTGTCCAGCGACCAGGAAAGGAGGGAAAATCCAGAGCCCTTATCAGAAGGCAATGATACTCAGGCGGGGCAATCAAGAGACGCTACATAAATGGCAGGCGGTAACGGAAGAGATACGTGAACCGGAACGAACCGGTGACTGCAGTGGATGACTCCAAGATTGACTATAAGGCAGCCGCTAGGTATGCTCTAAATAGAGTCCAGCAGGTATTGGCGACGAAGGAGATCGAACAGAAGGTGAAGCTCGAACTAGAGAATGAGGAAGCTCAGGAAAAGCTAAATGCTTTCGAGGCATCAGAAGTCAAAGAAACGAAAGCACCGAGTAGTTTGAGTATGAAACTAAAGGTGATCTCTGGGCCTTCTGATCTCGCATTAATAATTTTTAGGTCAAAAAGAACAAAATTGCGAAGAAAAAGTTTTTTTTTTCGATTTCAGAAAGAAGACGTTTTGGTTAATAACTTTGGAGCGACTGGACAGATTCAGTTATTCTTGGTACCATTAGATCAGAAATTAGGTGAGCTTACTCATAGAACCACAAATTATTTAAAAAAAGAAGCGTGAAAATTTTTTAAGATTGTTTTCAGCAAACTCACTAATTCGGGAAGGTAGACCCTTCACGTTTTTAAAAATTTTTTGGAAAGCCTTTACACCTTCCTACCAAAGGGTAGTAACGGTGCAATAAGGCAATGTTACGCTGTTGTAGACGAGAAGGGAAGGCTAAGGAAAACAGAAAACCATTGGGAAAGAAAATACACCCTTCCTAGTTAGTTCAAACAGCATAATAGCATCGGAAAACGTATCCAGAATTGGTATTGGTTGAAAAACTTGAAAGTCTCTGAAAAGCTATTTTTACAAACCCGGAGGAGTCCCAATACGGTAGGGTCCCAATTTTGCCAATCCGGAGGGGTCTTTTTTTTGCCAATCCGGAAGGGTCCCAATTTTGCCAATCCGGAGGGGTCCCAATTTTGCCAATCCGGAAGAGTCCCAATTTTGCCAATCCGGAGGGATCCCAATTTTGCCAATCCGTAAGGGTCACAGTTTTGCCAATCCGGAAGGGTCCCAATTTTGGCAATCCGGAGGGGTACAATTTTTGCCAATCCGGAGGGGTACTTTTTTTTACCAATCCGTAGGGGTCTCTTGTTTTGCCAATCCGGAGGGGTACTATTTTTGCCAATCCGGAGGGGTCTCTTGTTTTGCCAATCCGGAGGGGTACTATTTTTGCCAATCCGGCGGGGTACTATTTTGATAAGGACTCAAGTGGACAGAAGAACAAAAAAATAGTGAAAGGTATAAGGTTATTAAGAGACAGTTTAGGAACCAGTGACTGCACTGGTAACTTGCCTTTTATAAAAGACCAGACGAAAACAAAACAGGTCTAAACTCGGATATTTGCGACACTAAGTCTAAATTGAAAAAGAGTTTTCGGGAAGGTGATTGCCCCGAGGATTTTAGTAGGTCTAGCTCGGTCATTCCGAAGGCAGATAGGTAACACAGGACTCGGTGGGTGCTATAGACGCCCACTTGAGAAAATTAATGCCTTCAAGTTTTGTCTGTTTGGTGCAGCACCTAGCAGGGAAAGCTCTTTCTTTAGAAACAAGATCAACTATTTAATTGCAACTGACTGAATTACAAAACACATACGTTCTTCATTGAAAATATTCTTCTTTTTCTATATTTTGGTTTTAAATAATAATATCTGTCTTTCATTAGGTAGTGAGAGCACTATCTTTTAATAAATTGACATCATCAAACTGTGCTAGTTCCATTTTGTACAATTTGGCGTGGTTAGGACAATAAGCAAGACCACAAAAGGATGAGACCAGTCAGGAGACTTTGTGAACATGACGAATTCAGAAATGCGAACTTCGAAGAAAAGAAACACAGGGCTATGTGACGCACCTGCGGATCCAGAAGTGGATCATGAAAAGACGTTGAGGCAGAGAATCAAAGCCCGAACCTCGACCAGCACAAGCTACCTGGGATCGACAGGGTGACACCGCCACTTGTGACGCCAATAGTGGATAACGGAGCATCAATTGAAGAAGTCTTGACCAACCTAGTGGGAAGCATAGGAGAACAGAATGAACAGATGTCCTTATGAATGAATGAAAGGGCAGTCCACGTCGAGAGAGAAAATCTGCGGGAAGAGATCAACCGAAACAGACAAGAAGTTAGTAGAAGCGAAAAACGCTTGAAGGAGAGAACGAATAAACACTTGGCGAAGAACCTGTCGCGATTGACGAGGGAAGCTGAGCAAAGAGAGTTACGATTGAGAGACGACATGCAGAAGTTGAGAATTCAACAAGAGCAGACTCTTGGGACTCTTGACACGAAGATAGATGCGATGATGGAGAGGCGAACTCAGGCTATCATGGATAGGTTCAACGGGCTATTAGGCAGCAGGAGTGGATCAAAAGATGGGGAATCGAACTCGGGAGAACCCACTAGGGAGCCGAGGGCGAACTTCAATGAGCAGCAGAACAAGACAAGGACATATGGATCGACTAGAGGAAGGGGCAGTTCATCAGGCTGTACCACAAGGGATAGCAGAAAACGGGGCCCAGACATCAGAGGAAGTTCAAGTGGCAATAGACAGACCTCAAACGAACGACCGACGCAAGATGCACATGCGACTGGGAGTTGTGATTCCAGGAACAGGAGTCATGCGAGTCATGGAAGAAACAATCCCAGCGACCAGGACAGGAGGGAAAATCCAGAGCCCTTATCAGGGGGCAATGATGCTCAGGCGGGGCATTCAAGAGACGCTACATCAATGGCAGGCGGTAACGAAGAGATACGTGAACATATTTAATTTATTTGGCAAATATATTTGGGTGAAGAAGAACTTAAAGTCCGTAGGATAGGTCATGACGCCATGATGGAGCAAGACGCGGTTCACGTTGGTTACAAAGCAGTTAAGACTGCGCATCTGCTCGTTACCAATGGGAAGAAAATCGGAGTCACAGGGCTCCTGGACAAAGGAGCGGTAGTGAGCGTGATGCCGATAAAAACTTGGGAAAGGATGGGCTTCACGAGGGAAGACCTAGTTCCGACGAATCTCTGAGTGGCTGCAGCCAATCGAGGAGCGATTTACGTAGCCGGAAAGACACCAATAACGATCCTTCACATGGGAGGACAGGATCTTCTTTGGATGAGCTTCCTGGTGGTAGAGAATTTGGACGACTCCCACCAGTTCATCTGGGGCAGAGATTTTGTCAGAAATTTCGACGTTATGATTGACTTGAACAGCGGCCTAATAAGGATTAGAAACCCGGGCCGGAAGTATGTTAAGAAACCAATTATTAGAATATTAACAGATGAAAATAAGGTACCAATCTTTTTAGATAGGAAGGGAAAAGTACAGCGCGGACGAGCTGTAGCAGCAATTTTTAGAATGAAAAAATTGAATTCGTTGAGTGATAGTAAACAGGTTTGTTTGGTACCGAATCCAAATAGTCAAAATTCAGTGATTTTAGGCCGGAGCTTCTCGGTAACTCGAAACGGACTGTGTGTGAGCATGTTATTGAATACACTGGACACCACGGTTTCAATTGAGCGTGGAAAGAAACTTGGTTACGCCTTGCCGATGAGGACCGACTATGAACAGACACAAAACTTGAAGATATATAGTGTGAAATACTGCCCTTATCATGCCAAAAAAGATATAATTTTTAAAATAATTAATGAATTCAAATCTATTCATAACCGAAACGGCTGACGGCTTGTCGAGCTGCTCGAGTTTTCCGAACGCCCCTCGTCATATGAACTAGAACCTGACAAACCGGTTTTGCCAGAAATAGAACACTTAGAAGGGAAAATAGGCGCGGGAGATTTTGAATCATTGCGGGCGGTTTTAAATCAAAACGCGGATGTATTTTCAAAACATAAGGCGGATATCGGTTGTTGCAACTTCGTCGAACACGAAATTGAACTAGAGGAAGGTGCCGTTCCCCATAGCGAAGGCGCAAGACAAATTACCTCACATAAAGCAGAAGCGTGCCTAGCGGAAAAAAATTTTTCTCGAATACGACATGATAGAACCCTCGAAATCACCGTGGGCTTGCGGGGTAGTCATGGCAAAAAAGAAAAAGGGCAGCTTAGGTTCTGTTGCGACTTTCGTTACTTGAACGCGGTGAAATAAAAGACGTGTACCCGATACCGCGAAAGGACGAAAGCCCCTCAAAACTTGATGAGGCCAAGTTCTTCACCACTCGATGAGGTCTTTGGCTGTATGAAGAGAGCAGGCTTGAAATGCAAACTATCTAAATGTGAGACATTCCGGGATTCAATCAAGTATCTAGGAAAAATGGTGGACAGGCATGGTGTGAGACCGGACCCGGACGCAGTAGAGGCTGTGTTGACATGGAAGGCTCCCAGAACGGACACACAACTCATGAGCTTCCTAGGATTTGCCAATTTTTACCGGGAGTTCATAAAAGGATATGCAGACAAGGTGTATCCCATGCAGAAGCTGATGCGCAACAAAGGAAAGAAGTTCGAATGGAGCGAAGAAGCACAAGCTGCCTTCGAGAACATAAAGCGGGAACTGTGCGAAGAGCCAGTGCTAGGCATGCCTACAGAGAAGGGCATGTATGTTCTTGAAACAGACGCATCAGTAGTAGCCCTCTCAGGAATACTGCATCAAGAGCAGGAATGGAATGGAAGAAAAGTTCTCCGTCCCATTGCATATGGCAGTAAGGTGTTAAGTGACACTGAGATAAAATATGGTGCACCGAAAGAAAAAGGGCAAAAAAGAAAAAGGGCAGCTTAGGTTCTGTTGCGACTTTCGTTACTTGAACGCGGTGAAATAAAAGACGTGTACCCGATACCGCGAAAGGACGAAAGCCCCTCAAAACTTGATGAGGCCAAGTTCTTCACCACTCGATGAGGTCTTTGGCTGTATGAAGAGAGCAGCCAAAGACCTCAAAGAAACTCAAAAAATCTCTCGCATGAACAAAAACAGCCTCTCCTTATTGGAAAAAACGGTGCAGGTCACACCACAAGTGATGCGGATGCTGGGTGGATTTTTGGAGAGAGAAGTGACCAGAGATGACCCCGATTAGGCAGCAGCCATGGCAACACTGACAGTCAGCGAGAAGGTGAAGATTATGCCGTCAAGACGACAACACAAAGAAAATGAAAGGGATTGTAGGACTATAGTTCAGCAACTAGTGTCCTCGATACCCCAAATTGTTTTGACACGCACATCGCACAAACGGAAAAAACAGGTGAAAGGGACACTAAAGAAAACAGTCAACTTCGAGGATCAAGATCAGTGGGGCGAAGAGGTTGATTGAAAGCTGGAGCAAGATTATTTGTCCGGGGAGACAAACGGTGAGGAGAGAGGGCGAGTTCAGGATCAACACCAGGGACAAGAAAGTTTGTCCGGGGAGTCTGATGTAGAAGAAAAAAGTTCCTGATAAGGAACAGGACCTGGAGGATAAAATTTGGTCCGTGGAGTTCAGATGGATGAACAGAACACACAGAACGGATCCGGAGGAGCGAACGTGCTCTATCGCAGAATCTTCAATGGATGACAACTCCCGGAACTCAGGAATCGACACCTACTCAGACAGGAAATCGAGCTCAGGATCGGTGCTGTCAGAGCTAGCGATCCACACACTACTGGTGGAGACTCGAGCAAGGGATCTGGACAGGGAGGTATATCAAAACCCTGACAGTGATCGCTACCTCATACCAGGTGAGAGAGTCTTTGACGACGCAGCAGATGATCTGGAAAAACTAGCGGCATCGAAATGCTCGATAAGTTTTTTGCCACAAAAAGAGGTAGTCAGGACTGATCTTCAACCGTTCGAACAAGAAACACGACCGTTGGCGAAGATTTGGTGCGTTAAGATGGAAGATGACAAACGCAAATGCAATGAACAGTAATATGAGGGTCATGAAGACATACTTGAAGTCAAGATACAGATTCTCGGATCTACTAACAGCGCAGAGAAATGACCGCATGACGAGCAACCTGAAAAGGTGGATCGAAAATGGAGCTCCGGACAAAGGTGACCTGAGGAAGACCGTTACCGCATTCTGAGACAGTACTTTATGCAGAAAGAGGGAAGGTCATATCTGAACAAGGACGGAATTGTGGTTTGTAAGAGGAGAGAAGAAGACGAGGTCCTGAACAAATATAACGCGATGGTGTTGCCGCAACTCTATCAGACAGAACTTTTATTCAAGTCACATGATCAGATGGGCCATCAGGGAACCGACAAAGTATACCAGAGGATCCTGAAACGCTTTGAGTGGCCTGGAATGAAAAAAGCATGCGAGAAGTGGGTAGCAGCATGTCTGTCATACCAACAGGTCAAGGATCCGAGGAAATTGCAATTTCACTTGCAGTCGATCGAGTCATCTGAATTCAACGAGGTAGTGCAGATTGATCACCAAAAGATATGTATGACAGACAGTGGCTACAATCAAGTCTTGGTCATGATAGATCACTTCAAGAAGTATGCAGAGGCCGTGCCCTGCATAACTGCCTCAGCAGAAAAGACGTGCGATCACCTAATCAATACGTGGATAGCGAGACATGGTTTCCGATGACGTTTCAATTGGATAACGGAACAATTTTAGTGGGAGATCTTACGAAAGAGCTCATGAGGCGTTCACACGTGGCTCAAGCTCACTCCACGACATACCATCCCCAGACGATTGGCTTAGTGGAAAGGCAAAATCGAACGTTAGTGTCGATGCTGAAGGTATATTGTTCCAGGTACATGACCGATTGCGACAGATATATTCCACAGGTTATGGGAGCTTCCAACAGCACGCAACACTCCACCACCGGAGTTAGTCCACGCATGATATTAACTGGACACGAGAAGTCTTTGCCCTTGACTTTCTTTTACCCTAAGTATGAGGGGAAGAAAATATCACCACAAATCTACGTAAGGGATGTGATTAGACGTCAACAAGAACTAAATGACTTTTGTGGACGGAACACTCAGCAGGCAAAGGCAAGTCAGAGGAAAAGATTCGATAAAAAAGCAGCTGGTGCAAAAGCTTACTCGGTAGGAGACTATGAATGGGTACTTCAAAATGTTATACCACCGAAAGGAACGAAAAAGCTCCTAAAAAGTGGAGGGGACCCTTCATTATTACGGAAGTGCACCACGAGGGGCGTTTTTATAGACTGAGTACCGGCCGAGCCGCTCACTACGAGAACATTAAGCCACCCAGCTCATCGACAGATAGACCCTGCCTAAGAGGTCAATGAGAAAGGGACCAGGGGAAAGAACGATGGAAATGAGGTCGTAGAGGAAGGATCAAGTCCACCACTGGACATGGATCACAACGAGGTGATTGATGCAGATGAAGAAACCTTACCCTACGCAGAGGAGGACTGGCAAGACCCCGAACAAATGGAGGTCCCCAAAAATTTGGAACTAGATCTTCCGTTTACGATACAGACACGTCAGAGTGACAGGACAAGACTCACGAAGAAATATAATCCTTACGGAGATGACTTCGTTATGGACAAGATAGATCTGAAGAAGATAGTGGAAGAAGTAGTGGGTCTAGAAGAAATAACTGTGTCATAGGACATTGACATAGTCGACCATCACAACGAGTAGTGGGTCGATGACCGGTCCAATTCGACGATAAGCAACAGCAATCCTATGAACAAGACTTGACAAACTTGAGTTTCTTGGCATGGCGGAACGAAGTGACGTCGGACCCAATGGAGACCAGTGTCACGATTCCCAGTGTCCCAATGGACACCAGTAGATCGTGAAAGCATGAAATAAATAAAAACCGAAAGGGATGATCCTTCCTGAGCTGCCCAGGGAGGGCAATTACTCTTTCCTACTTCCAACCTCCATTTATTATCCGGTATGAGATCGACGGTGACGTCGATGGATATTTTTGTCTGAGGAGTGGGGGTAGGACCTACCCACACTGAAAAATTATTAATAAAAAAATTAAGAGTAGCAAGAGAGACAGGTGATCTAGAAGAGAAACAGGCGAGGACCCTAAGAAACCGGACATAGGTAGAGTAGTTGAGTCATATTTTAGCAAATGAATTCTCAAGTAGCATAATGTTGACAGATAGCGATTCTATACTCACAAACAGAACATGTGCGATAGCGATGACAACAGACATGAGTTTCAAGACAGCGTTAGCAGCGGATTTCAACAGAGAATATAAAAACATAGAATTCCTTTGCGAACTTAGTGAACGAACTCTCGCTTCCGGTATACGATCCGAACCGGGGACAACTGCATCCACGGGAACTGTATGCACTGATACACGTAACCTACTCTGATACTAATATACAAGTATACTTACATAAGAAACATTATTTAAGTATAGGCTGAAAATAAGTTGCATGCAGGAAGGCGTCTTAACAAATGTGGGTTGTGTGTGTTATGTTATGTTACCTGTTATGTTGATAAAACCCTGGGTAAGAAGGAATTAGTGACCATGAATAACCGTATGACAATCTTAGGAATAGATCCAAAGTTTGGACTGTCCATTCTTAGGTCGAACTCAAAAAATTTTAGTAACAAACTGATTTTAATAAATTTTAGGATAAAAATCTTTTTATCCAACTGTTTTAAATAAATTTTAATATAAAATTGGAGTAAAGCTGACAAATGTGATAATCGTGACCTTTTTTCTAGAACCTGATTGAGCATTTAATTATTCACTTAATTCATCAAACTGATAATAGAATCGAATCTGAAGGAACATGGACAACTTCAACTTGAACGAATTGATGGACCTGGCAGAGGCATATGTGGGACCAATGGTAGATGCGATATATCATCGGCTGATGCATCGAGACTTCGCTCTGGAGGACCCGAGGTAGTCATGTTGCTGACTGCCTTAATAAACATCTCAGGTTTGATAACCGTGGGGACCGCCCCACTGAAGTCTTATTGATGGCAACACATGGAGAAAGAGGAGTACTAGACCGCCCGAACATGAGGGTAATGAGGTGGAGAAACGGGGCTCTCTCAGGATGTGACTTGGCGAACGAGCCTGGATTGGGAAGTTCCCGGACCTACCAACCAGGTGAGATGCCTCTGCCAACCAAGCCTTGGCCTGGCCTGAGAAGGATGCATCAGGAGATGAACAGCGAGGCTGCCTCGTCTAATTCACAACTGAGAGCACCTGTACCACCAAAGAGGGCGAGAGTAGAGGAAGAGGTTCAGAAGAACGAAACCATGCAAGATCTTAACGGAACGATGGAAGAACTGGAGAAGACCAGAAGGAAGCTGGACGAAATGACCAAGACCATGCTCAGTACAGAAGAAGATAGAGACATGTGGAAAAGTCAGTTTGAAGATTGTAACAAGAAACAGGGTGAAGAAATAGAGCGCTTGAGGCAAGAATACAAAGAGCGAATCGCGCGGCTGGCGTTGACGACAGCCGTAGAAAAAACGATACCTACAAGGAATATTCCTCGTGGGCAGTCCCCGATGGAACTTTTGACGCCTCGCGAGTTGAGTCAAACGACGGAGACGCGACTCCCAGCTACAACTGGTCGAGTGACAATCCCGGACACGAATGACACCCTAGGTAGAGAAGTCGAGGAGCAAACGGTGAGAAAATTGATAGAAACAGCTGGACGATTGGTCGCTAATAGGAATGCGCCAAATTCCGGGGTCACTGCACCCTATGGAACAATCGATGACAGGGGCAGAGTACAACTCTTCCAAGAGATGATGACGAGAACGGGAGTTAGTGATACAACGTTACCGACAAAGAGCTCTAAGGTCCCAGAAAGAAAGATACGAGAAATGCCGATGAAGAAAGTGTCATCAGTGATTGACGTGCAGAAGAACAACCAGTTGAAGTGTTGTTTCACAGGAGTTCCGGACACGGATTCGCGAGCCTGCTTCAATCGATCCACTTGGAGCCCAGCAGTAAACCTGCAGCAACCGCCACTTGGGACATCACATCTGATACTGGGTGACAGCTTAGCGAGAGTACTCCAGATTTTGAGGACCTCCTGGATCACTACGGTGATGGCCTTTGGAGATGCAACGATAGCCCAGCTATTTTGGATGGTGGAGCTGATGAACCCAGGGAGGATCCTTAACATGTTGATCCTAATAGGGACGAACAATGTATCAAAAGGCTCAGATGAGGAAGAGGCACAACGGGAGTCGATGATGGTGTGCCTATTTACTACTCTCTGGCATAAATTCAAGTGCGCGGTACTGACCGTCTGCACCGTACCCATAAGCACAAAAATGTTGACAGCGACAGGAAGAAGACATATTGAATGAGTCATCGGGTGGAACAAAATGATAAGGAACTTGGCGAGTCGGAATGCTGGACAGATGATCCTTATGGACATTGAACACGAGCTGAGAGCTATGGATCAGGCCAGACTAACCACCGATGAGATCCACTTTGATAGCATTGAAGGACAAGCCTGGTTGAACCGTGTCTTCCAACATTGACTGGATGAAATGGAAGTCAAGCTCTTTGACACGGGAGTGCTGAAGAAGGAAGAAACCACTAATGAGCCGGCAATTTCAACCTTTGTGCGCTCTAACTTAGAAACACGTTTGGGAACGGTCCCAGCAGTGACCTACAGGCCGCAAAGCTCTAGCGAGCCAGGGCAAAGGACAGATGTACAAGATCGATTGGGGGAAGCGCCAATGAGAAGAACCGTCCATCCAAGACGAAGATTAGGACCTGTCAATCCGACCGCGGAGACGACCAGCACCTCAAGATCAGAAACAAGATCAGAGACGATGAGGACAAGTCGAGAGGAGCGACGCCCAGACAGGAGCTCTTTGATGTGGTCGAGGCCCATACCTTCTCCCTGGCATACATACAAACAGGATCTGATAAAATTGAACCTTCAGACGGTGAACTTTGCAGCAGATGCCATGAGAATGTTAAATGGAGCGAGATTGTCTGTCAACGGACTGTGTTCAATAACAGGCGTGGAATGGTTGATAGCCGCTGGCCTCAACCGCCTTGAGATTTGCCGACTTAGAGGGTCTGCCCTCAAATAATACAATGGGTCCAGTGAATGCAAGACCATTGCAAGATGTGAAGCTGAATCACGATGAAGGAAATCGAGAAGAAAGACCCGGAAGATTCTTGACGACGAGGGCATCAATAGGACAACATGTAAAAATGTTCAAACGGATAAAAGCATCCCCAGGTCACGTAAAAGAAAGAGCGTACCCGAAACAAGAAAACCAAGAAGGTGATGTTCAGAGATACGGTGGATTGAAGGCAATCAAGAAAGTTGAGACCATCTTTGCTGCGTATGACAAAGCAGAAATGAGGAAGGCAGGCAAAGATCATGGTAGTCGCGAGCTCAGAACTCGTGTATACCTCCAAGTCTCTGTTTTGGCCTGATATTATAATGTTGGCAGCGGTCGACCTGGACCTAATGCCGTCTGTGTCGATGGCAATCGGGGTACAATGACAGACAGAAATGAACCCAATCACAATCGTATTTGCTGGCCTGAACGACCATCTACACAGTAGGGGTTTCCTGAGCAGACTCAGAGAGCCTACGACAGCCGAAGACGCTGTATGGCTAGCTATAAAGGATGTCCTCGAATCAATGGGTGAAGTAGTAGACACCCCGAAAGAAGGTGCCTTCACAAAGATAATACCGAGAGCCGTGTTTGCACTGTCTTCGGGATATGCAGAGCTCCCGGATGGACTGCAGCTTGTATATGCGATGGTAGCTTTGCTCTCAAAGGAAATATGATGTGATCATATCTGCCCCAAATCGCGGAATAGAGATGGAGAATCTGAGGCCACTCAGCGCTGAATTTCCCGCGGTGTGGTCTGACATCTCAAATGCGATGCGAGGATTTAAGGACAATTCACTACACATGTTAGTGTTAGACGAGGTACTGGGTTTGGAACTGTCCAACTTCAGCCGACAACTCAAACTGAAACCAGGAATTGACGATGACCATAAAGTGATCGCAGCGATGTCAAACGATTTATGGTTCCGAGGAATGGAAATGAAGGAGGAAGGAGAGAGAAGGAAGAAGTCCAAGGAGACAAGAGCTCACTTGGAAGCGATGCTTTTGAGAAAGAAACCAGAGGCTAACAAGTGGCTGCACTTGACCCCTCGGATAGCAGCATTGGGCGCGGATGCTATCGAGCGAGGCCCAGTGATGATCAGGAAAATCCATGCCTACCTAGTGAAAGAGGTAATCCTGACCAAAAATGCTGAAGAGAAGTCAGCCGAGTTCGTGAACAGAGTGTTTCAAGTGACCCTGGAAGCTCTCTGGACACAAAATGTGAAAGGAGAAGAAGGCTCTGACCGGACTGACAGCATGCTGGAAGGGCTAGGAGCTGGATGGACCGCGTCCTTCTTGAAAAAATTTTACCCCTCGCTTTCTCGATATCTGATAGAAGCATTCCTCCAGGCAGTCGTAGAAGTATCGATCGTTGAATTACTAGCCCTGTTCGTGACGTTTGGAGCAGAAAACTTTGTGAAACGGCCAGCGATACTGCTCATCGAAGGAGTGCAGAATTTGCGACTAGACACACTTCTAACGGCGATCGCGATAACGCATGAAAACTTGGCAGGAGTGATGAATTTGACACGCTATCCAGTGCAGATGAGAGAGAACGTGAGGAAATTCGATGTGAAGCGATCCACGGATTCCTGTAAAAGGATAAAAGATTTGCGACATACTCTTATCTAGTACCTCCTGCAGCAGAATTGCTTTGGAATAGGAGAGGACGAAACTATTCAACGGGAGGAAGATTTGCGACGTCATGTTGGGGGCGTGCCCCTGCTAACTGATCTGAGCTTAGCTATGAGGACCAATCCCTTAGCATTGATCAGAGGAGCCACTGAGTGCGGCGTTCGTGACGGTCATATATGGACCCGCAGTCCCTGATGTTAAGGTGGAAGCATACAAGAGGTCGGTGCTGCACCTGAACCTCATATCAGCAGTGGACGGAAGTGCGCTGAATTGGTGTGAGCAGCATGTACTGCGAGAGCTCATGAGCGAAGACCTATTGTTTGCAAAGATATCGGAGCCAGAGATGATGGTCGTCGACTTTGACGATCACTTCCGTGATCGTATGGGAGAAGTGGACAGAGGACACATTGAAGTTTTCCCTAAACTCTGGAATCTAAGACCCTACGACAAAACAATTGGCCAGGTCACAAGAATTCCTCGACTGACTGCAGCATACCATAAGGTGAGAGAAAAAAGGCTGGGGTGAAAGGCTGGGGTGATTACAAAAAACTGCCGGATGAAAGCCCTGATTACCGCCTGATAAGAAGGATGCTGCTCGGAGCAGTCTCCGCAGTGCAAACCCCTAGGATGGGAGCCTTTGAGACTGACGAAAGGAGAATGGCAGTAATGCTGCAGTGCTACAGTATACGCAGTTTGCTTACATGGATGAAGCAACTAGGAGACGAATGAGCAATGCAGCGACTCCGAAGCCTGGGAGGTTTGACGAGGAATGGGCGAAACTGGATCTAGCGCCTATGATTATGAGAGGCAAGGCTGACTAACCAGAAGCCTCCTTAATCTTAACGAGTGTAAAACTAGGGTTAACGGTGGGAGGAACCCTACAGACTAGAACCATGCTAGCACCCTTCGGCCATGAAGAAGTCAAAGTAGTTCATGGAGAGGACGAAGATCAGTCAGCTGGCAGGCTAGTTATGCCAAAATTTCCTGATGGGGCAAGGGAAGAACAGCAAGGGCACTCAAGTTCAGGAAAGAATCCGAGACCGGCCGATGGGCAGGGAGGAAGCCGTCGATCGGAAGAACCTACGCAACAGGATCCTGATCAAGCCGAGAAAGAAGACGATAAGGCTTCGACAGGAGGGATGTCCAGCCTGGGCTTCAATTTCCTCAGCGATTTTGAAAACGGCACGGACCCGTTGGAAGCGACGACTGAGCCGCCAGACGCTGGAACCTCCGTCGGCCTTCATGGGAAGGAACCGGAACTTGCCGGAGAGCAGCTCTCCGAGCAATTCTAAAAATACCGAACAGAAACTCTTGATGGAATCACCAAGGAGAAGAAGAACAGAAGACTCTGCCAGAGTACCTTTCTTGGGAGCGTTTCCCGAAGAAGAGTGGGAGGTGCATAATAGAGACCATAAAAATAGGACGGGATACAGAATTGACAGAGTAGCCTTCATGGAAGAGGTCTGGACTGTAGTTCAGAGCTACGGAACCCAGCCTATTTTGAAACTAGTTCTCAAACGACCACTAATGCGGGAATTCCTTGACAAACTCGACAAGTGTGAAGGAAGATTGAGCGAGTTGTTGATCGACTCGGCCACAGACGAAAGTGCGGCAAACTCTCCTATGAAGATGACGCCGCAAGAAAACAAAGAAGAAGTGGTATATCTGTCAAGAACCAGGAAGGGAACGATGCGATCAAAAATGGTGATTGACAGAATTAATGAAATGAAGAGGAAACTGGGCAGCAAGGTGTTATTGAGGAAAGCGGGAAAGACAAAGATGAATTCCGAAATCTCGATGATAGCTGCCAACTCTGCGAAAAGAAAACGAGTCGAAGAAGCTATGTACTTGGGACAGGGTGATGATCGATTGCCTGGCACAGACAGGATGTTGACTGACGTAGCGATGGTGCCACCCATTTTCATGGCACCAGAAAAATCAGCCAATTACAAAACCAAGACGAGTGACCGCACTCTGATTGAAGCGACGTTAGAAATGAAGATACTCAGCCAATGCGGAGCGAATACTCTTAAATACTTCAAACCGTCTCCCATGAATCACGGAAAGGGAAGCGTCGTAGTAAAGCTAGTCCCAGTGGAGTATAACCGCCTGACAGTGTCGGAAACTTTATCGATTGATGAACCCGCCGGTGGATTCATGGAGATGTTAGAGTACAAAAATTCGGCCAGAGGACACTTAATGGCTCTGGAAGACAAACGTGCCATGGAAGTTTATTTGGAGACGATGATGCAGGGCACCACTCTGAAGAAGAAGGCATATTGGACTCTGGTATTGTCCGAAACGCACGCAGAAACGATGGAGCAATTGGCGAGCCTTCCATGGAGAGCGGTAGTGTTACGATACTTCGAAGAAGAAATGAGAACCACATCGAAGATACACGCTCTGATAGCAATACCTTACGTGAGAACAGAGCTACAACTGAGGCTCGCCTGGTGCATGATTGGACTGACTCGCGCGGAATATGATTCGGAAGAAAGGAAAAGATCGAAGGGAAAAAAGGTAGGTTCTCAAAAAAGGAGCTGAGGCTCACTAAGGAATCTATGGGAGCACTGCCGAAATCCAGTGAATACTGTGGACCGATCAGGAAGAAAGCATACAGTTACGTATCCGAAATCATAGGGATGGTGTACAACCTCTTCATAAATGAGGCATACGCGATTGCTTTTTGATTACGGGCAAGCAGTGTTGCTAAGATTCTGGACGTCAAGAATTGCAACGATAGGAAGCGCTACTGATCAGCAGACCAAGCTGGTACTGGTCTTGGAGCAAATCTGACAACCGAGTGGAGTTTGGATTGGGATTCTCGGACGATTTACTGAGAACGAGCTTAATGGTGGTATGGGAACTGATGAAACCATCATGGTGTCCTAGTCCCAACGCTGTTTGCTGTTTCAATATAACCTGCGACACAAGACGTTCAGAGGGAACTGAACTCAGACTGTAACTTGTGTGACCTGAACATCATCTATAATTTGATGACGACAGCCTCTAAGAGCAACAGAGAAGACAAAGTAGAATTACCTGGCTGGGGACCAGAGGACTGGGTCGAGGCTGGTAGCTGTCTGGCAGAAGTCTGTGGAATGAAAATCGCATCTGTGGAGGTCTGGATTGCGCGAATACCCTGGAGAAACAACATAAGCAATTGACAATATTGTTTGGGAACATTGTGATGAAGGCGAAAACAGAAACGGAAATGATTGCAGATTGCCATGGAGAAACCGAGGTGAATCTAGTGACTGCACCAGACTTCTACAGCATGTTTGCTTCTTTAGAGTCACTATTGAATCTAGAACAAAAGCATGAGATGGTAACGACCATCAGTGTAGAAGTGTTTCCAGGAGTGTTGCAAACCGAGCAGAAGTATATTGGAAAGTGGAGAGAAGCGATCGAGGCGGAAATGAACATCCGGCATAGTGAATTTTATCGTAGAGCGACGGAAGCGAGATATTTAGTGGGATCAACTCTAGATCCAATGTGCAAGAGCAGATACCCAGTGCATTTTGTAGCGGTGGATGTGAAAAGTACGAGAACGATCGTGGATCAAGCCTTCTCAGTGCCGAAATGCGTAAGACTCGCGAGAAAGTCAGAAAAATCTTACGAGTTACTGTGCAAAATCTTCTCAGCAGTTCCGGAGAGAACTAAAGAGGAATTAGAATAGAGTTTGGGAAAAAAGTTATGGGATACGCCAGTGGGAACTTCAGCGACTTTGAAAGACAAAAGCAGAAAAAATCAACAGGCACGGATTACAATGCAGTAGATGAGAATGATGAAGTCCACCGAATGACGATGGAATTGGAACCACTACTGGAAGCTTCGGGAAAACGTAATTGGTAATTGGAGGAGCAGTTTAAGTTGGTTAAAAGTTGGTTAAAAGTTTGCAATTGAAACTGAAAAGAAAATATTTAGCTGAGTTTTGAAGATTAAAGAATTTGTTGCATTTAGTGATTTTAGTTAGTGGCTTTAGAGACAATTACAATTTGTTTAGAGAGGCTTGAAAGAAGAATATATTAAAATATTCCAGCCTGCATGATTGTTTTTAACCAACTAGGACGACTGATCAATTTTTGGTGGCATGAAAGGCTTGGGTAATCTCTTGAAGAAGGAGATTATTTCATTGTTCGTTCAAACCACCGAATTTCTTAGTTTTAGTATTCAGGGCCAGTTACAACTAAATTTCCGAAGGGAAGAAGCATTGTAGGATAATTTTAGTTTGTGGGTTGTCAGGACTCTCCTGCGTTCCTATACTTTTTAAACTTAGGAGAAAAAGTTTTAAATCGGGACATAGACATTGGAAGTCTAAAAAGATATTTTATCTTAAGTATATCCTCGAAAAGTGCAGATTGGTGAAAGAATTTGGAAGGCTATAGTAGTGTAGTATGATGCCATTTATATTCTGCAGTGAGTCGATATGACGTAGATAAAAGTGACTTTATGCATTTTATAAATTCTGTTCGATGGTACTGTACCACTTTGATGAAGACTACAAGACTCAATGAGGACATTGACCGGGCTGTCCGGGGAGTATGTGACATTCGACCGGAATGTACGAAATTGCAATTTCGCAATCAAAATTTTATCGACCAGAAAACGAACATCTAACCTGGAAAATTGATGGTTTTAATGGATTAGCAGCGTCATTTGAACAATTAGACTAATCGGGAAGGGTTGGTTTTGACTGACAAGCTAGTTTTCAAAATTTCGATGTGGACGTGAACGACACGTAACCTTTTTATATTTCGCACACACTGAAACGGCGAAACAGAACAACAAAAGTTGCAGTGAAAAGAACTACAAAAAAAACGACAACAGATTGAAATTATGACACCCGAGATTGTAGTACCAGATTGAGATTGTAGTACCCGAAAAAAGAGAAGGGTGTTGGGACGGCGTGTCTAGCCTTCCGGAGAGAAATAGGAGAGCTGTTTCGCCGGATTCCAGAATCCGGAGGGGTCTCGGGCCCAAAACTCAAACTGTTTTATACAAACTTTTAGCTTCTTGTTCATGTCCTGACTTGAATTTAATTATTATCCCAACTCATTTTCAGAGAATGAGAAGATAGGAGTGAGGCAAAGGGTTGATCAATCTTCGATGAAGGTGATGATTTTTATCTACTGAACAAAAACAATAGTAATATGATGAATAGTAGTTGCCCTGTTTTTAGGAGTGACCTCGTGGTCTGGGGATACTGAGACCCAGCCATGAGTCACTATTTTTGCATACAATTAAGTTAATTTGAGCGTTCTGCTCGAAGCCGGAAAGCAGTAACGTTTTGTCGACCCGATGTTAGGAAAACCACCAAAAGAACTGGCTTTGGCAGATAGGGTGAAAAGCATGTAGAGCTGTGTTTTGACACTAGCCAGTCGTTTTAGAACCTAGCTTTTTCCATCGATATGCACTTCCGGGGGAACGTTACAGACATTGATGGGGACTGTCCGGGGAGTATGTGCCATTCCCCCGTATTGGCACAGCGGAACCTTCCGTTGCAGCACGAATGAAACAGACGTTAGAGGCTTTAGTGATCGTGTAGGGTTGAAAAGTAGGCAAGAATTTTCTGGAATTTTCTTTTTTTTTTCGAAAATTCGATTGCAGACAGTCTATTTCTGAGAAACGCGAAAAATGGCCATTTTCGACTGAAAAGTGACAAAAAACACAACAACAACCGATTTAGTGAAAAACAGTCGAAAGAAAACGAAATAAAAAACGAAGCCTCTTATCATGACGATCTTGCACGATATGACACTTAACGAAAGTAATCAGCCAAAAAAGGAGGCTTCACTAGGGAAGAAGGAAGGAGCAGCACCCTCCCGTGCCACGAATTGGGAGTAATAACGAAGTTATTAGAGAAAAAGCCTGGAATCGAGGCTTGGCCTCCCAGAGACAATATATGGTGAAGGACTGTAATACACTGACTTTTTAGCTACTCTGATGTCCTGAACATTTGAATTATCACCGTTATTATTTGTTATTTTAGAATATGAGTAGCTAGAAAGAGGACAGGGTCAATCCATCTCCAATGGATTTAATATAGAACTGTCACCAAAAACATAGTCACCAAAAACATAGGATATTCGAGCCGTGTTTTTAATAGCAATCATGTAGTCTGAGGATCCGAGACCCAGCTATGTGGTTGTTTTCGCATGCAAACGAAAGCTGATTAAAAGTCGTTTGACTAATGGCCTAAAAAAGTTAACTTTTTACTTAGCCCTAGACAGACCAGAAAATCAACTGGCTAGGTCGAGACGGTGAAAAACGAGTAGAATTTAGGTAACTGACGTCGGCTAGTCGTCTATAGGTACATTTTATACGCTCCGTCACTGTAGTCTTTGGGCGAATGTTACTTTCACTGGGATGCAAAAGCTGGCGTAGACGGTGATATCTGGCATTTTCAGACCCGAAAAAAACTGGTAAATGCTTTCGTACATCAAGACTTTCGTAGAGGGTATTTCAGATCAATTGCTGTCGGTCGATGTTAAACTTTTGTTGAAATTCTTTGTAAACATTGTCCAAAATGGTCCTCAAAGTTCGGTCTTTTTAAAAATAAACACCTAAATTTGCCCTAATTTTGTCTACTAGTGTATTTCATGTTACCATGATAGTTTTGTTCTTGATTACAAAAAAAATAAAATTTTTCCAATTCGTTTTCAGACCATAATGTACGTATTAATGTCCTATTTGCACTTTATGGAATCAGGGCCAAAATGAGTGATCTATCTGAAGAATGCGAGTGGTTTTTGGTCTTCGAAGAAGTCTTCAAAGAACTGAATGATAAAAAATTAGCTCTCATCCGAAGAGTTGCCGATGAAAAATTCTTGCTGTTTTCGATCAAACTAATTGGATTTTTTGTTTGCCCAGATTGCAACAACAGGTGGAACTCCACGAACAGTCAGGTTAAGTTTTCTTACAGGATCGTCACAAAACATAGGCGAGGTGAGGTAAGAATTTGCAAACGGTTTGGAACCAAATGTCGGACATGTTACAGAAGCGACCGTAAAACCCCGTTTCGGATTCCAAGGATTGACAACGATCATAAACTGTATGCCATGGAATGCCTGCATCGACTGGTTTGTTACTACTTTTATGGAATTGACGAGGAAAGGCCAACAATCGAATACAAAGGCAGTGGAGAACACTTTGCTGAGGGCTGCGAAGCCTGTGAATGCGGGGAGTGTCGCGCCAATCCACTTTTCCGCGGAGTTCTTATAGATAAGAATGTTTCATTCAATGCCAGCTTCTCGGACGACAATCCCCGCCCAATTGTCTGGCGGCTGTATTTCGGCGATGATAAACAATGTTTTCAGCCAACATTTGAAGATAACTTTAAGAAAGAAGTGTCTCTCCGAAGACAGCAACCACCGCCTGGAGAATAAACGAATCAAAACAATTGCTGTTATCGAAAGCTGATAAACTAAAATTAAAAACTAAAGAAGTAACTGCGTTGCTGAAAATTATACCTTCTATTCTATCAACTTAAGATTCCTAAGTTAGAATTATCAGATTGTTTTGTTGAAACTTATTTTGTGGAAATGATGCCAATGTTTTGATTAGCTTAGCTGAGATGAACATTTCTGTGTGTAAAAATCTTATTTGCTATTAAAATATAAAATATTTTTATACACTATTTTTTACATACTCTGTATTCCACGTAAACAAATTGTTTCGCTGCTGAAGTTTTCTTATATCATGGCGTCACCCATGTTACATTTGTTCATGCTGGAACAAGTCTCATAGATGCTTCCCCCTAATTTTTCAATGCGACCGTTCGCTGCTATGTTTGCTTAAGTGTAAACGAACGAAGTGATGACTCTAATTGTTCCGACTAATGCAAATGTCTTCGGTGTTTTAAGTTTTTCCCTTTGTTGATATAAAGAAGCTTTTTCAAAGTATTATGTTTAACTAAAGATAATAGGTTAAAAAACGTTTAGCTCCCCCAGTGGTTGTGATTTTGACCTCCTATTATGAATGGCCAAATCCATCCTTTTAGTGTACGAGATACGACGATTTATGTGGTTTTTCAAAATTGTTCAGAAAGCTCAAATTACAAAAAATTCACAAAATTTGAAATTCAAACCCTGAAATTGGGTGCTGTCAGAGTCAGGGGCGGATCTAGGATTTTCTCGAGGGAGGGGGGCGGATTTTCAAAAAATTTTCCAACATTTTGACGACTTTTTTTTTTAGGTCGACCAAATTGATTTTTCAAGCTCTCCCAAAGCACTGTTTTGCCCCTATTTTTGCTAAATTTTCTGTGCCGCAGGCGAATTTTTGAAAAAACAGTCAAAAAAGCCGTTTTTGAGCACTTTGAAAAATGTTGACAAAAAAATCGCGTTTTTTTTGGCGCGCGCTCCCCCTCAAAGCTAATATATGTTGGCGCCTTAAGAAAAATTTTAGGGTCGGTCGGCCAAAAATGGATTTCTGAAAAAGTATCAAAGGGGGGATCCTTTGGGTCGGCAGAGAGTCGAATCCCTGAGGGGGGAAGCGTCCGCCCCCCCCCCCCTACCTAAATCCGCCCTTGGTCAGAGTACTGTCAAGGGGTGCGAATCTGGCGTCCAATTATGACTGCTCAAATCCTTTTGGTTTTCGAGATGGCGTTTTTTATGATTTAGTCAATTTTTTTCAGAAAACTTAAAAACTTTGTATTTTAAAAATTCAAAAGATTTGAAAATCCCAACCTTATAGTTGGTTACTGTGAGGGTACTCTCAGGAGTTCCAAGTTGCAAATCTTGCGCCAAATTGCTACTGCGCAAATGCTCTAAGTTTCTGAGATGAGACGTTTGTTGATCTCTATAGTGCGGCTCTGCTAAGTTAGTCCCAGGAGTTGCAATTTTTGCCTCAAAAAATGGCTGCTCAAGTCTTTGTAGTTTTTGAGATATGACGTTTTGTGATTTTTTTTCTAAAAAAAATCCGAAAATCCATATTTTGAAAAAAAATCCGAAATCCATTCTTCAAAAATTATAAATCCCAATTCTATAGCTGGGGGCTATCAGAGTACTCTCAGGGGTTGCAAATCTTGCCCCCAAATAGGACTGCTCAAGTCTGTAGTTTTCCAGGTGTGACGTTTTTTTTGCGATTTTTTCAAAATTTTTTCAGAAAAATCATTTTTTTCTTCAAAATTTGAAATCCCTACTCTGTAGTTGGGGGCTATCAAAGTATTCTAAGGGGCTGTGAGTCTTGCCTCCAAAAAAGACTGCTCAATTCTTTGTAGTTTTCGAGATGTAACGTTTTTTTGAGATTTTGGCCGCAGTCAGAGTACTTTCAAGGGTTGCGAATCTTGCCTCCAAGTTTGGCTGCTCAAACCTTTTTAGTTTTTGAGATATGACGTTTTTTTATGGTTTTTCAAAATTTCAAAAAAAAGTTTCGCAAAGTTTGAAATTCCCAACGCTGTAGTAGGGTACTATGAGAGTACTCTCAGGAGTTTCAAATCTTGCGTCTAAATACGACTGCTCAATTTGTTTTCCGAGAAGTTACGTTTTTTAATGTCATTTTAAAACGTTTCAGAAGAACTAAGATGTAAGGCCTTATAGGTTTTTTCAGTTTGAATTTATAAAAAAAGCAATTAACAAAATTTGAAATTACCAAACCTGTAATTAGGTGCTGTCAGAGTACACTCAAAGGATGCAGATCTTATTTCCAGCATATGCGGCTTTCTAAAAAATTCGAAGCATCGGAGGTGCGTTACACGCTAGTTTAAATTATGGATATTGAAATTTTAAAGAAAAGACTTCATAGTTTGAATTCAATGTTTTTTTTACACCAAGTTTGAAATTTAGCAACCGACTAGTGGGTTGGTGTCAGGGTTTCTCCAGGGGTTGCGAATTTTGGGCTGAAAATGTGAATACGCAAACTCATTAAAGGATCGGGACCAGGTAAAACGATCTGTCGATTAAAAACTTTGGGATTGCAAACTTTATTGGTGTCATCATGTCTTGAAACCCATCGAGTGAAAACTGCCACAGACGAACTGGTAAAGGTCATCGTTCTTCCTCATGAGAAAATGCGGTCATGACTGTCTCGCAATTGATTTGCAAGCTTCACTATCTCGGCATATGTTTAAATGTGGGCTAAACTATCTCGCCATGTTTAAGTTTTTTCAACGTATTATATTGCATGTTAAACGAAAGGTTTTTTTTTCACGTTTAAGCTATGTATGTTTAAATGTTTTGAAATTTTTTTGCTTTTCAGTTTGACTTCAAGTGTTTTTTCACACAAAGTTTGAAACTAGCAACCCACTGATGGCATGCTGTCAGTGGTTCTCCAGAGGTTGCAATTTTTGGCTTCCAAATATGACTACCCAAATTCCTTCAGTTTATACACGACGATTTTTTTTGAAAGTTTTCAGAAAATTCAGATTAGGATATTTTACAAAGTTTGAAATTCGCAAACCTGTAGCTGGGTTATGTTAGGGTAATTTTCGAGGTTTGCAAATATTTCCTCCAATTGTGACTGCTCAAATGCTTATTATATCCGAAATATGACGTTTTCTATGACTCTTACAAAAAACTGAGTGATGAAAAGTTTCCCAAAATTGAATTGCTACCAGAGTAGTCTCAAGTTGCAAGTTTTTCCCACAAAACTGCTGAAATCCGTTTAGTTTTCAAGCTGTCACTTTTTTCAGTATTTTTTTAAATTCAAAAAACGAGTAAAAATTACAAATTTTGAAATTCTCTACACGCTTTTGAGGTGCTGTCAAGGTAGACTCAGGAGGTTTATGCTCAATTTGGTTTACCTAATGGGTTAAGCTGGCTTAAAACCCTCGATCAGTCCTTCAACCTCCCTGGCCATGAAGAAAATTGCAACCGTGCGAACAAAATAAGAAATTATCCTCGAAAATGAACGCTCTTCAAAAAGATTTAAAAAAAACAAGAGTAATCAACAATCAGACAATTTACGAAGGTTAATTTTTTGCCAGCAGAAAAATGTCATCCCTTCGAAAAAAGCTTAAGTGACTGCATAAAAACAAACGACTATCTTATGAATGTGTCTTCAGCTGAACAATGTCAGCGTAGAAATCGCGAACAACGACACTAGATAGTTTTCAACGCGTTTTTCCTAGTGTTTTCACTCCGCCTGGAAAAGCGGTCACGCTGACGTTTTTAAATTCTATCTTCATTTGGTCAAAGATGGCTTAGAGGGCAAAAAAGCAAATCCTCCTGGAATGGAATGTTTTAAATTGTACCGAAACTGTATAAATAAAGGAAAGTTTCCAAAGGAGTGGAAACATAGCGAAATTACACTATACAAAGAAAAGATAAAATTGATGTCTCACAGTTCAGGTCAAGAGGATTGCTTGCAAATGTTTCCAAAGTTTATGATATATTACTCTCAACAAGTTTTAACCTTCATCTTAGCGAAATTTTTACCGTTTTCAATACGAATTTTGCGCAAAAAATCAGCTGTCCTACAACTCATTATTCAAGACAGCATCTACAAAAATATTGATCAAAAGGAAATCGAACAGATCGTTGCGCTTAATGCCGATTTTAGTAAAGCTGTCTCAGGGTCTCCCACGGTAGATTGAAAGAAATCAAACTTTGGTATTGGAGGAATACTCTTTGAATTACTTGTCAGCTACATCTCCGATGGGGAACAAAGAGTGAAACGTGGCAGGTAGAAATCTTTATATTCTCTTTGCAGAAGTGGTGTGCCCCAAATATCCATCAGTGGACCAACTTTGTTTATATTTTTTTACACTAGCAAGTGCAAATGCCTTGTGGACAGAAAAATGGTCATAGAAGATTTTTTCTAGAGTCAACGAATATAGGAAAACCCTATGATGTAAGTCGCGCTCGCTTTTTTTTGAGTATAAGATTTTGTCTTAGTATTGTGGCAAATGCTCAAATTTCATGTGTTGTGGTTTGATTTTTGATTAGTTTTCCAGTATTCAAACTCAAATGCTAATTCAAATTCATTTGATTAAAGGAAAATTAACTACGTTTACAACTTAGTTTACTATCTTCATTTACTAGTTCTACTTTCATAAATGGACTTTAATTTTCAGAATTCCCAGCGGATTAAAAAGTTTTTTATTGATCCAATTTTTCAAAAAAGTAATCCATAGAAGACAAATATATTTCAAAATACGTTAAGCAGTTATATTTTTAATTTTCGAAACTCCATTTGTCCAAATGGTTTTAAAATCATTTTTTGCCCATCTTTAATTCATTGACACTCGGAAAGTAGGCTTTTTTCCCCGTGAACAACTTTCATTACTTATATTAATTGCTTTTCTCACTTGATTTGTTATGGAACCTTGGCAAGTTCCAAGTTCGATCTGTCTTGGCATAGAGGAAACGATGGTGTCTTTGTACCCTTATGCTTGGGGTTAGAGTACCGGTCAGAACTTGTTTTTTTTCTGTATGAATGAATTCGAAAATTGTTTTTCCATTAAAAAATAAAATTCTTGGACCATCGTTTGTCTCCTTTTGTTTTGTTGGCCTAAGTGTACCAGCGGAGAATTTTCTTGTGCTTTCAGCAATTTTTATCGCGAATGCAAAGGTTTTTGATTTAAGACTATAATTTGTAAGCTTAATAGACTTGACGTTGTAAGGGCACAAAAAATGAAGTTTTTGTGTGGCAAGATTTCAAAGTTATAAAGGTTAATATCTAAATGCGTGTGAAACGTATCTTGCCTTGTTTAAGCGTAAGGGCATAACGTATCTATACGTGGTTAAGCTATATCGTATATTGCTATGCGTAACATTTTTTTCCGATTTTTCAGTTTGGACTAGTATTTGTTCCACCGAGTTTAAAGTTAGCAATACACAAGTGGGATGCTGTCAGAGTTTCCCCAGTGGTTGCGAATTTGGTATCCATTTGAGAATGACCAAACCCTTTAAGTGTACGAGATAAGACTAGTCTTGTGATTTTTTCAAAGTTTTTCAGAAATCAGTCCTTTTTCAGAAATCATTTACAAAAATTTGAAATTCCCAACCCTGTAGTTGGGCGGTGTCAGAAAACTCTCAAGGATTGCGAATCTTGCCTCCAAATGTGACTGCTTAAATCCTTGTAGTTATCGAGATATGACATGTTTTATGCTTTCTTTTAAATTTTTCAGAAAACTTACATTTTAAAAAGTTCTAGAGATATGAAATTCCTAATCTTGTATGTAGCTGGGTACTGTAAGGTTACTCTCAGGAGTTTCAAGATACAAATGTTGTGCCCAAATGCGACTGCTCAAATGCTCCAAGTTTTCGAAATCTGACGTTAGTGTTTTTTCAAAAACTTTCAGAAATCTTACATATACAAATTTTGAAATTTCCAACACTCTATTTAGAGGCTGTCACTATTTTCTTTTCAAATTTTGAAATTACCGACCCTTCAATTGGAAGCTGTCAGGGAATTCTCGGGATTTGCAAATCTTGCCTCCGCATTCGACTACTCAAATCTTTTTAGTTTTCGAGAGATGACAGTTTTCGTGATTTTTTCAAAAAATTTTCAGCAAACTTAAATATATATTTTTTTCGTAATTGGGAGGGAACTGTCAGAATATTTTCAGGGGTTGCTAATCTTGCCTCCAAATATGAGTGCTCAATTTTTTGTAGTTTTCTGAGATTTGACATTCTTTGCGATTTTTCATAAATTTTAAGAAAACTTAAATTTTTTTTCTTCAATTTTCGAAATTCTCAACCCTATAATTGGGGGCTGTCAGAGTACTCGACTGGGTTGCAAATCTTGCCGCCACATATGACTGCTCAGGACTTTTTGTTTTTCTAGATGTGACGTTTTTATGGTTTTTCAATTTTTTTTCGAAACCTAAATATAGAAATTTTTCAATTCGAAATTCCTTCCCCTGCATTTGGGTACTGCAAGAGTTGCAATTTTAGCTTCCGAATGCGACTGCTCAAATGCTTTAGTTTTCAAGATCTGACTTTTTTATGGCTTTTCAAAGTTTGAATTTGAAAACTCATAGATAAAATTTATCAACATTTGAAATTACGAACCCTTTTATTGGGTAGTTTCAGAGTACACTCAAAAGTTCTAGATCTTTTTTTTTGAATTTATGCTGTTTTTTCTATGAGTTCTCACAAACTCGAAGCACCGGAGGTACACTCGCTAGACGCTAGTAAAATTTAATTGCTCAAATTTGTTTTATGACAACAATTTCTTCTGGCATTTTTTTTTGTTTTCGGATTAATGCGCATCTACCCACTTGTTTTCGGTTTAATGGCCGCTGCATTAATACTGAAAGCTTATTTAATAGTGGTGGTGGTTTTGTTTTTGTGAAATTGTTGTCTTTTTTCCCTATGCTTTTTTCTGTATGATTGATCTGCCAAATGTAATAGAAAACTAGGGAGCCTATGATCGATTTTAATTACGTGACTAATACAGTGTATAATGCTGGAAAAGTAGCCTCTGAGATTGAAAAATAATAGTAATAATAATGAAATGAAACTGAACGTGCTCAAAATCTAAATCCACTGTTTTACAGGATCGGAACCAAGAAAAGGGATCTGATGATTAAAAACTGTTGGATTGCAAAAGTAAGCTGTGTGATCATATCTAGAAAACTATCGAGTGAAAACTGCATCAGAAGAACTCGTTAAAGGTCCTTGTACCTCCTCTTGAGAAACACCCAGAGAAACACCAGATTAATTGCAGCAAAAAATTAAAAGCTTACGGATGATAACGTTGTGCCGGTATTGACCGATACTTCGAAATTGTGGTACCCATAAAAACCGACTTAAAGAAAATCGAAAAAATACAGAAAAGAGACGCTTCATGGATAAGCAATGACACAGCTGGGTATAATGAGGCTGTCTGCTGCCAAACTTTTGCCGTTGTTGCTGTATTTGGAAATGCACGATCTGCTCTATTTTATTTCTGTGCTTGCTGGAAACTATTTGGCTAAAAATACGTGAGATGAGAAGCCGTGGAGGTATTACCCGACAATAGATGGAATTCCTTGTCCCTCAGCGGATGACCGAGGAGTCCACTGACGGATGCTGTAATGGACAAGAAAAGAATAACTGACCTGTATCAGACCTTTTTTCGTGAAAGATTCAAAGAGAATGACTTGTGCAATGGAGAGTGCTATGCGCATTTGGAATTTGAAATCCTATAAAAAAACTTATGCCACTTGAAAACTGAGGGGTGAAATCCCGTGGGCTTTGTCATAAATTCTATCCTAATTCTACTATGTGAAAAAAAAAGTTGGGACAATGATTTTTAAAGAATTCGTTTTTCACGTTGCTTCGAAATCAAAAAGTTTGCTTTAGTCCAGTAGTTTTTCGGTTCAATCAAAATCAGGGGTGGGCGAGTTTTCAGAAAATTTTTGAAAATTTAATTAACCTTTTTTTAGGTGTTTTTATAAATTATAAAAAAGCAGCCCAAAAAGACATGTTTAGATCGGCTAGTCTTAAGTATTCTTGACACTGATCTACAGCATGTCTTCTAATCTGGAACTAGACTTTTTTTCCTGTAAACAATTTCTCACGTGTACAATAGTAAGTAGCACAGTAAAAACTTGTAAAGTTTCTCCATTAGTGAACCGTAGCAACTTCGAGACTTCCCCCGTGGCCTAAAATAAACGTTGTTGCCTATATACCCTGAGGACGGGTTCTGGGGAAAACTTTTTCTTACAAGACATTAAACTTGCTGTAGTATTGAACATTAATAGCTTCCAAGCTCCCTCCCACTTCGCCCGGAGGTAACGCGGTTGCTTTTGTGTAAGGTCTGAGGTTTGATTCCCGGCAGGACCTTATTTTTCAGGATATTTGAAATTGAACATTTTTTCGGTAAAAATTGAATCGTTGGACTTTCGTTTGTCTGCTCAAGTTTTGTCGTCTTAAGTGCCACATGATGGAGTTTTTTTTAAATTGTAAGCAAACATCATAGTAATTGTAAGTGTTGTTCATTGTATTTTCAGGGTTAACTTGAAATTTTCTAAATTTTTTATAATTTTTTTTTTCGGCTCAACTGATGTCTTCTCAAAAATTTGAGCTTTGTACGTTTTTTTGTGCATGTTTGCGCTTTGTACGTTTTTTTCTTTAGCTAACTTAAGTTCAGATGTTTTTTGTGGCATGATTTTTTAAATTTCTTGTTTGATAAAAATCGGTTTCATGAAAATAATGGGATTGGGTTTTCAGTTTTTTTTGAGACGGTTTTGAATTTTTTAATTTTTTTTGACTTCTTGCAAACTTTTTTGTTTTTCAAAAACTACTTCTTTTTTTAAAAAAAATTATAAAAGGACGTACGTCTCCTGTGTTTCTGAATAACCCTCTAATATCTTTTTACTTTACCGCACTGTCTACATCCTTGAAAAAAGTCTGTGCGGTGAATATTTGAGCAATATTTTCAAATTCTTGTCGTTTTCTCAAAAAATATCCTCGCAAATCTTAGATGTTGGCTGCATTGGATATATTGACCTGCGGATAGCTCGACTGCATAATCCGGTGCGAGCATTTTTACACAAGTTATGGGCTTCGGAATAGTCAATTATTTGATTTTTATCGATTTTTCAATCTTTTGAGCTATCTGGAAAACTACCCTCTTAGATCTGAGATCAGTTTCAATGGAGATATAGGGTCGTGAACGCTCCGCATACGCGACAACGCCAATTTTCTTACATAAAAAATATGCCCCTGGGATAAGTCCAATTTTCGATTTTTTGACCGTTTTTGAAACTTGCCTTCCGAAAAGTCATTTTTTTTACTATTTAAAACTATTTGATTTCATCAAAAATTCACCTCCACAATCTGAGTTTTGAGCGCTATCGAAATAACAGGTTGTGTTAATCTTTTCTGCATAAGCGGGCACGCTCAATTTTTTTTACACAAAAAGCTTCATTTCTCGGAAAAGTCAAGTTTTTTGATTTGATGACAGTTTTCTGCAGTCTTTTTGACTTTTCTCGATAATTATCCTACCAAACCTGATCTCAAGGGTTTGATAGAAACAACATGTTGATGAAATCCTTCATTTATAGGTAACTGCGTCAATTTTTGAATAGAAAAAGCTAAATCCTTAAAAATGTCCAAGTTTTGAAGTATTGAACGTTTTTTGAAACTTTGAATTTTCTCGAAAACTGCCCCGCCAAATCTTAGGTTATGTGTTCAATCGAGCAAGCCTGCTTTGGGAATATTCTTCATAAGCGACCTCGACCTACTTCTTGCAGAAAGAATAAGTTATGGATTTCGGAAAGTCAATTTTTGAACTTTGACTGTTTTTTATAAACTTTTTGACTTTTCTTAAAATGTACCCTATCAATTATGAGATGAAGGGTTCAATCGAAGGAACCCATTAAAAAAACTGTACTTGCAAGGTGGCCCTTCCTCAGTTTTTTGAAAGACAAATATTATGTTGGAAGTTTTCAAGTTCTCAAAAATGTTCAGTTTTTTTTTAAATGGTTACACTGATTCCAAATGAAATGGGTAATTTCAAAAATGAAGCTTTGCTTAAAACCTTAGTTATTTCAACTAAGGTTTTGGGCAAAGCTTAGTTTTGAAATTACGCATTTCATTTGGCATCAGTGTAAATATTTTAAAAAACTCAAACACGGACGTCTAGCTTTAGCTGGGCCACTAGTTATCTTATCGAGATACGAAAGTTTTGGTTCACCTGGTTTTTCATTTTTTTCTAGTTGTTCTTTTTTGTGTATGTGTTGTGGATTGATTCCAAACCGCGACTCAATAGTTTTTAATTCGATACTTACTACACTTTTTATTGTACGAATTTTCTTGATGTAGCCAAAATCTGCTGAAAAAAACTACGGGAAACGAAAGTTTGTTTCCACTCTTCGAGTGGTCAGATCAAATAGTTACAGTTTCGATATCAAGATATTTTGAAAAAGCGGGAAGGAACTCGACAATAGAACAGGCATTTTAAAGCTTGCTAACTATTTTAATATATTTTTGCTAGTTAAAGTTAAAAAAAAAACCAGTAGCAAGTTTGAAAAAACCAGGTTCAAAAAAAAAACTTCTTATTGGAAACTTCTTATTTTGTAAATTTCATTGAGAAGATCAGCTATCTCGGAATTCCTTTAACACGCAAATATATGATGATTTACCTGTTATTTTTGTTAGTCTTTGTAATTCTATTTATTATTTTTGATATGGATATTAATTTGAGCCCAGGAACAATTGTTTGGGTTGAGCTCAAGGGTTTGGAGAAATACAACAGCCAAGAAAATTCTACAAACGAAAACAGGCAAAAAAGGGGCAGGTCTAGCTTTGTTCTTCGGAACTCATGAAGGCGCTTTGGCGAAATAGTCCGAAATATATGCCTGGTAGGATGAAAACTTGTCAAGTTTTCTAAAGACCCAAACATCCTAAATGCGCTCCGAGAAGTTGAAAATGTTAATTTAGGCGAAGAAACGAATCAAGTTGTGGATGAAAATAAAAAAGAAGTAAAGTAGTTTTATGCGATGAACCGACTGCTAAGCAGATAAAGTCGGAAAGTTTTTTTAATTCTAATTGTGTCTTTCATCGATGGAAAGAAGTATCCTTTTTTGCAAGCAATGAAACGTGGCAGTTTGTATGGACTGTTTTGCAAAGACAATTCAGCCAATTTGAAATTCAGACAATTTAGCCAAAAATATACAGACAATTCAGCCAGTTTTACATAACGCCAGATTCGAAAAAAAATCGGAATTGGAGTTATTTCTCGGTTTAAGGTCGCCGGTGGGCGCGCTACGTCAAATGAATCTGAGAGATCTTTTTAGTGGCATTAAAAAGGTTGGAAATTACTATTTGAAAAATTACCTGTTGGAATTTGAAAATTGAAGAGATCAAAAATTAATCTCAAAAAATTTAATTTTATAAGTTGACAGAAGATATAGAAAACAGATAGGAGATTTTAAAATTAAAAATATTGTTGTCCGAAAGATTGCAATTGCAATTCGAAATACTGGAAAAAATTCGAAAATTTCGTTATTTAGTCTCATAGCGGCATTTTGCGACCTTAGAAGCTGGGACCAAAAAATGCATTTCGAAGCCGATTGTTTTTGGTAATTTTAGGAAACAAGAACTGAAGTTTCGATTCAAACTATTTCCATCATTTGGTTCATTAACAAAACAGCCGAATTGGATGACTCGGGGAAAAATTGTTGAGGCAGTGTTCATTGCGTTAGAATGGGTCAAACTTTGTTGTTTTCTGTAGGAAATTTGAGTGAAGATGTAGAACAATTTCGGGCGAATCTCTTAGAAATTTTCAGCGAGAGCCTTAGCTGCGAGGTGTTAGATTTTCGTAGTTACAGAAACAGAAGAGTTTAGAATTAAGCTGAACTTCATGAAAATCGAATTGATAAGAAGACAGTTAAAAGATATATCAGATGCTTATGCCAAACAAACGAACAATGAACTTAAGAAGATAAAAGATGAAAGGTATATGTCATCTCATTTCAGGAAAAGCACTTAAAGACTTCAGAAGAAGCAAAAAAATGAAGCTGAAAAAACGAAGACTTGAGTTTCTTAGTTGGTGATGTGCAGATTGAACGAGATGAAAATACTAAAATTAATTGTCGTTTGAATTTTTTGTTTTCTCTTTACGAGTAGTTTTGTATTTGTGACTAACGTGTAGTCGCAAACATAGCGAAAATGTTTTGCTCACAAATTCTTTCGTCACTAAAGGAAGGAAGAAAAATCACAATCAATTAATCTTCCAATGTATGGGCGGATCTAGAATTTTCTTGTGGGGGGACTTTGAAAAAATTTGGTTCATCTTCTTTAAGACGACCGAATTGATCTTCCCGAATCAAAATTTCAGAAAAAATGAGTAAAAATGCCATTTTTGGGAACGTTTTTGAATGTTTGACCAAAGAATTGCGTTTTTTTTCGCGCGCGCTCCCCATTGAAATTAGTTGAAGCTTTTGAATGACGAGTGGTCGAACTTCGTCAAAATCCGCCCCTGTTAGAATGTATTCAACATATGTTTGACATAATTTGAAATCTGAAATCTTATAGCATTGGGCTCTCAATACATTGGGATTATAGTTATTAATGTTAACTGAGTTTGACCATAAGTTGAATATGTAGGCAAACAGTTTCGAAACTGGGAAACTCGAACGGTATCCACGTAGATTTCAAGCTGCATAGGGATTAAAGGGATCAAAATGCTCTATTTCTTGGGCACAGAAATTAATTTGAGATCTGAATAAAGTTTCTGACTTTCCATAAATTGTTTTTCCTTTAGAGCTATAAAATGTCTGCGATAAACGAAGCTTGTTAAAATTTCAAGCACATAAACACAAGCATAGTGTTTTTGTATCATAATTCTTATTTCAAAAACAATTTATACGTATTCATTGCAAAAAATTTTTTTAAATTTATTCTTTTGAATTATTCTTCAAATTATTCTTCAGAATAATTATTCTTCAAATTGATACTCTAACATGGCAGAATCCAAACCTGAGAAGTTTTTCTATTCATTTTTAACTTTTGCATTAACAATTTATATGTCGGAACAAGCGATGAACACAGCGCGTGTTGTTTTGTCTGGTGGATCGGAACTTTCTCTGAATACCATCATCGGAAGGGAGATTACCTTCCCCACAGGGAAAATAGTGCGAGAGTTTCTAGGAATACCGTACGCACAGCCACCTATTAGGCAGTTTAGATTCAGGTGAGAGGGTTCAAATCTGAGCAGGATCTGTTTTATTTTTAAACGGGAATTATTCTGTTTCAAATAATATTGTCGACCTATTATTTGTCTGCTTATCTGTTGTCGGCTTAGCTGTCACATCTTTGAATCGTTTTTTTTTGCTGCGCTGATTTGTAATTTTACTTTCCTTGGCTTCGTATGTCCTATGATTTTTTTCTTAAAAAAAGTTCCTCGGCCCAAAATATGTCGGCCTTTTTTCATCGGCTTACTGACTCAATTTTGAGTCTCTCCAAAAGAAAAACAATTTCTACATTCCTCTTCGCAGTTATCAAATTCCTTGTTTATTTACCAATCGGGTTTGTTGAAATATCGTTTTTTTTTTCGTTTAGAAATGTTTTTGACCTTTTGCAAAAAATTTCAGTTTTGCTCAGAAACTACTGATTTTCAAAAAAAAATGAAATTAACTGAAAGACCGCCTTTTTCACTATGTGCCTGTATACTCCCTTAGAGTCCCTTTTTACTTGACTCCTCTGTCTACAGCTTTCGAAAATGTCTGTGAGGGAATATTTTGATTTTTTGATTTTTTTTTCGTTATCTTGAAACCTACTCTTTAAATCTGAGTTTTTGTTTTCAATAACTAGAACTGTTTTGAAAAGCTGGAACGCTCCCCTGCATAAGCGGCTGCTCCCAATTTTTTTAAAAATTATGGTCCTGGGAATAGTAAATTTTTTGATTGTTTTAACCTTGAATTTTCTCGAGAACTACCCTGCCAAAGCTGACTATTTGGGTCCATATCAAAGAACGGGTTGTGAAAAGCTCATTTGCTTTTGCGACTACGCCAAAAAATTTTTGACACCAATACTTATGGCCCATGGAAAAGTTTTCGGTTTCAATCGAACTTACATGATGCTCAAATCACTTCTGCTAAAGCGGCTACCCCCTATTTTTTCACACAAAAAGCTATGATTTTCGGAAATAACAAACTTTTGATCAATTGACTGTTTTTTGCTCTTTTCTCGCTAACTATCCTGCTAAATCTGATATCATAGGTTTAATCGAAACAGCAGCTTGTTGATAGCCTACCATTATAAATAGCTATGTCCAGTTTGTTTGAGAAAAAAGTTAATACCTTCAAGTTTTGAAAGTTTGACAGTTTTTTGAAATTTGTTGACTTTTCGCGAAAACTACAGTGCCAATTCTCAGGTTGTGTTCGATCAAGAAACCGGAGTTTGTAAATTTTCTCTGCTTAAGCGGCCATAACCTGCCTTTGCCGAAAAAAGCTATGGATTTTGGAAAGTCCTGTGACTGTTTTTTGAAAACTTTTTGATCATTATTTTTTTTGAAACTTATTGAATTTTTCTTAAATTTACCGATTTAATTCTGAGATAAAAAAATTCAATTGAACGAAACGATTGCGATAGTTGTTCCTGCAGAAGCTGCGGCTCTTAAGTTTTTCGTAAGAGAAATGTAATCTCCTTGGGAAAATTTATCTCAAAAATTTTTACTCCAACTTATTTTTGTAGTGATACAACAATTTTTGAAACCACACTTTTTGAGCCGCATCAGTATAGTAAAGCATTCATAAGCAAACACGTACCTCCTGTTTCAGCTGGGCGCCTAGTTGTTTTTGTCGAGACGCACGAAAATTTTGGTTCACCTAGATTTTTTCAACATGTAAAAATTTTTTGTCTTATGTTTTCTTTGTTTGTTGTATCGCTAGTAGTGCAAAGCTCCACTTCGCCTCTGTGTACGTAATTATCATATTAGTTTGAATGTTTGGCTTATCGGGTGTTTGACATATCGGTTGTTTGCCCTAGACCTTTTTTAAATCTAGTTTTTAATTGGATGAAAAGAAATGATAACAGTAAAGATAAGCGAAGACATGCTTCGTTACCTGTGTGACATAATGATGAAAGATGTTTTAAAACAACTGCGTTCTAGTTTTTAATCAAAGGAAATGAAATAACGATAAAACAGCGAATGAACATGAAAAAAAATAAAATAATTAATCAAAGATTATGGAAAAAAGAACTCAATGTTATGTATTTATTTTTGTTTATAATTCGAGCGATAAAATGGAAAATTAAGCTCATTTTTCGTTCTCTTGAGTATTTTAACGCTTTAACATACAGATTTTTGTTAGCTGTGTTTAATTTTTGAAAACGAATTATCTCCGAAAACGAAAACTTCCACAGGACCCATTAAATAAATATCCATTCATTTAAAAAAGTTTGATACTAGATTTATTTTGATACTGATACATTTTTGATACTAGAGTGTTTCTGAGACTGATTCATTTTTGATACTAGAGTTGTTTTACCTATTTATATGAAATGACTTTTTATCAGCCATTTTTCATAGAAGAATGCACAGAAATCCAGAAAGAATGACCAGAAAGAGTGATAGATTAGCGTCTTTTCCCGGCCCAATTTTGAGTTCTCAGAGATATCTCGATTAATTCTGGCATAATAATAAAGCCCAACTGTTTGTTATTCAGATTTCCAAATCAAATTCAGGTAGTTTTGGCTGGTTTTGGGTACGTTAAGTTTTTTTCCGATGCCATTTTCTCATTCTATTGTCCTGGCGTATTATTTTTTGAAAGTTAGCTGGATTCATTATGATAGATTTAGTTTTTTCGACATTTTATTTTTCGACTAGCGACATTCTTGTATTGAATCAAAAGTGATGGGAAGCTGCGCTTCGCCTCTGTTCTAAAATATATTATTGATAGTATCAGGCCGCGAGTTTTTTAATAAGCGCTAAACTAAAACAGCTGCGAACTGGCATTGCTGGAAGTTTTAAACCCGCGAAAATCGACCGAACGCAAAATTACGGAACACGATAATTTCATTTAAACCGGAAATCAGTTGAACCTCGAAATTTTAACGATAATGCCCCATGCTCGACTAATTCTAAAAATATAAAGCATTTGAGCAATAGTGTTACACCCAAAAGTCACAGTCGCCATCTTGGTTCAGTCCATAAAAGACGACATTTCACACCAATTAGTCGTAACCACTAAAGAAATCTAGTCCGAACTGCACAACGCTGGTGCATCTTATAAAAGCAAGATTTTTAGTTTAATTTAAATTTTTTAAGATTATACAGTGGAAAAACAACACCAGTGCCTTATTTTGTTCGGCGACACTAAACTGATATGCGTGATTGAAGTTTTTGTTCGGCTGCTGGCACGGTCAAAGTGACTTCCCTCAGTGCTTTCATCATTTTCAATGCAAATATAAAATGCTCTATGGAATTGCTCTTCCGTGCATATATGCGTTTCTACCAAACCAAATGGAAAAAAAAGACATACAATATCCTCCTGGAACCACTGAAGTTGTCAGCTCCCTACAGAAGACCCAAACAGATTATGACCAGACCGCTATTCAAGTTTTTTCCAGAAATTTATGATTATTCATAGTTATCTTGATGTGTCTCCGATAGTTACCAAACTACATGCAAAAATGATGAAATATTTTGAAAAAAGTAGCCTGAACGAGTCTTAAAAAGAACACGGAGAAAACCATGAAATTTATTTGGGACTTAAATTGTTACTCACCCTGTTTCTAGATGAAAAAAAAAAATTGGAAAATCTTCTGATAAATTAACCGAGGAAGGTAGGATAGTATGTGACCGTACCCCCAAAAAGTTGAGTTCGCGAACTTTTTTATAACAGCTTTGATCTTTAACGACGCTATGATTGTGTTCTCTTTCAAGCAAGTGTCGCGTTGATTCTATTTTCTAAAGTAGTTTGACGATGAATTTCGAGGGGCTGAGAAAAATGAGATTAAAAAACTTTGAGTCCTTAAGTAGGAAGCCCAAATTTGATTGCATTGAGTTGTAAAATCTTGTTTAAAAAAACAATACCTTAACGATCAAGCGCTGGTTGGTTTTCTTACCGTATGGGTAGGTTTAAACATGACACGAACGCAATAAATTTAATTTGTTGCATAGACGTTTTACTTAAAACCATGGTTTGCATAGTTTTCATATGGTTTACTTAAAACCAATAGTATAATTGAAATATAACAGTCCTAAATATTACATATTAAAAATTGCACGTTGACCGCTGTTGTTTTTTGTGAACTTTGAGTTACTTAAAAGCTGACCCTGATATTTCCGTCATAGTTTGCATTTACCGAGTTTAGTGGCCACCGAAATTTCGCATTCAAAAGTTAAAATATATTTTAAGGATCTCGTTTCCATATGGAAACCTAGGAGCTTACTTCAACGCGACGTCAATGCGTCCGCCTTGCGTCCAAACCGCCGACCCCGAATCAAAGAACCCTTCCCACGAAGACTGTTTGTACCTTAACATCTGGGCACCTAACGATCTCTTCAAATACGGCGCTGGATACCCTATTTTGGTCGCTTTCATTAGTGGGGGTTTTGACGGAACCAATCAAAACGACAAGCTGTTCAATGGACTCAAGTTAGCAGAATCGCAAGATATTATAGTCGTTACAGTTAGCTACAGAGTCGGTCTTTTCGGATTTCTGAGACTAGATAATAATGAGATTCCAGGAAATTTTGGACTCTATGACCAGAAATTGGCTCTCGAATGGATAACAGCTAACATAAATGACTTCGGCGGCGATAGAAGCAGGATTACGTTGCTAGGCAACGGGGCTAGTGCGGCTACTATTGGGTATCTGTTGCTTAGCAACGCAATTGGTAACCTCTTCAAGTGGGCTATTATGCATGGAGGATCCCCCTTATCTCCGTGGGCTTATGTGGAACCCGCTCAGGCGGAGAAAAGAGCATTGAAAGTCGCTTTGTTGGTTTGTATTCAGAAGAAAGTGTCAAAAATATGCTCAAGAATATTTTCAAAATCCAATAGCAAGTGAATTTTTGTCGAACGAATGAAGAAGAAGTTAATAAAAGATAAAAAGGGGGTCTTACGTCAAATACAAACCTAAAAATTATGTTTTTAAAGTTTTATCTAAGGAAAAATGGGAGTAAACTGCTGCGCCTTCGTTCCGGAATTGTGTCTGTTTGACGTTCTTTTTTGAAGTAAACAAAAACACGTGCATTAATTATAGCAGCTGGCAAATATGCTAATATGCAAATATTAATCTCATTTCAATTGGGATTTACAATTTGATTTTTGATAAATTGTTTTTGAAGCCAAGTAGGTTTGCAGGTGGGCTGTAACATCGACAGACCCTCCTCCGAGATATCCGACTGTCTCCGGTCAGCTGAAAGTGGGAAACTACTGGCTGCTTCCCAGAGGATAGCCCAGTCCTCCTACTACCAATACGTGTTCGCCCCCACCCAGGACGGAATCATAATTGGACAGAGTCCGGAGGTGTTGCTGAGAAATGGCTACAACAAGAAGACAGAAGTCATGATAGGTTAGTACCGTACTACGAAATCTCTTAAAAAGACAACTCGAAAACATAAAAGACCTTCGCCACTACTTGTCAAGGCGGGATTTAAATTAATTTTCATTTTTGCGAATTGTCGCTTTCCTTGGATTTAGTGAGTAATCCCTTTTTGCGAGGTACTTAAAATTCAGAAAGCAAGCTAATTCAAGGTATTTATCAGACATAACGGAAATTGAAAAATCGAAAATCACCGAATCGTTGAAATCAAAACTGAGTTAAGTTGAAAAAAAAATAGTCGGACATCTACAACTTTTTCCAGTCAGTTATAAAGTTGCTAAAATTGAACCTCTCTACGAAGAAGGCAAAGAACTGGACCCATCAAAATACAGGCCATTTTCTCTACTACCAACTTTGAGTAAAATTTCTGAGCGGGTCATTTATAATCGAATGAATAAATATCTCACTAGGAATCAACTTTGAATTCTTATTAAAATTCATTTTTGGATTCATATTCAGTTTGGATTTATAAAAAAAAGGACAATTTAAGTTTAATAACCATAATTGAAGAAGCGCGTCAAGTCTGGGACTCTAAGGCCACGATGGCACGGTGCGCTTTCATTGATCTTAAAAAAGCCTTTGATACAGTTTATCGCATGCTTTATGTGGTAACTAACTGAACCTCTAAGGTTTTATAAGGAAAACTGAATTGGTTTCAAAGGATTAATTTAACCGTTGAACCATATTGTTTTTCTTTTGTTAGTTTCCGATTTGTTGACTGTGTACGGATACACAGATCTGAGAGAGAATGACTCTCTATCTTTGCAATAAAGGTCGTGTAGAGTTGACCTTGGTTATTTATAATAATGTACTATAATTTACAGATAACAATATGAATAGCACGTTCAAGGCCACTGTATGATTACTGCATGGTTACTGCAATTGCAGTAGCAGTTGCGGTACCACATACCCCCTCGGCCAAGAAAAATTTTATAATACGTTATCAAATTTTTAATAATAATAATGAATAGGAGTTTTAATACTCAGTTTAAGGAGTTTTATTCTTTTTCGCACTGATTTATAATCACTTTCCCTCTCTTTCCTCGTGTTCTTCTTCGAAATTTAGTGGGACTCGCCACTCCGCGTTCCATGATCGGTTTATGTTGAGAGCCTCGCCGCCAAACTTTCTTCGGAAAAGGTGCTTCTCAAGCAGACCAAATTTGGTTTCCACCGAATTCGACGCCCCGGGTCTGAAGTTTGCTAACTTAACTCGGTACGCTTCAAGTGCGGCTCGATTTAAATCTAATAGATCGTTTTCATACGAGATTGCCTTCACCGAATGCTTAATCGGATTTCCGTATCTGGTTGGCCCCTTCTTGGCTCTTCCGCTTTTACGGACCGATGTTTCCTCAACTTCTGATTCATCCGAGAACCCCGGAGGATTCATAGATTCATCTTCGACATCCGCGTCCTCTTTAGATTGCAAAATCTCTGCCGCCGTGCGTTGTACTCCGCGTTTGAGTACTTGGTCAGCTAACCGATTCCAGTCATTTGCCGATAGATCTTTACTATTGAATGTGTCGAGGATTGTTTCGGGAGATGTATTTCGTGAGATTTCTTTCTTGTTTCTCGTATTGCAGTGTGTATTTGGTACGTCTCCCGAATTTGGTACGTCTCTTGTGTTGGACGAGCACGCCGGATCTTCCGCTTGAGGTTCTTGCACTTCTGCTGCCGTCGCAGCATTTTTAGTTTGAACAGTGCTTTGTTGAGCATCTTTTGGGTTTACGCCCACCTTTGCCTTGAATTTTGAGACGAATGGGCCAGCCAGGTTTGGCTTTGCTCTTCGAACTGCTAGATTTAGTCCACTGCCTTGCAGAATGTCTTTTGACGTGACCACCGACGGGCTGTCCTGAAATTTCAGCTTTGCATCAAATGGATCTATGCTTTGCTGCTCTAGCAGTAATTCCTCGTCCGACTGACTAATTTCGGCCTCATCCTGTTCGTTGGCCTGTCGCTTCGATTGCCTCTGCTGCTTATTCTTAGGCTCTTCTCCTGTTGGGGAACTCCTGTTGTTGCTTTTCTCTTTATCTGGAATAGCAACCTTAACTTTAGCGACGTCACTCTTTCGGTAAATGGACCCTGCTGCTGTTTTGACAGTGGAGGGCGTTTCGGACACGACTCGTCCTTTCAATGGCTTCATAAGGGCTTTACCACTTTTCCTCCCCTCGTCCTTTCTAATCAGGATTGGTGACGACTGGCGTTGATTGACGATGGTTTCTGGCTTGTCCTCAATGAACCCACGTTTCCACGAATACAGCATTTCCTTGCGCAATTCGGGGTTAATGGTACTCGTCTCGTCCACCGTACGCCTTAGGTCATTAGCAGATGTATCGCGGCGTGTTTGATTCCATCTGGCGTTGGCTTCTAGAAGCTCTTTCAGGGCCCGCGCTCTTGCCCGATCCTTTGCCATGTCTTCTTGTTGCTTGAATATTATACTCACGTCTCGGCTATTTTGTCCTTTTCGGACAATCTTTAGATTATCGCGAGACTGGTTGATTCGCTTTTTAAGTTGGGAGGCCGTCAGAGCTGAACGTTTCAGATGTTCCTTATCTAAACGATCAGAGTTTCGTAAAAACTTATCACTGAGAATTTTAAATTCTGTTTTTGGCAATCTCCCGAAATGAGCCTCAAATGGCGACATTTTAATTGTCTTCTGTTTACTCCAACGGAGGTCACGAAGTATCGTACTAAGGCATAGTTTTATTGATGTTACGTTTTCATCGAGTAACATTACTCCCAACCTTCTTTTGATAGTTTGTATAGTGCGTTCCACTAAACCGCGTCCGCGATGGTCTCCCACTGGACAAAATTTTTGTTCAATGTTATTGTCGGAACAAAATTTTCTCATTGATTTGCCCTTAAACCCGGAAAATTGGTCCGTTCTAACTGATTCGGGTATCCCATGTATATCAATATATGAGCGAAGAAATTTTATCGATGACTTTCCCCCTGTTGATTTAGTGATTTTCACTGACGGAAATTTTGAATACCTATTGATTGCTACCAACAGATAAATTTTTTTCCTTTGTAATCTTCAAGTGGACCCGCGTAGTCTAACTGAACTTCTTGACCTGGCTGCGTTAGCAGTGGAAGGGGCTTTGTAGCATTTTTTGGTATGATGTATTTTGCATTTTTACCGTAGCGGGTGCAGCTTCTGCATTCCTCTGCAAGATTGACGATATCCTTGTGCATGTGCGGCCACCACAGGTATTTCGACACATTCAGCATCGCTTCCTGGCCTGGGTGACCGCGGTGGATCCTCTTCAGCACCGCCAAACGCAATTGTTCCGGAACAGCTAGTCGGTTGTCAACCAGTATACAGTCGTCCACGACTGAGAGTTGATGCCAGAGAGGATTAGTATACGGGCCCATCAACTCGAAGCTGTATCGGTCATTCCTCTCAATCACCCGCCGCAATCTATCCATCCAAACGTCCTCTGATATCAGTTCCGCTAAGAGGCTTCTATCACACAGCTTGGTGAGGTTGTCCAGGCAGATTTCTGTACTCATATCTCTTTGATGCGATCTGCTTCTTCTGGAATTGTGACCTGTTTTGTCTTTATTAATTATGCTGACTTCTGGAGTTTCCGGAGGGCTTTCAGCTGTAAGGTCCACTTCAATGATTTGGGGAATTCCTCTCTGGGTATTGAATTCCAATGATTGGTCACTTCTGTTCAGATCGTCCAGGACTGTTCGTGCTTCTAATTCTAGTAAGCTTTTTGGGTTGTTTGGTTTTTCTGCCCCCATGAGATCCCAAAATGACATCAGAGTTGTTTCACTATTTCCTGCTGCATTTCCGGATGTGATTTCCTTGCATCCTTTAGACTTGACTGGTTTTCTTACTGTCCTCCACTCAACCTGGGGTACATCTGACTCGGAATCGTCTGACTCTTGCCTACTGCACGCAGCACCTCTCTTCACCATCCTTGTTCGGGAGAAGGTGGTTTCCGTCACTTGTTCTGTTAGTTCGTTTTCCCTCCGATTTTCATCCTGTCTGTTTGACGTTTTCTTTGATTTTCCTGAATTGCTTTTTTCCATTTTGTCTTCCAACGCCGCCTTTGTGAAAACTGCTGATTGTTTTGAATTCGAGATATCTTTTTGTTTGATAGAAATTGTATTAAATTTTGATTTATCGACCAAATGTTTCTCACGAGCTAATTTGTCCAATGTGTTTTTCGTGTTTTTCTGGTTCTGATCTGTTTGAAAACTTGAGTTTTGACCGTTTTCGTTCCGGTCGAGCTTTGTCCGGTTTTGAACAAATTGGTTGTCATAGCAACCGCGTGATGAGCTGTTTTTACAGTAGTTAGTTTCTCTTGTTATTCTAGAATGTTCTAGAATGTTGATAGCACTATTTTGATTTGTTTCACTAAGCCGACTGCTTAAACAGTCGAGTGCTTTATGGAAACTTTCAATAGACGTCACTAGAAATCTCTCATCCAGTTCCGATTCCGGCCATGGTTCCCTTGACAAATAATCAACAATACCCATATCCCTTCCTGGAATATGAGTAATTGTAAATTGATAAGGTAGTAATCGGTCAACCCACCTGGTTAGTCGAGATTGATACGTTTTATTAGATCTATGTTCCCCCAAAGCAGATGTTAACGCCTTATGATCAGTTGCTATCACAAATTCTTTCCCCAGTAAATAGTGTTTGAAACGATCTACCGCCCAAACTACTGCTAACAGTTCAAGTTCATTGGTAGAATATTTTTGTTCTTGGGAATTTAGATACCGGGATGCAAATGCAATCGGTATCCACTCGTTTTGATGAGACCATTGTTCCAGAGTAGCCCCTAGACCGCTATGACTTGCATCGCACTTTATTCTAGTTTGCTTTAATGGATCGTAATAGTTTAATAAAGCGATATTAGCAACTGCCTTTTTGATATCCTCAAAAGGGGTCTAGGACAACAAGCCGACGGGACTTCAAGCCGAAGGGACTTCAAGCCGAAATTAAAACTTTACAAGCACACCAAAACGCTATTTTATCATCTGCAAAATGTTGCTTTTCTAAAATTTTGGCAAGTTTAGTCCATAGTAAGCGTTATTCATGACAATGCACCACTTGTGATTCGCATCCGTTAATAACATCAGCCGGTTTTTGAAATGCATAAATTATATACATGAAAAATGCCTTCAACCATGTTTTACTTTTCAACTTTCCGGAACATCATTTGGAGGCTTAAATTATATGCAAACGCCAATAACTAGGGAAGAAAGATAATGAAATTCAGAAATTCTTCAAAAAAGTTTTCAAATTATTCATATTTCACGACTTTATAAGGAATTATTCGGCTTGAAGTCCCTAATTTTACAATTCGGCTTGAAGTCCCGTCGGCTTGATGTCCGGCACCCCCTCAAAAGCTACTGAGTGTTGATCGTTCCACTCAAATTTTTTCACTGGTAAACGAACATTTTTCATTTTCTTTTTTTCGTTTTCTTCTTTCAGCAGTGGTCTAAGTTTTTCAGTTAAACTAGCCGCATTTGGGATGAATTTCGACAGATGATTGATGCTACCCATGAACGATCTGAGTTGTTTCAGTGACTTGGGGGGTTTGAGATTTGCAATAGCCTCGGTTTTCGTAATTTTTGTTATTATACCGTGTATCGACAAATTATGACCTAACCAGTTCACTGCAGGCTGAAAAAATTCACATTTCGAAATTTTTAATGCGAGATTTTCATCATCCAACTTTTGCAAAACATTGCGAACCAATTTCTCATGATCTTTAGCTTCCCCCTTAGAAACAATTAGAATGTCGTCCAAGAAACAAAATGTATTTTTCGAGTGGTTTAGTGTTCTGTCCATCGCTTTTTGGAATTCAGCCGGCATATCTGTCAACCCGTAAAAACCTGTCAGAAATCTGTAAGTTCCCGTTGCATTACCTCCTACATTATTAAAATTGCATTGTTTTGCTGTTTCCGCAGTTAGTCTTATTTGACTGTAGGCATATTTTAAGTCCAACACAGTGAAATAAAGAGAGCCTTCTGATGCTGATGTGATAATCTGGCTAACACCATCGATCAGTTCGTCCACATTGGGCATCTGATATTTATTTTTGTACAGCTGTCTATTGATGGGTTTGGCGTCCAAGGCTAATTTAATAGAGTTATCTTTTTTGACTGTGATAACAATTGGAGCAATAAAGCAATCGCTCGTACATTTATCCAATTTTTCAATGTGTCCCTCTTTTAGCAGTTTGTCTAGTTCTGTTTGTACTTTATCCTGGATGTGTATAGGAATTCTCCTACCTTTCTCTTGAATCGGGCACAAAGGATATTTAAATTTTGTACTCACCGTGTGATTTTTTGATTCCCCTTGTCTATCAAATAGATCTTTGAACTTACTATAAAAGAGATTCTTCCAACTTTCCAACTGTTCGCACAGTAGCACATCAAATCTGGATCTTCGTGTTGGAGCTGATTTTTGGGTGGTCTGAATTCCCAGTTTACTTTGAAGGTCTAGACCTAGTATGCATCGCATACGTCTTTCTGTAACTAGTAGCATTGCTCCCAACACCTCCCAGCCCGCAGAGCGCAGATTAGCCCTTAACGCTCCTAATATCAAAATAGGTCGTTTATTATAATCCACAAACTGCGCGGACAGGTTCAACTTTTCTGCTGGAATAAATTTAGAATTCGAAGGTCCTTCCAAAATTTGTTTCGTGGTCGCCCAATTCAGAAGTGATACTGGGCTACCAGTATCGATAGTCATATTCAAAATATAACTATCAATTTTAACTAGAGCTTTTAATGCTTTAATTTGATGAGATTTTGGGTTCCGACGAATTTCGATTTTTTCAATATTGACCGGTTTTTTTGTCAACCCGTCCTTCTGAATCTTTTCATCATTGTGCACGTTCTCTAACACCCGTTTGTTGATGTATTTTTCTATGTTTGAAATGGAGGTGAAATCCTCCTCCACGGTCATTATTTCAAACTCGTCGCATGAATCAAACGTTTGTATTAATTTGCACTCCTCCTCTGAACTCGAATCTTCATTTGAGATTTCGTTAACTTGCTGAGACTTACACATTTTTGCGAAGTGGTTGGGTTTGTTATAGTTTTTACATGTTTTACCCATTGCCGGGCAATTTTTCAAATGATTTTCCCCAAACGCTCTACCGCATCTCGTGCATTGTTTTTGGTCTCTTTTAGCTTTCTGAATATTCTTATTTTCGTACTGTTTTCTTTTATTTTGATTTTGACGTTTAGAGTTATACCCTTTGTTTCCAATTGCCATAATTGGTTCTTCATCTGTGTATTTGGAAATAATCCTGAGTTGTTTGCGCTTGATGAAGATTTTTGAAATGCTTGGGTGGTTTGTTTGCTATGTTCAAACTTTATCGCACGCCTTAGGACTTCTTCGGGAGAAAACGTTTCGAAAGTTAATGTGTCTTGAAGGACAACATTTTTCATTCTGGAGATAAATAAGTCTCTTACCAATTCTTCTTCCAAGGCTCCCAATTCGGCCTTTGCTGCTTGTGCAGTCAGTGCCGCATGAAAAGATTCCAGCGTTTCATTCGATTCATGAGACCGTGTGAACAGTTTGTATCTCTCATAGGTAATACATTTCGTCTTCTCAAATGAGACCTTGGCTAAACGAATTATATCGCGAAACCCCAGTTTAGATATTTCTGTGTGAGGATTCTTTTGAATAAATTTTTTCTTCCCTTCCGCTCCCAAAGCGAGGAATAATCTCGATGTCAACCGTTTTTCAACTTCATGGTAGAAAACATTGTGTCCCACTCTAGGTCCTCTCCGCATCCGTTCTTCATTTTCTTGAACCACTCTATCTCGAGCCAATCTGTTCCGCGCTTCTCTTTCTGCTACTGCAGGCGCATCCTCGTTTTGCACTAGTGGCTCAGGAGTTGGTAGAGGTTCTTCTAATACCGGTTTAGGTTCTTGTAATATTATTTCTGGATCCACATTCTCTTTAACCGTAACAGCTAATAGGAACTGATCGAGCCATGTTTCAAAACTCCAGGGTGGGTCTGAATTTGTGAATGCCCAGAATACTGGGATCCCCAGATCAGTCCTTTTATCCTGGGCTGTAAAACCGGATCCTGCTGGCTGCGCCATGTGGTAACTAACTGAACCTCTAAGGTTTTATAATGAAAACTGAATTGGTTTCAAAGGATTAATTTAACCGTTGAACCATATTGTTTTTCTTTTGATAGTTTCCGATTTGTTGACTGTGTACGGATACACAGATCTGAGAGAGAATGACTCTCTATCTTTGCAATAAAGGTCGTGTAGAGTTGACCTTGGTTATTTATAATAATGTACTATAATTTACAGATAACAATATGAATAGCACGTTCAAGGCCACTGTATGATTACTGCATGGTTACTGCAATTGCAGTAGCAGTTGCGGTACCACATACCCCCTCGGCCAAGAAAAATTTTATAATACGTTATCAAATTTTTAATAATAATAATGAATAGGAGTTTTAATACTCAGTTTAAGGAGTTTTATTCTTTTTCGCACTGATTTATAATCACTTTCCCTCTCTTTCCTCGTGTTCTTCTTCGAAATTTAGTGGGACTCGCCACTCCGCGTTCCATGATCGGTTTATGTTGAGAGCCTCGCTGCCAAACTTTCTTCGGAAAAGGTGCTTCTCAAGCAGACCAAATTTGGTTTCCACCGAATTCGACGCCCCGGGTCTGAAGTTTGCTAACTTAACTCGGTACGCTTCAAGTGCGGCTCGATTTAAATCTAATAGATCGTTTTCATACGAGATTGCCTTCACCGAATGCTTAATCGGATTTCCGTATCTGGTTGGCCCCTTCTTGGCTCTTCCGCTTTTACGGACCGATGTTTCCTCAACTTCTGATTCATCCGAGAACCCCGGAGGATTCATAGATTCATCTTCGACATCCGCGTCCTCTTTAGATTGCAAAATCTCTGCCGCCGTGCGTTGTACTCCGCGTTCGAGTACTTGGTCAGCTAACCGATTCCAGTCATTTGCCGATAGATCTTTACTATTGAATGTGTCGAGGATTGTTTCGGGAGATGTATTTCGTGAGATTTCTTTCTTGTTTCTCGTATTGCAGTGTGTATTTGGTACGTCTATTAAAAACAACTACTAAGATCATAGAACGCTTAATTCTGTAAAATAAATGGCAAAATTTTTATTTCTTCGTGCAAAAAGAGTTTCATAGTATTTGTTTCTTAACTGAAATTTAAATTAAGTGCACATTATAATTTTAAGATTTTGAGTGGAGCTGCTATTAGTATTATTAACATTTTGGTTTTTCATTCAGATTTTTTTCTACCTACTTTTTATTATGATTGGTTATTTTCATAATGTTTACAATGTGATTATAACATTTGGGCTAGCAAGAGTGTTGCAGTCAGCTACTGACCCTTTTCCCGTAGGAAACTTTGCTCACAGGACTTATCTTTTGGTCACATCTGTTGGAAATACTGAAACAGACATGTACTGAGCATGTTAGCATTCTTAGTATCCATCTTACAGGAAATATATATTTTTTACAGGTTGATTGTAATTTTACTAACTCTACTCGCTTTTTGGTTTTTTCTTTTCTTTTTTTTGGCTGAATAGATTCTGGCCTGTATTATATCGGATTAGTGGCGTCATATAACATCGTTGGATGACCACAAAAACTTTTTGTGTGCGTCTGTGTTTTGAGGGAGAGTGGGACTTCTGCGTGTTTTGCTCAGTATCTGTTTTCGCTTTTGGTACATCTGGCTAAGCTTTCTTCCAATGCGAACTCCACATTCTATCGTCTTGGCATAAATTTTTCAAAACTTGATTTACTCATTTTGATATATCCAATTTTTTCGACAAATTGATTTTTTTTGCTTTCTGATTTTAATGATGTCATTATTTTTTGTTAGTAAAAGACATTTAATTTAGGAAATACTCGCACGATCATTCGAAATTTGCAAAGTTTCTTCAAAGGCTGGTTTTTGTTCTTCAAAAATTAGCGATGTGTTTTTCTGTTTCCCAATATTTCTTTGGAAACAGAAAATTTAGGAAATTGTTCCCAGCTATTTACTATGTTGCTTAATAATTGAAGGCAAAAGCTATTTAGATTAAGTAAATCCTAATAGAAAGTTTTTTTGCAACCATCTAAGTTTCACTGGTTCAGCTAACATACTTGTACAAAGACCAATTTTTTTTTTTCTCTTAAACAGACATTTCTAACAAAATTTTTGTAAAAATCAAAATTTGTTCCTGCTAAAATTTTGTTTAGTGTAGAAAACGTTGAGATAAAGATAAGATTTTAACAAGTTTTGATACCTTGAAGACTATTCAAGGCATTTTGAGCTCATTGAAATCTTCAAAGCAAGAGGCTCAAATTGAATACTGACAGAATTTTTTTTCAGAAGACGTCCAGAAAGAAATGTCATCTTTTACGCTCAATTTTCAAGAACAATGGCACACAAAATACCTGATTTTTGAAAATGTTGAAAAATCAGATAGAGCGATGGTAGAAAATTACAGGTTAGTTTTGCTTCGAAGAAAAAACTGTAAAGTTTTGTAGAAAAGCATAAAAATAGCACTTCAGCAGATTTTTTACTAAAACCCTTGTTTGGTCAAAATTTCGAACCAAAAATTGTTCAAATCCAGATGCTTTGGTTCTTGAAAAGAATTTACGATAGAAAACAAGCCGATTTCAGAAATCACCGATCTTTATATCGTTTTTTGAAAGCGTTCGATAACTTTTCCCATTTTTATTTAAAATGAAAACTTTTAAACATTGGAGTGAAATGCTCGTCTTCATGACTATAACTGATTGCCTTGCCAAACGTAAATATTTTTTATCAGAGTTTAAAATACGAGCTCAAAAAGTTTGGAAATCACGAGTGGAGTTCCGCAAGGCTCGTTATTAGGTCCGCTTTTGTTTTGCATCTGTATGAACGATCTAGTTGGAGTCCTCACATTTGCAAAACCCTATTTATCTGCCAACAATTTGAAGGTTTCACCCATTTGAAAAAATTTTCGGCAAGTACAGGATGATCTTCATGCAATAGAAATGTGGGTTTAAAAAAGAAATGACTCAGCAATTTATAATCCTGGTTACCTAAAATTCTGAGGGCGAATTGCTACTTTCATATTAGTGGGGAAAACTCGGGGAAACTTTAAAGCGGTGGAAAACCTGAGGATATATAAATGTGAAAATCTGACTAAGAGCATTCTTATTGAGAAAAGTTTTTATCTCCTGAAACGGAATGTCTCAGTAAAAGTCAAAAAGTGGTAAAGCTGGGTCTGTATAAGTCTTAGACACTTCCAGTTTTGTCGTATGGTTTTACTTGTGTATTATCAACCCGAGCGGAATTACAAAGGCTGGAAAGATAAAGAAAAAATCGTTGTTTAGTGAGTAACAAAAAACCAGAATACAAAACTCAGCTCCGGTCCTTCATGATTTGCCCCTCTCATTTTTTCTTTACACATTTTCGAAAGCAGGTGTCTTGTAATCGAGAACTGGACCTTTTTCCGTAAACACCTTTCCTTTTAAGTTATCATCCTGCTTTATTTTTGATTTTTCGAGGTTCTTTTGGACTTGGCTTTTTTCAGTATGTATGCATTTGCAGTAAAAATTGATTTGTCGGACTTTCATTTATCTGGTCAAATTTTATCGAATTAGTTGTCACACCACGGATCTGCTTGTGACGTAAGCAAGTATCTTGGTATCATGTCCATTGTAGTTTCAGGAGGACTCGAAATTTTTCAACATTTTCATGTTATCAATTTTTTTTCGGCTCATCTGTTGTCTGATCTAAGATTGTCGGCTGTGTTTGAGATTTTTTCCGTTGCTATTTCCTTACAGTTTGGATTAGCATATATGCTTAGAATTCCAGTTTGGAATTTTTGTTTCGCTTAGTTACTCGCACGATCATTCGAAATTTGCAAAGTTTCTTCAAAGGCTGGTTTTTGTTCTTCAAAAATTAGCGACGTGTTTTTCTGTTTCCCAATATTTCTTTGGAAACAGAAAATATAGGAATTTGTTTCAGCTATTTACTATGTTGCTTAATAATTGAAGGCAAAAGCTATTTAGATTAAGTAAATCCTAATAGAAAGTTTTTTGCAACCATCTAAGTTTCACTGGTTCAACTAACATACTTGTACAAAGACCAAATTTTTTTTCTCTTAAACAGACATTTCTAACAAAATTTTAGTAAAAATCAAAATTTGTTCCTGCTAAGATTTTGTTTAGTATAGAAAACGTTGAGATAAAGATGAGATTTTAGCAAGCTTTGATACCTTGAGGACTATTCAAGGCATTTTGAGCTCATTGAAATCTTCAAAGCAAGAGGATCAAACTGAATACTGACAGAATTTTTTTTCAGAAGACGTCCAGAAAAAAATGTCATCTTTTACGCTCAATTTTGAAGAACAATGGCACACAAAATACCTGATTTTTGAAAATGTTGAAAAATCAGATAGAGCGATGGTAGAAAACTACAGGTTAGTTTTGCTTCGAAGAAAAAATTGTAAAGTTTTGTAGAAAACCCTTGTTTGGTCAAAATTTCGAACCAAAAATTGTTCAAATCCAGATGCTTTGGTTCTTGAAAAGAATTTACGATAGATAACAAGCCGATTTCAGAAATCACCGATCTTTATATCGTTTTTTGAAAGCGTTCGATAACTTTTCCCATTTTTATTTAAAATGAAAACTTTTAAACATTGGAGTGAAATGCTCGTCTTCATGACTATAACTGATTGCCTTGCCAAACGTAAATATTTTTTATCAGAGTTTAAAATACGAGCTCAAAAAGTTTGGAAATCACGAGTGGAGTTCCGCAAGGCTCGTTATTAGGTCCGCTTTTGTTTTGCATCTGTATGAACGATCTAGTTGGAGTCCTCACATTTGCAAAACCCTATTTATCTGCCAACAATTTGAAGGTTTCACCCATTTGAAAAAGTTTTCGGCAAGTACAGGATGATCTTCATGCAATAGAAATGTGGGTTTAAAAAAGAAATGACTCGGCAATTTATAATCCTGGTTACCTAAAATTCTGAGGGCAAATTGCAACTTTCATATTAGTGGGGAAAACTCAGGGAAACTTTAAAGAATTGTTATGGCCCTCGGAATTGTCATATTTTTGATTTTTTGAATTTTTTGACTTTTCTCGAACACTAACATTCGAATCTGAGACTTTGGGTTCAATCAAAATAACGAGTTTTTTTTGCATAAATGACTACGCTCAGTTTTTTAACACGAAATGTTATGGCCTTCCGAAAAGTCATTTTTTAAAAAACTATCAGACTATTCTCAAAAATTTCCCCAAACTTGAATTTCAGGTTGCGTGAATCTCTTCTGCATAAGCTGCTTCACCCAAAATTGTGAACACAAAAAGTCATGATTCTCGGAAAAGTTAATTTTTTGATCTGATGACTGTTTTTAGACAATTTTTGTTTTCTCTCGATAATTATCCTGCCAAATCTGATCTCAAGGGTTGAATTGAAACAACAGGTTGTTGGAAGCTTTCAATTATAATAAGCTACGCTCAATTTTTTTCAGAAAAATTTTCATTCTCAAAAATGGTTTTGAAGCATTGACCGTTTTTTAGAAACTTATCGACTTTTCTCAAAACTATACTTTACTCATTTATGGAGACTACGAAAATTTGGTTCACTTATTGTTTTTTTCAACTTGTTTCATTCTTTTTTCGATTTCTTTTGATTTTTTTTATGTTTGGGTTGTATCGCAAATTGTTCGAAGCTCCGATTCACCTCTGTGTAAAATAAATGACATCCTAAAACTTGTGAAAACACTAAATGAAATCACCAGCTGCATTCCGTTGTCCGATCTGCAAAATTGTCAAAACAACGAATGACGTGGTCGAAAATGCGAACAGAAAAACGCAAAACTAGTGTGTGTACAACACATGTCGCAAATCAAACATCGTGTTTTTTAAATGAAAATTAGAGACCAGAAATAGAACAGTCAAAACGATGTCGAGATTCTTTAAAGAAAAGTTTTCTGAGCGAAACCTTTAATAGTTGTGATTGTCAAAATCGTCGTAATAACTAGACATTAATTTACTTTAATGAATAACGGCTTTTACTTCAAGATTGCTGTAAATACACAACAACATCAAGGATAGCTGGTTGCTATGCTATCACAATAGAGTGATCCGACCACAGTCTTCAAAAAATACAAAAAAAAAGTTTTTTCAAAAGTTTTTTGTTGTTTCTGCGTGGTGGATAAAAAAGATCCGAAATATAAACCAGAGCTTGGGTATATTTGGCAGTCATAGTAAAATAAGCAAAGCGTGCAACATTTTTTGTAGATAGATGAATAGAAAAACAAAAAAATCAAAAACAAACTAAAGTTTCAGGCTTCAAGTTTTTGTAAGCTATTGTAAGCATTTTCGCTCGCATTATTCGCTCGAATTAAGACCAAAAAAAATCACAAAATGTAAAACCTGTTTTTTTTCTCGATTCTCTAACTTATATATTCCTTCGAATCTCGACTGAAAGGGCTCTAATATGATATATCACTCGACTCATTCTGATGATTCTTTGTGGTACCTGAATTTGATTGGAAAAAAAATTAAAACACACCCGAATACAAAGTTTCTCCTCATTTTTCAAATCGTCGGAACAATATCAAAATATCCACTCCGAGTCCCTGTTGTTGTACATTTCAATTATAAGTTTCTGTTTAAGAGTTTGATCTGGGAAGCTTAGTCTTTTCTTTTATACAGGAACAACTGGCTTTGAAGGAGTGCACTTCTTCGAGCAAGTGTTCCAAGACATTCGCATGGTGGATGCATCAGTAACGAGTGGTGAGAACAAGATGTCCTACGAGCTGTTCAAGTTCTCAGTCTCACTAATATTTGGCAGTATGGCCCCTCCCCGTGGCACTATTTGCGCCAATATCGAGCCCCACGATTATGTTCCGTCCATACTCCAGGTGAATTATATATTAAAATGAAAACCATTGTTTTCTTGCGCCATCAAGGTGACGTGCGTTGGAATAATTTGACGGGGTAGTTTTCCCGAATTTTTTTGTCGACCTTTTATGGGTCAATAATTTGAATTTTTCAAGCTTTCCCGATACCCGAAAATGACCATATTTGTGAAAACATTTAGCACCGCTGACATTTTTTTGATTTAAAAAAATGCCGTTTATGAATACGTCTTGTCCAAAAATCGGGTTGTTTTGAGGGATTTTGTCCAAAAATCGGGACTTTCACAATAAAATTAAATTGGCGTCAAATAGAATTTTTAGGGCTGTTTGGTCCGAAATGGGTGTCTAAAATAGTATGAAAGGACGGTTTCTATATCAAATTGGCTACCAGAATTGAGATGAGTTGCTGAACATAATAACAGTTTTCTCAAAATCTAGTTAGTATCTTTCTTTGCGCGAGATTGATGAGCGTTGATGTTTTTATTCAAAACAGAGATCTTTTGTCATATGAATATCCTTTTAGTTTCATTTAGTTTCTCATTTTTGGTTGCTTTTCTATACGTCAAAGAGGGATCAAGTATCTAGTGCGTGGGCTTACCTTTACATTAGAAGTCAATTATGAATCAATAAACATAAGATTAATGAGCATTAACAGTTTTTATTGTAAATTTCGTTAGAATTGCAGCTTTGTTTTGTGAATGATAGGAGCAGATCATCTACCAGTATCGAGACTGGAGTCGCATGGGCAATCAGACGGCTCTCTTCGAGTCCTTCCGCGCCCTCATTCAGGACAAGTTCTACAACTGCCCTGTAGTCACATTCGCCAAAGGCACAATTTCAACTTGCGGTTGCCCTAATCAGCAAAATTTGTATCACTTTTTTTGACATTAAGAATGACGGCCTTTTATAAAGAAAGTTATTTTCTGTTGAAATATTTTCTATTAAATTGGCCAAATAAACAAAAAGATATAGTAGTTTATCTGAGAAGCTTTTTTTTTGGGGGGGGGGTATACCTTTTAAAAGGTCAATATTTTTTTCGAAAGCTTAGTCACACTTTTTTTTCGATTAATGATTAATTTAAATGATTTTCTGAGAGCTCCCAAAACAATATGAAGACTCTATTTGAACAAATTTGAAAAAAGGGCCAAAAAGGCGTTTTAGGCACTTAATTGGAAAAATCTGACCAAAAATTCGCGTTTTTTGGCGCGGTCTTACCGTTCCACATTAGTAAATATTGGCGCTCAAGGCGCTTTTAAAAAATTGTAAGGTCCGTCTACCAAAAATGGTTTTTTTTCAAAGTAGTACAAAGGGGGACCCTTTAGGTCGGCAGTGGGTCGAATCTCTCACGCGCCTCCCCGCAATCTATTGGTGCCGCTAGCAAAATTTTGAAAAAAAAACCTGGTCAAAATTGCCGTTTTTAGGCACTTTTTGAAAAATTTTGAAAAAAATTGGGTTTTTTCAGCGCACGCTACCTTCAAAATTAGAAGAAACATTTTTAGAACAATCTTAGGATTGGCCAGCCAAAAATGGACGTCATAAAATTATAGCAAAGGGGGGACCCTTTGGTCGGTGAGAGGGTCGCATCCCTGAGGAGGAGGAGTCCGCCCCCTAAATCCTCGCCTGCTTATGACTGATGATCAAAGCATATACTATTTGTAAAGCGAACATAAAAACTTTCGAGTGTGGTTTTTTTGGACTTTTCGCAAAAACTATATTGAACAGATTGTGACGTCGCATAGTTACTCGAAAAACTGTAATGTATCTGGTTCAATTTATCTGTTTTGGATACTTGAATTCGCGAGTTTTATTCTTTTTTTGGGGAACCACAAGTTGAATTGATACGGTAAAAGCCTTCGCCAGTTCTGGATCGGGGGCTTACATGTTCAAACTGCCCTACTTCAAAGCGGAGGATCCGGTATCGTGGAGTGGTAATGGCTACTATGACTCAGCTAACTCGAAGAAGGAAATCTACGACACGGGAATCGAACTGGTCTTCGGAAACGGAGGCGAAGAAGAGTTGCTGCTCAATGGCATTATGAGTGCGTGGGGGAATATGACTAAAACAGGGTAAGGCCTTTTCATTTCCAGGTGATGTCAACAATGACGTATGAAAGTAGAATCGATTCCGGTGGGAGTTTTTAAGCAAGTTAAATTTTTCATTTGCTTGAAATACAATTTGCGAAATCATAGGGCATCTAAAACAGTCAAAAATGTAAAATTATTATTCAAAAGATGACAAATATGTTCTTAAGCGAAAAAGTTTTGAACGGTTCTAAGCTCTAAGCTGCAATAATTATCATTTGTTTAGTATGATGGACGGTTTTCCCCCGTTTTAACAACCTATTCGTGGACTCGAAATTGGTCAAAAATTGGTGTTATATTTTGTTGATTTTCAGAAACCCTAATTCTGGATCTTCGGTCAATCCTTCCCTGTCAGAGAGTCTCAATCTCTTCACGTGGCCCAAATGGAACCCCTTCACCCGGTTCAGACTTGTGTTCAACGACCCCGTCTCCAAAGACAAGCGATTACGTAACAATGACATGAGTGACGTAATATCGACAGATGTCTGGGACACCTCAGAGTCTTGTGCGTTTTGGACAGTGCACTTGCCTGAACAGATTGCAAATGAACGGGAGAAATGTGATAAGATATCTCAATTCACACTTCAAGCTGCCAATTTAGTGTGAAGTTTAGGAATAATTTCTGCGTCATCTGTAGGGTCAGTTTATAAAAAAAAACACGCATAATGATTTATATTAAACAACAAAACTCAAACTCTGAACAACACAAAAAGTTTCTTTTAACCAACGCTTAAATTCTAATTTGAAGTAGTTTTGACGTTTTTTTTTCATTTTAGAGTTCAATTTTAACCCAATTCTGATTACTTTTTAAATCACAAAGTTCATTTGACTGTCAATTATGCTTCGATAGATTTTTTTTACAAAAGCCATCTTCAATGCAAACATTTGCATGCCGATACAGTTTCGAGGACTGATCACGAAGGCGTTGAAAGCGTAGGGAGATCGAACCTTCGACTCTTCCGGATCAAATCGTTTGGGTCTAAAATGTTGCGGATCTTGGCGACCATATGAACTACTTGAAGGGATTTTCAACTGCCCAATCTGTAAAACACAAAAAAATAATTTGGCCTAATTTAACGTATATTCAAAAAGTGATGGAAAAACTTCTTTAAAATGTCAAACTTCGAAATTTCTTCAGCAAGTCGATCTAGTTTTTGCATATCCTACTCGATATATTTGATCTCGACATGGTCTCATGTATCCGAATAAATCAATTTGGAGATATCTTGATAATCACCCCCTCAGTTCTTAAGAAACCAGTGGATTTTCCCAAGCAAGTTTTGCAGCCAATCAGATTGCTGTAAACTTGCTTTTTTACAGAAAAAAAGGAACTAAACCGCAAGCATTGAGGATTGTAACATCGATCTTGGCTTTCTCCCTTTTTAAGTTACCTTTTTCGGTTTGGATTTTGCCTTTCCTATCGCTGTGTCGGCCATAGCATCCCTTTGAGTTCTCACACAGGTCAAAAATAATTGAATCTTTTTGAATATAATAGTCATGCAGTTCGCTCGAACTTTTTCTAGATTGATCAAATTGCTTTTCCGACCGTTCTCGAAACAGTTTTAAGCTGTTTTTCCAAAATGTCTGCAGGGAAAAAATCTAAAATGTTTGTAAAAGGTTACAAAATTTGGACAGGGGTTATTACAAATTTTATAAACCGTAGTCTCATATTGATCAACTAACTATTTACTGGTTGTGTTCCGCAATCTTGGCCCTTTCAATAATTATCAAATTGTTACTACTTATTGTTCTGACTATTGAAAAAGGGAGCAATTTCTATTCGAGTGTTTTTTTTCGTTTTCCACGCAAAACCAGGCAACACAAATAATCAGCGGACTGGGTTGTAGGGCCCGGCGGTTCGCCAAATTTCTCCGTCGGTCGGTTTCGGTTCGGTTTTTTCACTAATATCTCGGTTTTCGGTTCGGTTTCGGTTTTTTTTTCTAAAGAAAACAGTTAGTCTGAAACGGTTTATTCAGCGCTCATTTAAGAAACAAAAATACCCTCCGGGATATCTTTGATAATTTCGAGAATTTCACGCAGTTTGCCTTCCAAAAGTCGAGGGCATTGTAATCTTCGGCAAAAGGCATACACGGGCAAGTCAAATATTCTTCAAGCTCGTCCTTGTCCACCACGCTTTCGCAGTTAGAAGTCCCATGAATTTCCTCACAAATAACAGTAAATCGAGCAGCTCAATTAGCTATGTAAATAAACCGAAACCGGCTCGGTTTTTATTTTCAGTCGGTTCGGTTTCGGTTTTACAAGAGTCGGTTCGGCTTTCGGTTCGGTTCGGTTCGGTTAACCACCGGGCCCTACTGGGTTGAGTGATATATCTTAATGAAGCCCATTAAGTTGTGATTCAAATGACATTAAAAAAATGGCAATAAAGTTTTCCACTGTCGAGAAAATTCGGGTTGAGATTTTTGTTTTTTGTCTTTTGGTGCGAGTGAAGCGATCGAGTTAAGTTCATTTTTATTGACAATTACCAAAGCTTTAGAAACTTTTTCCAAGACTTCTCTGGCAAAAAAGCTTTCGAAAATATTTGAAATGGTACAAAACATGCAACTTACTTCAAAAACAGATTTCACTTGTCAAAGTTGACAGCGGATTAAAAAAATCTATTGATCCAATTATTTACACAAAAAAGGTTGCTGGCGTAGTGTATTAGTACAAGCCTTTTTTTCCAACCTAATCGGCAATTAAAAGTGCTCATTAAAAGTATTCAGTTCGTTGGTGGCATTTTTGCTATAATCACGATCTGTAGCCTTGGAAATTTGATAGCACCCGTTCTCTGCTTTTTTTGTGGCTAGTTTGAATTATTAAGCGTCCGTGGCTGAGAGGTTAGTGCGTGAGACTCATAAGCTTCACTCAACAAAAACGTCACTCAAAAATGGGTCATTTGGGCTTTTTGAATTAATCAAGAATTACGCTGAAACTACCGCAGAGTTAATTGGTACGAAATTTATAACAAGAGGAGCCACTTACACCAGCCAACAATATTTATTAGGATAAAAATTCCAAAAATCTGTAGAAAACATATTTTTGATTGATAGCCAATAAAAATCAAAATCGTCGGCTAATATTAACTTAAAAGGTTTTACGCAAGTTTTTGGTTTGGCCGAGTATGAAGCTTTTTATGGAATAATTTTTAATCAATTAATTCGGTAGTTTCAGAGTAATTCTCGATTAATGCGAAATAGCCAAAATGGCTGACGAGTTTCTTGAAAAAAATGCATCATATGAATTGTGGTAAAATTTGAGTAACTTTTGTCCTTCTGTCGTTTTTGTGTAAGCTTTATTCATTTTGAGAAACTTGTTTTCGTTTTTTCTGGAGAATTTAAATCAGCTTTGTAGCTGAAGATTTTATCGGAGATGCTAAAAGCATTACTCAAATTATTATCCCAATCAAGAAATTCTCGAACTGAAATTAAGTTAGTAGGTCATATTAGCTCCTTATATCACTAAAATGTTCTTGGGCTATCTTCTCATTAAACTGATGGAAACCACCCTCAACCGCTGCCATCAAACTATTTCCAAATATGGAACCCGTGTTGACCTCCATGCACTAAAAATGCCAATCTTACAATTCCTTACATCAAGTGCATGGAAGAATGCTTGTCATGCAATTTTCGCACGATTTCAAAAAAAGGTTGAAAAAAGATATATATTAACATCTGCGGCTGTTTGATTCGAATAAAATAGCCTGGTTATGAAAAAAAACCGAGGATTTAGTTTTTCGAAAAATAGCTTATCATACAATTCCCATCAAAGGGAATTGTATGACTAGCATTTTTATGATGGCGACACAAAAATTTTGAAATTGCCATAAATATTTTTGTTGTTTTTTTTTCAACCTTGAATCGAATTTTGTTCTCAAACAAAATATTTTCCAAAAATTTTGTTGCAGGCTAAATAAATATTTTTGTGTGCATAACGTAATCCTGGATACACTAATGTTTTATTTTCCTTTTCGCTTAATTACTGTTTTCAAAAACAGTGAAGCCTCTTATTTTTTTGCTTGGCATGTTTATGTATGTCTTCTTGATCAATGTCTGACAGTTTAAAAATTCACATTCGAAAAATAATCATCATTGAAAAATTTTGCCAAAATTTAGAAGATTGTTACTTTCGTTATATCATTTGTGGAAGACAGCTGTAAGACAAATCAGGTAGTATTGTATGCATTGTAAGGTGTTGTTTAACTCAAGGTGTTTTTCACTCGCGTTCGATTATGAACAGAACCCAAAATTTTTTTTCAGAAACTAAATTCAGAAAGAAAATCAACTTTTTTGTTTATGGAATAATACTTGTCATACAATTTTCGTATGTGGAAAAATGCTAATCATAAAGTTTTCATACAATTTTTTGTACGTATAAAATTGTATGCTAAGAGTTTTGCATATATGAAGCTTTGGTCAAATCGGGCAGTGGTTTTGGCGCGAACGCCTTCTCTTTCACACGAGCCAAATACTTCATCGTATGGGATTTCAAAACAGACGGCGGCGCCGAGAACCAAACCGACTACCCATACTCAGTTTGGAACACCATCTTAAGTTGTTTTAACCAAGAAGCTTTTTTCTTTGACCAAATCGTTGCCGAACACATCTATTTAAAAATATATACTGGAATCTTCTGAAGAAGTCCTTCAAAGGATGCCATAATATAACTCGAATACGATTCAACCGATAAATTATGATTTTCAAGTTTGAGGCAAGGTCGTTGATAAAAACAACCTAATTAGATAAACTACACCAAAATTTGTTCGATTGGTTGCTGATCATGATTTTAGTTTGAGTTTGCCTCAAAATCTTTTGTTCAAAATAATTGAAAATTAAGGTTAAATGAATAGGTTTGTGCTTTTCTGATTATGTGCAGATGTAAGGTCATACAGAAGTGGATAGTGGTTTCATTGATTTTTTGAAGTTTTTTCTGTTCCATAAGATTTTTCCCATTTTTCAAATTGGTTTTCTGTTTTCTTCTTGGCTATTTTTTCGATTTCCATACTGAAAATTGAAACAAAAATTTATTATAACCTTCCGGTTGGAATGAAATTGAGGTTTGGAAGTCGCACCGCCTCTCAACCCAGGCTTGAAATGCACAGGCGCATCCTGATTTGATTTTGTGAAAGTCTGGACGTAGAATTACAAAAATGTCATCCCGGGGCGCAAAAAACTGGACATACCAAACTTTTGAGGCAAATGTCTGCCCAAACCAAACTTCGTTTGCTCAGTTATAGATAAAAATTGCAATATTCTGATTATAAAAATTTAAGAATAAATCGTCAGCTTGACTTTCAAAGTATGGACAGAAAACTACCCACAGTGAATTTCCATGGATAATAATCGATTATAATGGGGTTTTTTTTGTCATTCTCTATAATTTTCCAAAAAAACTTTTAAATCGATTCAATCGTTTGTGAATGATAACATTGATATGCAAAAATTATGATTATGATCCTTTTCTAATGGATTGTTATTGATTATAATTAATTCTGATTTGTTTTTTTTATATAAAAATATTACGAGTTTGATCCATTTCTAATGGGTTCTACTCAGTTACTTCAGTAATTTTATAGATACTGACTAAAACGTGACAATATAATCAATTATTATCCGTGAAATTCCAGTGCGGCTAATGTTGTTGCTTAAATAGTTTCTTCGAATCTTTGATTTTTTTGAAAATTGGGACCATTCTCAGGATTAGCTAGGAGTAAAAAAAACGTTTCTCTTAGTTTGAGAGTCTTTTTCAGATTTTTGGTTGGTTAAAAGAGTCTAAAAAGGACTATGGCACAATCACAAAAAAAATGTTTGTGACATCTTAGGTTGAAACTCTTTTTTAAACGAAATACCCTCTCTGTCCGTACTCTTGGGCTAACTTGTCATTAAACTGGTGGAGGCCACTTTTAACCGCTGCCATCAAAATATTTCCGAGCATGGGCATCAGTCTTTACCACACGCCGAATACTTTATCGTAAGTTATTGTAAAACAGACTGCCGGGCCGAGAATCGAACCTGCTACCCTTACCCAGTTTTGAACACCCATTAAGGTTATTTTAACCAAGAAGTTTTTTCTTTCACCAAATCGTTGCTGAGTAAATGTATTTTTAACAAATCTACTGGAAATTTCTTAACAAGTCCTTCAAATGATGCCATAATTGAACTCGAATAAGATTCAACCAATAATTTGAAATTTTTAAATTTGGGGCGTGTTGTTGATTAAAAAATCTAATCAAATAAACTATACCAAGATTTGATCGATTGGTTTTTGATCATGATTTCAGGTGGAGTTTTACTCAAAAGCTTTGGTTCAAAATGGCTGAAGAATAGGGTCAGTTGAACAGTCTTGTGCTTTTCTGATCAAGCGCATATGTAAGGTCGTACACAAGTGAATGGTGGTTCCAATGAGTTTTTGAAACGTTGGTCAAATTAATTTTCTAATCTCATCTAGGCTATTTTTTTTCAATCCCCCTAATAAAAATTTATTCTCAAAGTTTATATTGACCTTTACAGGTTGGATTGAAGTTCCGGTTTGAAATTAAAGCCGCCTCTCAAAATAAGCTTAAAATTCATAGGCACGACCAAATTTACATTTGTGAAAGTCTGGACTTAGAATCGCAAACCCGATTGCTAATTTTTGACTATGAATTTGGTTTTGACGATTTAGTTCAAAATAGTAATACCGTCGAATGGTTGTCTCCAATCTCTCTTTATCTGGATTTTCTACTTGTTTTATCTTTTTTCAATATTTAGTTGGGTTCTGTCAGGGTACTCTCAGGAGTTGCGAAACTTGCCTCTAAATATGACGGCTTATTTTTTTTGTAGTTTTCGAGAAATAACGTTTTTTGTGATTTTTCGAAAAGTTTTCAGAAAATTAACAAATTTTTTTCTTCAATCTTGAAATTCCCAACCCTGTAATTGGGGGCTATCAGAGTACTCTCAGGTATTGCGAACCTCCATTTTTAACTGCTCAAATCTTTGTAGTTTTCGAGATATGCCTTTTTTGCGATTTTTTTCCAAAGCTTCAAAAAATTTAAGTTGAATTTTTTTCAAGTTTTGAAATTGCTTACCATATAGTTGAGTGTTGCCATGGCTACTGTTAGGAGTCGCGAATCTTGCCTCCAAATTTAATTGCTCATATTTTTGAACGTTTCTTTTTCGATTTTTTCAACAAAAAAAAGTTCAGAAAACTCGAACAAAAACACTGTATTTGGAGGCTCAGAAAAACTCTGTAGTTGGGGATGTCACGGTACTCTCAGGACTTTTGAATCTTGCCTTCAATCATGACTGCTTAAATCCTTGTAGTTTTCGAGATATGAGGTTTTTTCTATGATTTTTCCAAAACTTTCAATTAATTTAGGTTTCGAAAAATTTTCAAAATTCAAATATCCGAACACTGTGCTGGCAGGGTACCTCCAAGTGTTGTAAACTTTGTCTCCAAATAAAATACTCAAATATTTGTACTTTTCGAGATTTGACTCTTTCGAGATGACGGAAAACAGGAATTAAAAAAACTTATCTAAATCAAATATCAAATTACCAGCCATGTAATTGGGTGCTGTCAGAGTACACTAAAAGCCTGCAGATGTGGATTGCAATGTATGCAGTTTTTCATGAGTTGCCAAAAATTCGAAGCACCGTAGGTGCGTTACACGCTAGTACTTGTTATATTCAATTCATTTTCATCTGCACTACGTTTACCGTATCTATTATTACGCTAGCAAAAACTATATACGTCGGACAAAACGCTTGCTAGGAGTAAAGGGTCCTTTCTACTTTCTATCTTAGAAAGTAAATCTAAAATTCGCTGAGAAATCTTTTATTAGAAAAGAAGTTAGTATGAATTTACAGCAAGTTGCCTTTTGACTCAATATCTATTTTAACGGTGAGATTAGAGATATTTTTACTGAGAGTAGATATTATTTTAGAGATTGGTTGGGGGTGGTTGAAGAGAGTGGTGTTGGTGTTAGAAGATATATTGTTGGGAATGAATTCCCGTAGTTTTGAGCTTCTATTTATTCTCAGATGGGGAAATCACGCCACTTTTCGTATCAAATGAGAAGTTACTTCTTAACTTCGTATTCTCTATTCGTACATTCGTATTTTACGAGAAGAGTGTTTCGTATGCTCGTATTTTACGAGACGAATAGTTAATATTCGCATTGAATGAGAATAGTCGTTTCAATTCTCAATGCTTAAAACGTTATACGAATTATTCCAATAGCATTTCCCTTCCTTTTGCAAGGGAATAAGAACATATTTCTTTTGTGGTGGCGGCGGCGTCACATTTTGTGAACGCAATAAAATAATTCATGTTTCTGTTTCTATTTGAAATCAGAACATATCCATCCTCCTATTTGGAGAGGAAAAAACTAAAACTTTCATTTTTATTACTTTCACTTGAATAGTGGGGTAAATGTTGATCGATCGAAGCTTTTTCTTTCAATCTCATAAAGTTGGTTCAATAGTTTGTTGGTATTACAGGTAGCAGATGTTTTTGAACAACTGATACTTTGAGTCAGGCTTGAATGAATATAAATACATCAGTTCCATTTATAAATCAAAATAGAGTTTACACAACCAAGGGATTTAACTATAAAATTAAATACATCAAAATTATTTGTTTCTCAAAAGTTTGAAGGTTAGTTTTATTCCTTAAACATTCTTGTTCCAAAGTCTCCTTTTCTTCCTGCAAAACTAGTTCTTCATAATTTGAAAACGCTAAAAACATTGTCTTAAACAATTTGGTTTTATGACAAAACTTGCTCATACGCTATAACATAACTTAGCTACGTTGAAAACATCGGCTTAAATCCTTGTAGTTTTCGAGATATGAGATTTTTTCTATGATTTTTCCAAAACTTTCAATTAATTTAGGTTTCGAAAAATTTTCAAAATTCAAATATCCGAACACTGTGCTGGCAGGGTACCTCCAAGTGTTGTAAACTTTGTCTCCAAATAAAATACTCAAATATTTGTACTTTTCGAGATTTGACTCTTTCGAGATGACGGAAAACAGGAATTAAAAAAACTTATCTAAATCAAATATCAAATTACCAGCCATGTAATTGGGTGCTGTCAGAGTACACTAAAAGCCTGCAGATGTGGATTGCAATGTATGCAGTTTTTCATGAGTTGCCAAAAATTCGAAGCACCGTAGGTGCGTTACACGCTAGTACTTGTTATATTCAATTCATTTTCATCTGCACTACGTTTACCGTATCTATTATTACGCTAGCAAAAACTATATACGTCGGACAAAACGCTTGCTAGGAGTAAAGGGTCCTTTCTACTTTCTATCTTAGAAAGTAAATCTAAAATTCGCTGAGAAATCTTTTATTAGAAAAGAAGTTAGTATGAATTTACAGCAAGTTGCCTTTTGACTCAATATCTATTTTAACGGTGAGATTAGAGATATTTTTACTGAGAGTAGATATTATTTTAGAGATTGGTTGGGGGTGGTTGAAGAGAGTGGTGTTGGTGTTAGAAGATATATTGTTGGGAATGAATTCCCGTAGTTTTGAGCTTCTATTTATTCTCAGATGGGGAAATCACGCCACTTTTCGTATCAAATGAGAAGTTACTTCTTAACTTCGTATTCTCTATTCGTACATTCGTATTTTACGAGAAGAGTGCTTCGTATGCTCGTATTTTACGAGACGAATAGTTAATATTCGCATTGAATGAGAATAGTCGTTTCAATTCTCAATGCTTAAAACGTTATACGAATTATTCCAATAGCATTTCCCTTCCTTTTGCAAGGGAATAAGAACATATTTCTTTTGTGGTGGCGGCGGCGTCACATTTTGTGAACGCAATAAAATAATTCATGTTTCTGTTTCTATTTGAAATCAGAACATATCCATCCTCCTATTTGGAGAGGAAAAAACTAAAACTTTCATTTTTATTACTTTCACTTGAATAGTGGGGTAAATGTTGATCGATCGAAGCTTTTTCTTTCAATCTCATAAAGTTGGTTCAATAGTTTGTTGGTATTACAGGTAGCAGATGTTTTTGAACAACTGATACTTTGAGTCAGGCTTGAATGAATATAAATACATCAGTTACATTTATAAATCAAAATAGAGTTTACACAACCAAGGGATTTAACTATAAAATTAAATACATCAAAATTATTTGTTTCTCAAAAGTTTGAAGGTTAGTTTTATTCCTTAAACATTCTTGTTCCAAAGTCTCCTTTTCTTCCTGCAAAACTAGTTCTTCATAATTTGAAAACGCTAAAAACATTGTCTTAAACAATTTGGTTTTATGACAAAACTTGCTCATACGCTATAACATAACTTAGCTACGTTGAAAACATCGGCTTAAACATTGTCTCTACAGCAGAATATGGACACTGAACTTTTACTTAACGACCTCAACATAGATACTGCATTTGTGAATCAAGGCGTTCTTCATTTCAATGATAAGACAACTGCTCTCAATGGGGATGCCTCTCTCATAAACGAGGATCAAAATGCCGAACTGAATAGATGGAAAGACGAGATCATTAATATCGCCATCATCGGCCAATCAAGACAAGGCAAATCTTCGTTCATAAACGCCCTCTGCGGAGAAAATGTCGCTGCTGTCGGGGACCTTGCACCGACCACTATGGAAATTCAAAAAATCGTAAATAAAGATTTCCCCAACTGTGTTTTCTGGGATCTCCCCGGCATTGATGGGATCAAGTTCAAGCGAGAAACAAACTTTGACGACATTAAACTGCTGGAAAACAACTACGACGTGTATATCATTGTGACCAAAGAGATGCTCGGAGACGGGGAGCTCTTTTTTGCCAAAGAATTGGTTACAAGAGGAAAGTTGTTCTACCTTGTGCGAACGCACGTAGACGAAAAAGTGGCAAAGTTAGTGAAGAAGCAGAAAGTTAGCGAGGACGATGCCGTCACTGAAATTCGGAAGCTCCTGATGACGCAGCTTACGGACAGTGGCTTTGATCAGGAGCTGCACAAGATATTCCTTGTGAACGTTGAAGAGCCCTCCGAAGCAATGCAGTCTTTCGATATGGCTCTGTTCGTGGAAACAATTTGCAGGCGTGGCTTTGCTTCTCAGACAAAAGCTTCTGCATTTCAGTTTTCAATCAAAATCCGGGGGCCGCAGATGGTACAGGAAATGTACAGTCAGTTGAGGAAAAGAATAAAACTTGTTGCAACGGCTTCAGCTGCTGGTGGAGCGCACCCTATTCCAGGATTTGGAGTGATCATTGATCCGAAGTTAATTTACGATGAAATAAAGCTCTACTTGCAAAAATTCAATCTCACCAAGATATCCGTTGCTGAAACAGAAAAGAAGGCTGGCAAGGAACGAGAGAGTATTGAAAAGATGGTAGCTGCACAGCTGTCTTCCGAAAATGGACCAATTTACTTTGTTAGGGAACAAAATGACTGGTTCATCAGCGAAGAGAACTCTTACACACAAGTCTTTTCACATTTCCGAAAATGCTTACAACTATCAGAATCAGCTGAAGTAATGATTACAGTGGCATTGCCGATTGTGGGACATCTAGCTGCTCCAGGCTTGTCATTTGTAACCACTCTGCTTCAACTGGAGAGTATTCTGAGAAGTGGCTTTGGAGGTCCAGAAGTGGATCGGAGATAAATCGCTGGATAGAGACCCAGACCCTTTCATGGACCCTGATTTCTTCTAGTTTATATTCCTTGTGTAACTCGAATTAGATTATTTATGTTTTGTAGTAGAGTTACAGATAATTATAGTTTGCTAAAAATTACTGAAAACCTTGATGTTATTTTATAAATGTTTGTATAATTGTAAGTATGACAAAAAAGTATAAATTAGATTGTCTTGATTAGTGTAACTGAATCAAACTATAGCAAAATGATACAGTTTATGTCAACTTGCAATCATTCAAATATATTTTATTACGTTGAATCCAAATTTCCAGCGTTTACTGTACAAGATGGGCTAAACAGTAATTTACTCAATTTGCTTTACTGAATAATATCACCCTGTTTGATTGTAACTTCTAATCATACAAGAAAAATGATAAACCTGCTATCTGTCAATTTCTCATAATTTGATACGTACAAAAACTTGAGGTTCTATGATAAGCGTTTAACCATTTATGAAATTTGTGTCATATGCATTTGTTAATACATGAAGGTTTTATGATTAGAAACCTAGAAGTTTTTTCTTAAAGTATAAGCACAAAAGATCAGGGGTGAATTAAGGGGGAGGGGGACAAACGCTTATCCCCCCAGGGATCCGTCCCCCTTTGAACTAGAGTGAGATATCCATTTTTGGCCGACGTACCCGAAATTTTTTCTAAAGCCGCCTTTGGAGTCAGTATATACAAATTTTGGGGGAGGGCGCGCGCCAAAAAAAACCCGGGTTGACCTCTATAAACCAAAAATGCTAATCATACAATTCCATAAATTAGTCTATGAAAAGATACTATTCATACAAACTTCATACATTTTGCTAAAATAATGTTATCGAATTTTCTAAGGACTTTTTTTTGATTTGGCATAAAAGTCAGTGTACCGTAATAAAAAAAAAGAAAAAATTTTTATCATAAAAAAAAACAAATTATATAGTTTCCATATATGGAAATTGTATGACTTGCATTTTTTCGACGGCGACAACAATTTTTTTTGTAATTTTGAAATTACCCCACAAATTTTTTTTTCAACCGCAAATTGAAATAATACTTAAAAAACATTTTCCAAAAAAAAATGCATGCAAAACTTAGTTTTGTGTGCCTATTCTAGTCATGGCTACACAAAAATGGGAATTTTTCCGTTTTTTTGGACATTTTTTTTCAAAAGCGCTAAAAGTCCTATTTCTTTTGTATGACTTGTTTATGTATGCTGGATGGATCAATGTCTTATAATTTAAAAAGTCAAATTTTGAAAATATTCATCTCTGAAATTTTTTGCCAAAATTTAAAAGTTTGATGCCCTCAGTGTATAATTTGCATAAGAAAACTCTGATACAATTCACTTCGTTTCCAAAGCATAGTAAATGCAAGATGATCAAAACTTTGGTGACTGCTCTATTGTTGAGTTAACTATAGTTTCTATCCCTTGTGTTGTTTAGTTACGAGCACATTCAAAAAATTTTGAGAAATTGTATTTCAAAAAAAACCATTTTTTTGGTTATGAAAAAATGCTAGTACTATATTTAAATGCCAGTGACAGCTATCTCCAATGCTTAAGCATTATAATTTTGCATGTTTAGCGAAAGAATTTTTTCATGTTTAGGCTATGTCATATATTGCAATGATTAAGAAAGTTTTTTAATTAGTTTTCCGCGAGGTCATTATTTTTCAGTAACTTTTTTTCGAGGCCAAATTAATTTTGTCTGTCTGTATACTTGCTTTTTAAATTAATTTGATTATGTCTGTCTACCCGTCTGCTAATTTTTTTAAATTTTCAATTTGGTTTCGACGATTGAGTTCAAAATATTACTACTGTCAAACAGTTGTCTCCAATCTCTTTATCTGGATTTTTTAATTTTGTTTGTCTTTTTTTCAAGCCTTCATTTGCAAGCTTTTCTGTCTTTTCCTATCTTTTTTTGTCTGTTTTTCTATTCTTCTTGTGATCTTTTTCACTTCCTTTTTTTATTCTTCTTTTTCCTGTTTTTTTTCGATCCTTCTTTTGACTTTTTTTCACTTCCTTATTTATCTTTCTTTTTCTATTTTTCTTTTTCATCTTTATCACTTTTTTATATCACCTGCCTCCAATTATGACTGCTCTTGTAGTTTTCTACAATCCTTGTAGTTTTCGAGATTTTCAAAAAATTTGAATTATCTTGAAATTCCTTACCTCGTAGTGGTAAGGGTAGTGGGTGCTGTCAGGGTACTCTCAGGGGTTGCAAATCTTGCTTCCAAATATGACTGCTCAAATCCTTGTTGTTTTCGAGATATGAGGTTTCTTGTGATTTTTCAAAAATTTTTCAGAAAGCTTAATCAAATTTTTTTCTTCAATTTGAAATTCTCAACCCTGTAGTCGGGGACTATCAGAGTACTCTCAGGTGGATGCGAATCTTGCCTCTAGTTATGACTGCTCAAATTCTTGTAGTTTTTGAGATATGACGTTTCTTGTGATTTTTGTAAAAAAAATTTCGGAAAACCCAAACAAATTCTTTTTTCAAATTTTGAATTTCCCAACCTTGTCGTTGGGTGCTGTCAGGGTACTCCCAGGAGTTTTAAATCTGGCCTCCAAAAATGACTACCCAAATATTTGTATTTTTCGAGATATGACATCTTCGAAATTTGACGGAAAATAGGAATTAAAAAAATTATTAAATATGAAGTTACCAACCATGTTATTGGGTGGTGTCAGAGTGCACTAAAAGCCTGCAGATCTGGTTTCCAATATATGCAGTTTTTCATGAGATGCGAAAAATTTGAAGCACCAGAGGGGCGCTACACGCTAGTATATTTTACGGATCTCGATCCCATATGGAAACCTAGGAGCTTACTTTAACGCGACGTCAATGCGCCCGCCTTGCGTGCAAACCGCCGACCCCGAATCAAAGAACTCTTCCCACGAAGACTGTTTGTAAGTAAACATCTGGGCACCTAATGATCTCTTCAAATATGGTGCTGGATACCCTGTTTTGGTCGCTTTCATTAGTGGGGGTTTTGACGGAACCAATCAAAACGACCAACTGTTCAACGGACTGAAGTTAGCAGAATCGCAAGATATTATAGTCGTTATTTTTTTGGAAAGCTAAACAGAAAATTTAGCTTTCCGACCTACAGAGTCAGACTTTTTGGATTTCTGAGATTTCGGACTTTTTGCGAGGTACTTAAAATTCAGAAAGCAAACTAATTCAATGTATTTATCGACGTAACGGAAATTGAAAAATCGAAAATCACTGAATCGCTGAAATCAAAACTGCGTTAAGTTGAAAAAAAATAGTCGGACATCTACATATTCTTCCAGTCAGTTATAAAGTTGCTAAAGTTGAACCTCTCCACGAAGAACGCAAAGAACTGGACCCATTAAAATACAGGCCATTCTCTCTACTACCAACTTTGAGTGAAATTTCTGAGCGAGTCATTTATAATCCAATGAATAAATATCTCACAAGAAATCAACTTTGAATTCTTATTAAAGTTCATTTTTGGATTCATAATCAGTTTGGATCTATATCAAAAAAAGTACTATTTAAGTTTAATAACCATAATTGAAGAAGCGCGTCAAATCTGGGATTCTAAGTCACAATGGCACAGTGCGCATTCAATTATTTTAAAAAAGCCTTTGATACAGTTGTTCACATGCTTTAAAAAAATGAAGAAAAAAACGTGACTCATGTGAATTTTGGCTCGTTTTTTAACCTACTCGAAACCCTATTTCGAAAATCTACGTTGCCACTAACACCAAACGATCTGAAAACAGAGAGGTTAAATTTAGCTTTTCTCAGGCATCCACATTAGGCCCACTACTTGAAAGTTCCTATTGATTTTGAATTTTCCTTCAGAGATCATATCGCAAAAATGATTGAAAAAGGCCAGGTTTTTTGGTTTGTATTATAGGCTGAGAAAAGTCTTCAGTAGAAACAACTACTAAAAGTATAGAACGCTTAATTCTGTAAAATAAATGGCAAAACTGTTAAATACCGTGCTATAAAATATATGACAAAATGCAATTTGTAATTGATGTCGCTTTATTTTCTTCTTCGTGCAAAAAGAAACTCATAGTATTTGTTTCTTAACTAAAAATTAAATTAAATGCACATTATAATTATCAGATTTTGAGTGGAGCTGCTATTAGTATTATTAACATTATGGTTTTTCATTCAGATTTTTGTCAACCTACTTTTTTTATGATTAGTTATTTTCATTACGTTTACTATATGATTACAAAATATGGGATAGCAAGAGTGTTGCAGCCAGGTAGTGACTCTTTTCCCGTAAAAAATTTTGCTCACAGGACTTATTTCTCGGTCACATCTGTTGGAAATACTGAAAGAGACATGTACTGAGCATGTTAGCATGCATTCTTACTAACCATCCTACAGGAAATAATTTTTTTTAAGGCTGGTTGTAAATTTACTATCTCTATTCGCTTTTTGGTTTTTCCTTTTCTTTTTTTGGCTGAATAGATTCTGGCCTGTTTTATATCGGGTTAGTGGCGTCATATAACATCGTTGGATGACCACAAAAACTTTTAGTGTGCGTCTGTGTTTTGAGGGAGAGTGGGACTTCTGCGTGTTTTGCTCAGTATCTATTTTCGCTTTTGGTACATCTGGCTAAGCTTTCTTCCGATGCGAACTCCACTTTCTATCGTCTTGTCATAAATTTTTCAAAACTTGATTTACTCATTTTGAAAGATCCAATTTTTTCGACAAATTTAATTTTTTGCTTTCTGATCTTAATGATGTCATTATTTTTTGTTAGTAAACCAAATTTAATTTAGAAAATACTCGCACGATCATTTGAAATTTGCAAAATTTCTGCAAAGGTATGTTTTTTCTTCAATGTTTTTCGAATAAGTGAATCCTAATACAAAGTTTTTTGCAACCATCTAAGTTTCACTGGTTCAACTAACATACTTGTACAAAGACTAACTTTTTTTTCTCTCAAACAGACCTTTCTAACAAAATTTTTGTAAAAATCAAAATTTGTTCCTGCTAAAATTTTGCTTACCATAGAAAACGTTGAGATAAAGATAAGATTTAAACAAGTTTTGATACCATGAAGACTATTCAAGGCATTTTGAGCTCATTAAAATCTTCAAAGCAAGAGGCTCAAATTGAATACTGACAGAATTTTTTTTTCAGAAGACGTCCAGAAAAAATGTCATCTTTTACGCTCAATTTTGAAGAACATTGGCACACAAAACACCTGATTTTTGAAAAGTAGTGGCAATGTCTCCACTTTGTTGAAAAATTAGATAGACCGATGGTAGAAAACTAAAGGTTGGTTTTGCTTTGAAGAAAAAGTTGTAAAGTTTTGTAGAAAAGCATAAAAATAGCACTGTACAATCACTTCAGCAAATTTTTAACTAAAAGCCTTGTTTTGTCAAAATTTCGAACCAAAAATTGTTCAAATCCAGATGCTTTGGTTCTTGAAAAGAATTTACGATAGATAACAAGCCGATTTCAGAAATCACCGATTTTTAAATCATTTTTGAAAGCGTTCGATAACTTTTCCCATTTTGATTTAAAATGAAGACTTTTAAACATTCGAGTGAAATGCTCGTCTTGATGACTATAACTGATTGTCTAGCCAAACCCAAATATTTTTTATCAGAGTTTAAAATACGAGCTCGAAAAGTTTGGAAATCACAAGTGGAGATCCGCAAGGCTCGTTATTAGGTCCGCTTTTGTTTTGCATCTGTATGAACAATCTAGTTGGAGTCCTCAAATTTGCAAAACCCTATTTATTTGCCGACAATTTGAAGGTTTTACCCGTTTTAAAAGGTTTTTGGCAAGTACAGGATGATCATCATGCAATAGAAATGTGGGTTTAAAAAAGAAATGACTCAGCAATTTATAATCCTGGTTACCTAAAATTATGAGGGCAAATTGCAACTTTCTTATTAGTGGGGAAACTCAGGCAAACTTTAAAGTGGTGGAAAACCTGAGAATATATAAATGTGAAAATTTGATTCAGAGCTTTCTTATTGAGAAAAGTTTTTTGTCTCCTGAAACGGAATGTCTCAGTAAAAGTCTAAAAGTGGTAAAGCTGTGTCTGTATAAGTCTTAGATACTTCCAGTTCTGTCGTAAGGTTTTACTTGTGTATTTTCAAGCCGAGCGGAAATACAAAGGCTGGAAAGATAAAGGAAAATCGTTGTTTAATGAGTAACAAAAAACAAAAAGAAACAGAATACTCAGCTCCAATCCTTCATGATTTGCCCCTCTCATTTTTTCTTTACACTTTCGAAAGCAGGTGTCTTGTAATCGAGAATTGGACATTTTTCCGTAAACAACTTTCCTCTTAAGTTATCATTCTGCTTTATTTTTGCTTTTTCGAGGTTCTTTTGGACTTGGCTTTTTTCAGTATGTATGCAGTTGAATAATTTTTCCGGTAAAAATTGATTTGTCGGAATTTCGTTTATCTGGTCAAGTTTTATCGATTTAGTTGTCACACCACGGATTTTGCTTGTGACGTAAGCAAGTATCTTGGTATCATGTCCATTGTAGTTTCAAGGGGACCCGAAATTTTTCAAAATTTTCATGTAATCAATTTTTCTTCGGCTCATCTGTTGTCTGATCTAAGATTGTCGGCTGTGTTTGCGATTTTTTCCGTTGCTTTTTTCTTACAGTCTGGATTAGCATATACGCTTAGAATTCCAGTTTGGATTTTTTTCGCTTTGTTACTCAGAGGAGTTGGCGAGTGAAATTTGTTCCACTCCCCTGCTCCTCTGTGTGTCTGCATACCCACCTAGTCTCTTTTTACTTTACTCTTCTGTCAACCGTTTTTAAGAAAGTATGTTGGGGCATGTTTGACCTTTTTTTCACAAAATTACTGCCTCGAATCAAATATTATGGTTTCAATGAAAAGAAAGGATGTTGAAATGTTCCCCTGCATTAGCAGCTACGCCAAAAAATTTTTTAAATTAAAAAATGTTATGGCCCTCGGAATTGTCATATTTCTGATTTTTTGAATTTTTTGAATTTTCTCGAACACTAACCTTCAAATCGGAGACTCTGGGTTTAATCAAAATAACGAGTTGAGTGAAAATTTTTAGCATAAATGACTACGCTCAGTTTTTTAACACGAAAAGTTATGGCCTTCCGGAAAGTCAATTTTTAAAAAACTATCAGACTTTTCTTAAAAATTTCCCCAAACTTGAATTTCTGAGCTCAACTGAAATTTCAGGTTGCGTTAATTTCTTCTGCATAAGCCACCTCACCCCAAAGTGTGAACACAATAAGTCATGATTCTCGGAAAAGTTAATTTTTTGATCTGATGACTGTTTTTAGACACTTTTTGTTTTCTCTCGATAATTATCCTGCCAAATCTGATCTCAGGAGTTAAATCGAAACAACAGGTTTTTGGAAGCTTTCTTTTATAATAAGCTACATTCAATTCTTTCAAAAAAACTTTCATTCTGAAAAATGATTTTGAAGCATTGACCGTTTTTTAGAAACTTATCGACTTTTCTCAAAACTATACTTTACTCAATTATGGAGACTACAAAAATTTAGTTCAATTATTGTTTTTTTTTCAACTTGTTCATTCTTTTTTCGATTTCTTTTGATTGTTTCATGTTTGAGTTGTATCGCAAATTGTGCGAAGCTCCGATTCACCTCTGTGTAAAATAAATGACATCCTAAAACTTGCGAAAACACTAAATGATATCACCAGCTGTATTCCGTTGTCAGATCTGCAAAGTTGTCAAAACAACGAATGAAGTGGTCGAAAATGCGAACAGAAAAACGCAAAACTACTTTGTGTACAACACATGTCGCAAATCAAACATCGTTTTTTCAAATGAAAATTAGAGAAATTTCCAGACTAGAAATAGAACAGTCAAAACAATGTCGATATTCTTCAAAGAAAAGTTTTCTGAGCGAAACATTTAATAGTTGTGATTGTCAAAATTGTCGTAATAACTAGACGTTACTTTAATGAATAACGGCTGTAAGGAACCAGTCCTTCAAGATTGCTGTAAATACACAACAACATCAAGGACAACTGGCTACTATGCTAGAAGAATAGAGTGCTCCGACCACAATCTTCGAAAACTACAAAAAAAAAGTTTTTTCAAAATTTTTTTGTTGTTTCTGCGTGGTGGATAAAAAAGATCCGAAGTATAAACCAGAGCTTGGGTATATTTGGCAGTCATTGTAAAACACGCAAAGCGTGCAACATTTTTTGTAGATAAATGAATAGAAAAACAAAAAAATCAAAAACAAACTAAAGTTTTAGGCTTCAAGTTTTTGTAAGCTATTGTAAGCATTTTCGCTCGCATTATTCGCTGGAATTAAGACCAAAAAAATCACAAAATGTAAAAACTGTTTTTTTTCTCGATTCTCTAAATAATAAATTCCTTCGAATCTCGACTGAAAGGGCTTTAATATGATATATCAATCGACCCATTCTTATGATTATTTGTGGCACCTAATTTTGATTGGAAAACAAATTAAAACACACCCGAATACAAAGTTCTTCCTCATTTTTCAAATCGTCGGAACAATATCAAAAAAATCTCCACTCCGAGTCCCCATTGATGTAATTTTCAATTATAAATTTCTGTTTAAGAATTTGATCTGGGAAGCTTAGTCTTTTCTTTTATACAGGAACAACTGGCTTCGAAGGAGTGCACTTCTTTTGTCGACCTTTGGTGGATAAGCTTGAGTAATTTGAATTTTTCAAGCTTTCCCGATACCCAAAACTTACCATATTTGTGAAAACTTTTAGCACCGCTGACATTTTTTTGATTAAAAAAAAATGCCGTTTATGAATGCGTCTTGTCTAAAAATCGGGTTGTTTTGAGGGATTTTGTCCAAAAATCGGGACTTTCACAATAAAATTAAATTGGCGTCAAATAGAATTTTTAGGGCTGGTTGGTCCGATATGGGTGTCTAAAATAGTATTAAAGGACGGTTTCTATAAACCAATTGACTACCAGAATTGAGATGAGTTGCTGAACATAATAACAATTTTCTTAAAATCTAGTTAGTTTAGGAATATCACATGGCGCAGCCAGCAGGATTTCTGGCTCAGGACAATAGAACTGACATGGGAATCCCTGTTTATTGGACCACAGCGAACTCTGATCCACCTTGGAATTTTAAAGTATGGTTCGATCAGTTCCTGATGGCGGTAACTGTAAAAAAAAATGTCAACCCAGAGGTTATGCTGGAAGATCCTAAACCAGTGTTGGAGGAGCCGGAACCCCGTCCAGAAACACCCAGAGAGGGCGAATCTGCTGCTGCAACAGCAGCTAGAGAAGTACGGGACAGACTATTAAAAGATCGAGTAGCAGCCGAGACTGAAGAGAGGAGAGAAAGAGGACCTAAAGTGGTTCACAATATTTACTACAACGAAGTTCAAAAGCGATTAGTATCAAGACTATTTCTTGCGTTTGGGACGGAAAGAAGGAAACGTTTTGTTCAAAAAATACCACATGTTGAGATTTCTCAATTGGAATTTAAAGAGATGGCTAGATTAGCAAAAGAGACTTTTGAAAAATGCCAAAGCATCACATATGAGCGTTACAAGTTATTTAAAAGATCGCAGGAAATGGGAGAATCGTTAGAGTAATTTCATGCCGCACTAACTGCTCAAGCAGCAAAATTGGCATTGGACACTTTAGAAGATGAGTTAGTCAGAGATCTCTTTATTACTAAAATGCGAAGTCCGGCATTGCAGGACACGCTCACGTTCGAAACATTACCTCCTGAAGAAGTATTAAAACGTGCGATAAAATTCGAGCAGAGTAAACAATCGACACAGGCGTTTATGAAGTCCACTCTGGATACTGCACAAACAATAACTCAAACAGGTTCTCAAATTAAAATCAAGCAGGAACCGATCCTGGCGGTAGGAAACAGGAATCAGAATACTAGAAAACCCTATCGCGAAAGGAATAGACGGAAACCGCCGGAAGGAAGTGCGATATCGAATAAATATAACGCAGATGATAGGAAACAATGTAATAGGTGTGGCAAACCATTTGTAGATGGTCATTTGAAAAATTGTGCGGCAATGGGAAAACAATGTAAGAACTGTATTAAACCAAACTACTTTGCTCGAATGTGTCGCTCACAACAAGTCAGTGAAATAACTGAGAATACAGAGAGTTCTGAGGAAGAACGTAATTTGATTCAAACATTTGATTCGTGCGAAGAATTTGAGGTTATGGCAATTGAACAAAAAGACAGTCAGATAGAGATGATCAATCGATACATCGAAGAGAAAGTAAAAGAGAACAGTGGCAGCAATGGAGTAAACAAACTCTAAACGAAAAAGACTGACATTCGGAAAAATTCAACATCGGGAAGGATGAAATCACTGAAAGCCCTAATCCGAATTGATAACCAAATAATAAATATGACCGTGGACACCGGAAGCCCAATTTCATTTATAAATTGGACAGTGGCGAAACAGATTTTAGACTCGTCAGGGAAAATACAGTTTACTCCGATCGAAAAATTGAACATGCCAGCACAAGTCATGGACTATAATAAAAAACCAATAGCAATATTGGGTGCTGTGAAGGGAAAATACGGTCCGCTGGCTGGGAAGTTCCGGATGCCACATTTCTGATAACTGAACGAAGGACACGGTGTATCTTAGGTTTAGATTTACAAAATAAAGTGGGTATAACCACTACGCAAAGACCCGCCCCGAAGAGAAAATCCCGATTTGACATAATGCTGTGCGAACAGTCGGGGCCGTGGAAAGAAAATTTCTATGATGATTTCAAACCCCTGTTTGACAGAAAAGGACGATCAGTACATCTGTGCCATTCTGCCAGATTGACACAGCGCAACCTTCCAGCGACACGAAAGAAAACGAAAAAGCCTTAGTAACGAAAAATTACTGCGAAGGAGGGTCTAGATATTCCGAGAATTTGAATTTTTAAAATTTCGAATGACGGGCCAATATTTCTGAGAAATACAAAAAGACGGCCATTTTGAGTAAAAAGGACGAAAAACAAAACAACAACAAATATAGTGAGAAACGGTCGTGCGGGAACACGAGAAAAACGGAATCTCTTATCATGGCAATAACACGCGATAAGAACCTTAGCAGTGGAAATTAGTGGAGAAGGAAGCTTCAGTGGGGAAGGAATATTCCACGGAATCCTCCCGTGCCACAAATTGGGAGAGATAAGAACGTTATCTCGAGAAGATTACGGGAGCGGAGGCTTGGTCCCACAGAGACTGTTGTATGTGAAGGGACTATATAAAGCTGACTTTGTAACTACTTGGATGTTGTAGAACTCTGAATTAACACCGGTATAATTTGATATTTTAGAGTATGAGTAGCTAGAAAGAGGAAAGGGTCAATCCATCTCCAATGGATTTAATATAGAACTGTCACAAAAAACATATTAAAATAGGGTATTCGAGCCGTGTTTTTAATAGCAATCACGTAGTCTGAGGATCCGAAACTCAGCTATGTGGTTGTGTTCGCATGTAAACGAAAGCTGATCAAAAGTCGTTTGACTGATGGCCTAAAAATAGTAACTTTTTACTTAGCTCTAAACAGACCAGAAAATCAACTGGCAAGGTCGAGACGGTGAAAAACGAGTAGGATTAAGGTAACTGACGCCTGCCAGTCGTTAATAGGTACTTTTTCTACGCTCCGTCGCTGTGTAGTATTTGGGCGAATGTTACATAGACGTTTTAATGGCGCTCCTGGGTGGGCCTGTTAAAGGCATGAGACCATCAGCAAGCGTTTCAGTGACGAACCCTCCGCTCCGGGCCTCTGCCCGAGTTAGAGGCCTTAATGACTGTTATTGTACTAGGGGGAAGATGCGTACCCTCCGTCTAGTACTATTTAGCTTTTTAACTTAGTTAACACCGAAAATTCCGGGGGCCGGAGGGTTAGGTGGGAAGTCATGAGCCCGCTTGTCCCAAGGTCCCAGGACCAAAAACAAATAAAGAGAAAGCGTAAAGCCAAACAAAAATGGTGTATAACCAAGAAAACGCCAAAAACAAATTTATTTGAAAACAAAAAAATACAAAAAACAGTAAAAAAATCCAAAAAAGACCAAAAACAGTAAAAAATGTAAAGTGACAGTTAATATGTTATTTCCGGACGAGATGTGATCTGACCTTCCTGTTTGTTGTTGTTTCAGATTGATTTATATCGTTTCTGATAGAAAGATTATGTGTTTTGGTTAAGGGTTGGATACCCTCCCTTGAGTGTAATTTGACTATTTAAGCACGTTAATGGTGATTTTGCCGGTGGCCGGAGGGTAGAGTGGCAAGCTGACCGACGTGTTTCACACTCAACAAGGACATCAGGGACAACATCCATAACGACTGTTGGGTATCGTTGAAACAATTTTGGTATCGTTCGGGTACTATTTCATCAAAGCTTAAGTGGTGGGGGGCACGATTGGCGCGGTCCGATTGTACCCTCCATCGATTACAAATTTCCGAGTTAAGGGTCTTAGTTCGGGTATTTTGGTGCAAAAGAGGGTATAGTATTATTCATTAACGACTACTAATAGGTTATTATCCTTATTATTTATTACTTATCTCCTAATTAGACCCAAGAAACACCCAAATTTTGTCGAAAATTATCGATTTTCGACCAAACTGTAGACCCCCAAATTTTTGGATATCCGAGCTTTTCCGAACAGCAAAAAGCTTTTATATAGGGGGTAGCTACGTAGTTCGATCCCCCTAACTAGAGAAACCGCGTGAGAAAAGACTCAGTAAAAGTTGGAAAAAACCAAAATTTTTCGATCAAAATTTCGATAATTTTCTGAATGTTGTCGATCTGTTTTGTGGATCGAGTTTTTGAGTTTTTAGAGTTAGAGCAATAAAATTTATTGTGTTAGGAGCGTGCTAGCATAACGTGCTCGGCTGTCAGAAAAATTCTTGAGTAACCCTCCGATTAGCTCCGTAGATAGAGCTAACGACTTAAGGATTGGAAAAGGAAGGAATCGGAGGGTCCAAATTTGATAGTTATTGGCCAAATGTTTGTCTCCAAACCAATTTTGGTCCGTTTTTTTTTGCATAATTCCAGTGCCGTACAGGGCTACTACGCTCATTTCAATTATTTTTAGGCACTTTCAATATGAAGTGCGGAAAAAGTTTCTCAGAACCTATATAGGTGGTGAAAAAAGGCCATTTGAACAAATACGTTTTTGGCAATTTCTCAAATACTAGCCAACCAATCGGGATAATTTTGGTACCATAAGTCGACATTTTGGACCATTTTTTCGGACCGCAACCGTTTTTGGGTTGATATTTTCGGAAAAGAAAAATTTTTTAGAATTTTTTGGTTCGGAGGGTCCAAATTATAGGCAACCCTCGGCAGAAAATTTTATCAAAACCTTTTTTTATCCTGCTGGGATGGTTGACCGTGTCAACCAACCTGGTCTTAAGAAACTTGCACCGCATTCAGAGTCTTTATTGCGGTAAATTAACCCTTTTTCCTGATTTTTGCGGAACCCTCCGGAGTAACCTTCCGGAGTGACTTAAGCCCTTTAGCAACCCTCCTTAGTGGAGATTTTCCACGAGACCCTCCGAAGGAGTTAAAAACAACACCCCATAGGGAATTTAGCTTGTTTTGACGCTTTCTTTAGCTAGTTGAAGGCTATTTTCAAAAATTTGAAAATTTTGCAAGAACCCTCCAAAGTAACCCTCCGGAGCACCTTAAGCCTCTTATTGACCCTCCTTAGTGAGTTAAGGGGGACCCTCCGAAGTTTCTCGGGTGACTAAGGTACCCTCGTAAATGACCTTCAGGAGCAGGCTAAGTGTCTTAACAACCCTCCGAAGTAACCCTCCGGAGTGACTTAAACCTAACAACCTCCATAGAAAATGGAGGAAACCTTCTGTGGCAGCTTGGGAAACGGAAAATATCCATTTATTTAAGATTATATTAGGATATTAGGCGTGCTTATTAGGATCATAGGAGCCCATTTTGACCCGGAAATTCGTGATCAACTTTGGATTCTAGATCGGGTGTATAAGAAGTACCCGAACAAAATTTTTTTTTTTGATTGTGGTTTTGGTTGTGTGGTTGCCTTGAGCTACTCAATAGGAAAGTTCGGGCAATCCGGAAACAAATAAAAGAAGACCTCGGTGAGTGTATTAGACAAATACACACTCACTTGAGAAGACTGTGTCCTGGGCTTCGTTCTTTCGGATCGTTCCGATTTAGTGAAGTCTTTTTCTTTAAGACTAAGTTTTATTCATCTGTTTCTGAATCATCACTGCTTTTTACCAAAGATTGTTTGATTTTAACAAAGCAGTGACTTGATAAGAGTGTGGCGGTAAATTGATACTGACGAAAGGTCGCTGTCACCTGTAGGATATTCTTATCTGATTATCTATTGTGTTTTGTGTATTGATTATATCTTGTGAAGATTTTATGATACCATTATACTATACAACAGGGTTGAGTTAGCATTATATCAATACTGAGTAGGCCCTGTGTGATTAATTTTAGCTGAGTCACTAAGATTGTCAATGAGAAATCTATGAGACATTTTTGATACTTACGACATCGAAGAGGCAGCGTTAAGTAAGTTAACTTGAACTTGTTTGCGGTACGTGTTCATCGCCATTAAATTATAGGAATATTGTTATTTGTCACAAAGTATGTAGCGCAGGGACTCGTTAGGATCGACTACTAAGATTCCCAGGCTGAGCAAGGGAAGCACGCGAAAATTTAAAACTAGGCGTAGCCAGTCCTCGTTTAGCAGCGCTTCCGACGTGTTTGCTGAAAACGAATCGACTAAAGGTCAACCTGATCTTTCAGTGAGCGAAATGAAACTAAGGAGCGAGAAAAACCTCGATGGCGATCAAGGGCGGAGCGCCGAGGCCGGAACCGCCAGCGAAACGCTTGTGGACCCCTTTGACGAAGGGGAACGGACGCTTATTCGATCCGACTTTGAGCCGAGCGAGGACCTCGAGCGGGAGGAAATTGAGAGGACGGAGGAGACCTCGGAGCGTTCCGAGGTCGAGCCGCGAGAGGAAGTGTTATTCAAGGGAATGTCCAAATTGGAGACCAAGAGTCATAGGTGGAGGCGGGAAAATCCAGCTAATACCCACTCGTCTCTGGCCAAGCAGAGCAACAACGCGATGATGTCGAGTATAAGCCCGAGTGAAGAAACAACTGGGTTCGAAGGCCAAGAAGAGCTGGAAGTCTTTGTACGATGAGCGCATGGCGTCACTACGGACTGAAGGTTTATCTTCCAGTTATGACTACACGGAGATAACCCATCCGGATGTGAACTTCACACCGTGCCCAAGGAACGACATGAACAGGAAGGCGTCGTCCGCCTCGCCGACCAAGCCCATGTCAGATGGGATAACGATGGGAGCGTCATCAACGTTCGACAGATTGATGACGTCGATGAGCAAGCAAAAATGCGGTGCGTCATCAAGCACCAGGCTGCAGCCGCAGTTGACCTCATCTTCTTTGTGACTAACCCCGTCATTTGGGGCCACTGGCGATATAAGTGACATGTTCGCTGGCGTGATGAATGGTCTGGATGAACTGAGACGGGACATGACTAAGAGAATAGATCAAGTTGACGAGAGAGCTCACCAGGGTCGAGAGAATCTGAGAGATGAACTAACGCACGTGAAGTCGCAGGCGAGGGTTGATCAGGCTCAATTGATTCGCAACACCGATCAATGCCTGGCGGAGAGCCTGGCACAGGCAAACAAGGAGTCACAGGAAAGAGAGGCTAGGATGACGAGGGAGATCGAGCGATTGTTGAACGATCATGATAGTACCTACGCCCACACGATGACTAGCCTGGAAAAAAGGTAAGATGCCAAATGTGACTTAATGATGCGGAAGCTTGACGCGATCTTGAATGGGAGCAATTGGGAGGAGCGTTCCAACCCAAGGGAGAGCTCACGCCATGCGAATGATGGAGATGGTACGGGCAGCTATGCCAGAGCCCAGCAAAGATCGAGAACGAACTACGAACCTAGGAATAGGGAGCGGCCAAGGGCAGCCCCGTCGAGGCCTGGCTGGACGAATCCAGTCCCGCCGGAGGCAGATGTTACTCCGGAGACAAGGTTGCCAACTGTGCCACAAGTCATTTCAGTGCCAAATCTGACTACAGTCTCACAGGACACGACGATGTATGCCTCGATGTTTGAGCCTCTTAACAGATCTCTCGAAATATTCATCACCAAACTCTCGAAGTCAACCGAGAGAGGAGAGAGGTCAAGAAGGACACTGAAAAAGCCGAAGTCATACAAAGACGAGTCGGACGGCTGCATTGATACTTGGATAGAGGTGATGAAGTTACACTTTGAGGAAGAGAGTCTCTCCAAGAAACAAGAGTGCAGAGCGCTAACGAGCAACCTGGAGGGTACTGCAATAAATTGTGTAATGGCGAAAAGAGCCAATGAGAGAGACAGCGCCCGCAAGATATTCGACATCCTGCTGAATCGTTTCGGCTCTGGAGTACAAGGCACCAGGCTATGGTGAAGTTCGAAAAGAGGCGTCAAAGAGATGACGAATCCATAGACAAATTTTTGGACGACCTTGAATTGCTTAGGAGGAGAAGCAATCCCGATGAGAGAATATCCGAGCGAAAACTTGGCGATTGCTTCGAAGTTCATGGACGCAGTAAAGAGTGAAAAGTTGAAGACGATGTTGGCCACACACTTCACCCTGTCACTTGACCAGGTACCCACGACCGATGATTTGCGTATGAAGTCACGCGAGTATTTACTCGTAAAAATGAGGGCGCAAAACCGTTACAGCAATTATGGTAACTACAGCGGGACAAACACTGGTGTGAACTCCAGTTGGTACAAACCTCGCGATGACATGGATAAGAGGAGGTCTTGTGCGAATTGTGGTTCGATGGACCATTACGTTTCCGCGTGTTCTGCATACAAACAGAACATGAAGGCAATAGGCTACTTTCTCGACGACGTTGACGCGACCGACGAGGATCACGAAGAGTACGTCAGAGGGCTCATCATGAAATATGGTCCGAGGTGCTTCTTCTGTAATTTGGAAGGACACTTCAAGTCGGATTGCTCTCAGTTTTGGGATGCAGTGGCGGACGCGAAACATCCCCGCCACGAAGAGGCGCTTTCGGGTGTCAAGGCCAGTCGAGCACGTCTGATGAACGAGGCCGAGTCTCGGAGAAAGGAGACGACACCGGGCACGTTTACGACTAAGAAGGTAAAGACACTGTCTGACGAGGTGGTAGCCTCGAACCTGGAGGCAGAGTCGGCTAGCCCACTCAAGGTGGATTACGGCCTGGCGGCAAGGACAGCGTTGCAGAAAGTCAAACAGGAGCTAGCCACGAAAGAAGTGGAGCAATGGGTAAGGTCGGAGCTAGAGAGCACAGATCTTCGGGAAAATTTTAATATTCTGGGTAAAACGACGAAAATAGAAGACAAAGAGGAACCCAGGAAACAGGGACTACAACTGAACGTTATATCTGGGAGAACTTTCGGCATGACGAAGTAGGGAACGAAAATAATGTCCATTATCTCAGTCGCAGGGCACCAGGTGGTCAAGAACTTGAATGAACCATCCGAGATTACGCTAGTCCACCTGGACATCCATGCCGACTACCTGAAGGAGAAAGATCCAAAACTGGACTCCAGGGCAGTGCGAGCGTTGCTCACAACAGGAGGTCCGAGGTTGATGAAAGTGGATGGACATTACATCGATGTCCATGGCCCAAACCCGATTCTAATGAATGTGGATGGCATCAATATCTACACAAAAGCTCACATAACTGATGCGAACGATCAGATTGGCCGGATATACATTGGTCAAGAGGAGCTGAAGGTTAGACGAATCGAACACAACGCCATTCTCGATTAAGATGCGGTGCACATAGGTTACGAGGCCGATCTGGCCGCACACGTGCTGGACGTGCAAGGCAGACAACTTTCAGGAAAGGGACTGCTAGACACGGGAGCAGTGGTTAGTGTCGTGCCAGTCAAAACTTTGACCGACATGGGTTTCGAGAGGTCGGATCTCATACCGACAAACATCAGGTTGGCAGCTGCCAATCAGGGAGCGATCTATGTGACTGGACGAACCCCGATCATTTCACTGCAGCTCGGAGGAAGACATCTCTGTATGAGCTTACTAGTAGTGGAGAATTTGGACGAATCCGATCAGTTCATCTTAGGGAGGGACTTCGTACGCAACTTTGATGTCACGATCGATCTCAATGACAGGTTGACTAGGATCAAGGATCCTGAGAGAATGTATGAAAAGAAACCCCTTAAAAGATCTGAATTAACCAGGCCAAGGTGCCGATTTTTCTGGATCGAAAAGTTAGATTAAAACCAAACCAAGCCGTAGTAGCGACGTTTAGGATAAGGAACTTGAATGAGCTCAGCAATGACAGACAGGTGTGTCTGATACCAAATCCACACATTAAAAGCTCGGCTATTTTAGGAAGAAGCTTCTCACTCACTCAGAGCGGACTGTGTTTGAGTGTGTTGTTGAACACAGAAGCCACAACAGTGACAATACAGAGGGGAAAGAAACTTGGCTATGCTTTGCTTTTGAACACAGCAGAGAACTTGAAAAAAATTGATGTAACTAAATGTCCATTGCATGCGAACCAAGAATGTATAATGAAGAGAGCAAATGAATTGAAATCTTCTAGGAAATTGTTTTCAATGAAGTCGGAAACAGATGATGGGCTGTCTAGTTGATCCAACTTTCCCGAGGGGCTGACAGAAACAAAAGACGAGTTGGTCAGTGTTTCATATCTCATGCTATAAAACAGTAACCAATCTCAGCTACTAACTTTGTTAACAAGACAAGATCACGAACAGTAAATTAACAGTATCTCTTCTTACTTTTATTCCACAACACGCTACGCAGTTTAAGAATATCACAAGGGAGTATACTAAACAAATGATAATTATTGCAGCTTAGAGCTTGGAGCCGTTCAAAACTTTTTTGCTTAAGAACATATTTGTCATCTGTTGAATGATAATTTTAAATTTTTGACTGTTTTCGACGCCCTATGATTTCGCAAATTGTATTTCAAGCAAAAGGAAATTTAATTTGAACGAAAAAAAAGTTCAGGATCAGGGGTATACCTTTTAAAAGGTCAATAGTTTTTTTCGAAAGCTGAGTCACACTTCTTTTCGATTAATTTAATTGATTTTCTGAGCGCTCCCAAAACACTATAAAGACTCTATTTGAACAAATTTGAAAAAAGGGCTAAAAAGGCATTTTTTCGGCACGCTCTTGTCGTTCAACATTAGTAAATATTGGCGCCTTCAGAAAAATTGCAGGGTCCGTCTACCAAAAAATGATTTTCTCAAATTAGTACAAAGGGGGGACTCTTTGGGTCGGCAGGGGGTCGAATCCCTCACGCCCTCCCCCAATCTGTTGGTGCCGTTTTATTCTGTTGGTGCGATTCGCGAGTTTTATTTTTTTTGGAGAACCACAAGTTGAATTTATACTGTAAAAGCCTTCGCCAGTTCTGGATCGGGGGCTTACATGTTCAGGCTGCCCTACTTCAAAGCGGAGGATCCGGTGTCGTGGAGTGGTAAGGGCTACTATGATTCAACTAACTCGAAGAAGGAAATCTACGACACGGGAATTGAACTGGTCTTCGAAAACGGAGGCGAAGAAGAGTTGCTGCTCAATGGCATTATGAGTGCGTGGGGAATATGACTAAAACAGGGTAGGCCTTTTCATTTCCAAGTGACTTCAGAAATCGCGTGCGGAGGATATAGAGAACAGTGGCATTTTTTTTCGTTCAAATTAAATTTTCATTTGCCTGAAATACAATTTGCGAAATCATAGGGCGTCTAAAACAGTCAAAAATGTAAAACTATCATTCAAAAGATGACAAAAATGTTCTTAAGCAAAAAAGTTTTGAACGGTTCTATGCTCTAAGCTGCAATAATTATCATTTGTTTAGTATGATGGTCGGTTTTACCGCGTTTTGGTAATCTCGATCCGTAGCCTTGGAAATTTGATAGCACCTGTTCTCTACTTTGTTTGTGGTTGCTGTGGAATTGTTCCATCAGCAGTTGTTCCATCAGCAACCAATCGAACAAATTTTGGTGTAGTTTATCTATTTCAGTTGTTTTTATCAACTAACCCGCCCCAAACTTGATAATCATAATGTATCGGTTGAATCATATTCGAGTTATATTATGGCATCCTTTGACGGACTTCTTCAGAAGTTTCCAATAGATTTTTTTAAATAGATGTGTTCGGCAACGATTTGGTTAAAGAAAAACGCTTCTTGGTTAAAACAACTTAAGATGTCGTTCCAAAATGAGCATGGGTAGTCGGCTTGGTTCTCGGCGCCACCGTCTGTTTTAAAATCCATCGCGATAAAGTATTTGGCGTGTGGGAAAGAGAAAGCGTTCGCGGCCCAAACCACTGCCAGGGTTGACCTAAGCTTCATGTATGAAAAACTCTTACCATACAGTTCCATACGAACCAAAAATGTATGAAAAATTTATGATAAGCATTTTACCATATATGAAAATTGTATGACAAGTATTATTCCATAAACAAAAAAAAATGATTTATTTTCTAAGTTTAATTTCTGAAAAGTTTTGGGTTCTGTTCATAGTCGAACGCAAGTGAAAAACACCTCAACACCTTAATTTTAAAAAAATCTTACAATGCATAGAATACTACCTGATTTGTCTTAGAGCTGTCTTTCACAAATGATAAAGCGAAAGTAACAATCTTCTAAATTTTGGCAAAATTTTTCAACAATGATTATTTTTCAAATGTGAGTTTTTAACTATCAGACATTAATCAAGACACATAAATATGCCAAGCAAAAAAAGGGGAGAGTCTTCAGTGTTTTTGAAAAACAGTAATTAAGCAAAAAGGAAAAATCAAACATTAGTGTATCCAGAACTAAGTTTAGCCTGCAAAAAAAAATTTATTTAGCCTGCAAGAAAAAAAATTTAGAAAAAGTTTGTTTGAGAACAAAATTCAATTCGAGATTGAAAAAAAAACGAACAAAAATATTTGGGGTAACTTCAAAATTTTTGTGTTCCATCAAAAAATGCTAGTCTTACAATTGCCACTATGGGGATTGTATGATAAGCTATATTCAAAAAACAAAAAACTCGGTTTTTTATCATCAGAATATTTTATTAGAATCAAACAATCAAACGGCCACAGAAATCAGTTTATACCATTTTTCAACAATTTTTCGAAATTGTAGGAAAAATGTATGACAATATTTTCCACACACTTGATCTGTGGAATTGTATGGCGAACGCTTTCTCTTTCCCACACGCCAAATACTTTATCGCGATGGATTTTAAAACAGACGTTGGCGCCGAGAACCAAGCCGACTACCCATGATCATTTTGGAACACCATCTTAAGTTGTTTTAACCAAGAAGCATTTTTCTTTAACCAAATCGTTGCCGAACACATCTATTTAAAAAAAATCTATTGGAAATTTCTGAAGAAGTCCGTCAAAGGATGCCATAAAATAACTCGCATATGATTCAATCGATAAATTATGATTATCAAAATTGGGGCGGGTTAATTGATAATAACAACTGAAATAGATAACCTACACCAAAATTTGTTCAATTGGTTGCTGATCATGATTTCAGTTTGAATTTGCCTCAAAATTTTTTGTTCAATTTAATTGACGAATAAGATTAAATGAATAGTTTTGTGCTTTCTGATCATGCGCAGATGTAAAGTTTTACAGAAGTGGATGGTAGTTTTAATGAACTTTCGAGAATTTTTCTGTTGTATGAGATTTTTCACTTTTTTCAAATTGGTTTTCTGATTACTTCTTGGCTATTTTTTTGATCCCCATACTGAAAAATTGAAGAAATGTTTTTATTGAAACATTCCGGTTGGAATGAAATTGAGTCTTGAAAGTCGCGCTGCCTCTCAACCCAGGCTTGAAATGCATAGGCGCGATCTGATTTGACTTTGTGAAAGTCTGGACGTAGAATTGCAGAAGTGTCATCCCGGGTCGCAAAAAACGGAACATATTAAACTTTTGAGGCAAATGCCTGGCCATACCAAACTTCGTTTGCTCAGTTATATATAAAAAATTGCAATATTCTGATCATAAAAAATTAAGAAAAAAATATCAGTGTGAGTCTCAGAGTATCGCCAGTAAACTACCCACAGTGAATTTTCATGGATAATAATCGATTATAATGGATTTTTATTGTCAGTCTCTATAATTTTCCAAAAAAACTATTATTTTTGATTAAATCGTTTGTAATTGATTATATTGGTATGAAAAAATTATGATTAAAATCCTTTTCTAATGGATTATTATCGATTATAATTAATTCTGATTTTTTTTTGATATAAAATATTATGATTATAATACATTTCTAATTGGTTCTACTCGAATAGTTTTGTAATTTTATGGATACTCACATTTATACTGGATGTATAGGAGTAGAAAAACTTTTTTCTTAGTTTGAGAGTCTTTTCAGATTTTTGCTTGGTTAAAAGAGCCTAAACAGCAACACGGTACAATAAAAAACGTTTGTGATATCTTAGGTTGAAAATCTTTATACCCGAAATACCCTCTCTGTCTGTACTCTTGGGCTAACTTGTCATTAAACTGGTGGAGGCCACCCTTTACCGCTGCCATCAAACTATTTCCGAACATGTACATCAGTGGTTTGGGCCCGGGAACGCCTTGTCTTTACCGCACGCCGAATGCTTTTTCGTAAGTGAATGTGAAACAGACTGCAGGGTCGAGAATCGAACCTGCTACCCTTACCCAGTTTTGAACACCCATTAAGGTTATTTTCACCAAGAAGTTTTTTATTTCATCAAATCATTGCTGAGTAAATTTTTTAAACAAAACTACTGAAAATTTCTGAACAAGTCTGTCAAACAATGCCATAATGGAACTCGAATAAGGTTGATTCAACCGATAGATTGAAATTGTTAAATTTGGGGCGTGGTGTTCATTAAAAAAACCTAATTAGGTAAATTATACCAATGTTTGATCGAATGGTTTTTGATCATGATTTCATTTGGAGTTTTACTCAAAAGCTTTAGTTCAAAATGGCTGAAGAACAGGTTTGTGCTTTTCTGATCATGCGCAGATGTAAGGTCGTACAAAAGTGCAGAGTGGTTCCAATGAGTTTTTGAAAAAAAACTTTGACAATTTTTTTTCACGTTGGTCATATTGGTTTTCTAATTTCATCTAGGCTGCTTTTTTTGATCCCCCTAATAAAAAATTATTGTCAAGGTTTTTATTGACACTTACAGGTTGGCATGAAGTTCAGGTATGAAATTCACGCCGCCTCTCAATACAAGCTTGAAATTCATAGGCACGACCAAATTTAAATTTGTGAAAACCTGGACTTAGAATCGCAGAAGTTTCAACCTGGGTCGCAAAAAAGTAGATATACCGAATTTTTGGTGAAAAATGCCTGGCCATACGAAATTTCAATTCTGGACAAAAACTCGCAATACTTTGATAAAGAAAAAAGTAAGATTAAAATATCAGCGCGACTTTCAAAGTACGGGCAGAAAACTACCCGCCGTGAGGTACCATGGATGATAGTCAATTATAATCGATTTTAATTGCCAGTCTCCATAACTTTGAAAGGAAATTGATTATAATTAATAAAAATGGATTAAAATTTTTCTTATTTTTCAAAAACAAAAAATCTTTTTTTTATTATAATAGATTTTTTTTATTACTTGTTTTAGAAAATATAGGTTGAAGTAAAATCCATTTAAACCGATTATAATCATTTTTTTTATTATTTTTTGTAAGAAACAAAGGCTGGAGTATAATCCATTCAAATCGATTATGATCCATTAATATCCAACAAACGTCACTCCTTCGATTCGCTTAACTTGTTGTTTTTTTCTGTGTGCGTTTTACTTGGTTTGACTTTTTCAACTTTTACAGTTCGGTTTTTAAAGACAATTTTTCGAAACTAAAACCTTCTAACAATGCGACCTTAAGAAAACTCTCAAAATCGTCCATAAATAATTATAAATGCTTTCCATAAAAATAACTAGGTTGAGTCGCCGTCTCTCCCGGGCAAGGGCGGCCTTCTAGCCGATTGAACTTCAACCAAATAATCAATCTGGATTTAGTTCAAAATTTTAAATTGGTTAAATTATATAAATTATTTTTGGTCAGGCCAAGTCAACCTCCTTTCACTGGGACTGGGCTGATCTCATCCTCCTACTGGGATTGTTACTGGGATCCTTTAACTTCTTTTCATTTCCTCGTAAATCTTGCAAGCGATTTAAATTCTTATATTTTAATTTAATTGGCCCGGAGTGGCAGCTAGTATGGTAAATGGTGTTCACGAACGAAGAAGACTTCATATAGTCAGTACTTTTGATTTCTACTTTTCTGGGGAGATTGAATTATGAATCTTATAACTTGTTTAGAAGATTTTTTTGTTTGTGAAAACCAAAACCTGTTCATAATGCCCATCCCACAAATAACCTGAAATTTTGTCTCATTATAATCCAATATAACCAATTATTTTGGATTTCAACAACGTGTCGTCTGTTGCGACGGTGTTCTGATAAAATCTAGTTGATTCTCTTCCGTTTTGGTACTAAGTTCTTTTGTAATGTGACCACGAGATCAAATCCGCATGGCGCAGTCACAATTAGAATCGAGCTGCCGCAGCTGAGACGAAATTTTGCACAGTCTTCCACAGGGTCCCCCAGTACCCTGGGAAGACTGGGCGCAAAATTTTAGCGAAAGAGGGATTAGACATAGAAGCTATTTTTGGAAGAGAATGCGTTACCGTATAAGATGAAGAAATCACACGCAATGAAAGAGAAGGTCTTAACAATACAGCAATCAGAGAGCGGAGAGAGGGACAGAACCGCCGGCCAGAAGAGGAGACGCGTTTATTCAAAGGAAGCACACGGGGTAAAGCAGACAAAAAATTAAAGTCGAAATTTTTCTTAGTTTTAGGAAAATAAGGCCGAGAAAGAAAATTATGGACTTAGTTTCGCTGAGTTATGGAAATTGGCGGTGGACGCTTTCCAAAGGGAGCTGAAAATCACTAACCTCCGGTTTTTACTATTAGGCAGGAAACAAAGTGAAATGGAACTCATGGAATTTTTCTTAGGAGCACTTTGACAGTAAGTTAGAACCAAAGTAGGCGAAGTTTTCATATTTAATATGAGAAATGAAGATATTCGAAAATAGTTGTGTATGGAAGCGTTAAATCGGGCAGACGCTCTTCACTTTGCGGAAGATTTATTGGTTGAAAAATTTTACAAACGAATTAGCAGAAGGCTACCAAAAACGTCTAGAAACAAGTTTAACCAAGGTTGGCAGAATCATAAAAGTAGCTAACGAACCCGCTACGTTAATAGAGGACCAGCAAACGACATAAAAAGCCAACGAATTGATAAATGTCATAAATGTTGGACCGAAAGCTAATCACTGAGAGAATTTTCCGGCAAGAAAAATTAGCTGTAATAACTCTAGTGGCCGTGGACACTTCGTGAAACATTGTAAGAAAGTAGAAATAAACCAAGACAAGAGATCACACAAATTTACTCATTTCGAGACCAATATGATAAGCAGTTCGAAACAGATTTAGATGAGGAAGAATTCGGAGTGTTTGAAAACCTAACGGTGTGGGATCGACCAGGAAATAAAAATTGGTAGCTACTGGACATCAAAATGGGCGATCGCCAATGGAAAACAGAAATACAGATAGATTGCGCAAGCCCTAGTCTCGTGCATCTCACAGGGAAAACTTCATGTACTTAAAATCAGGTACATAATTTTAGCAGAAAAATCAAAACCTTTGGAGAGCTAAAATATATATAGTGCGCTGATGACGTCATTAAAATTATTGGGCGCATTTTCATAGACATCGAACCCGACGGCTAGGTCGACTCACAAAGAAGCCGAATTGTTCATTACTGAGAGCGGTCAAAAGGATATCATTGTGAACAAAAAACTGCCTCTACTGGGCTTCGAAGTGAGGCAAAATTAGATTTCAAGGAGTGTGAACGAAATAAGTGGAAAAAAAGTCTTCAAGAGCTCCAATAAGGAGCTGTTGAGTTTCTTATAAATTTTAACTGAGAAACTGGCAAAATGTACAACTTTACCGATGGTTATAACCGCAGAACGTGATAGGTCAGTAAAAGTAGCTCTAAATTTTACGCCTTCAAAAAAACAAATCTATCGGAATCTATCGTTTATTTTAATGTTAAAATTATCGCGACCCGGGGTCCCAAAGAACGTGTTAAGATTTACGAAAAAGATTTACGAAACGTGTTAAGAGTACTTGACGAAATCAAGGCCGCTGCGAAAAAAAATAAAGGCACTTTCCCAACCTTTTTTGCAAAAAAAATCCAATACTTGAGGTTTCAGCCCTCATATGAAGACTTTGTGCCAGTCGAGAGAAGAGTTGAATCTTTTGTGAAGATGAAACAACCTGAAAAAAGAAAAGATATTAGATCTCTGATTGGATCAATTAACGAACTCATAAGATTTATCTCGACTTTAGCTGCCACCACAGAACCGCTTAGTAACCTAATGAAAAATATTCACAATTCGAATGTGGAACGCATATAATACAGCGTAATACAGCGTTTGCAGAACTTAAAAAATAGTCAGCGACTTCGTTAAATTCATCTTTTTGATGTGAACAAAGGAAACTCGTGTCAAGTGTGACCTATCTAAACACGGCCTAGGTGCGGCCCTAGAATAACTACATATCGATGGATGGAAACCCGTGTCTTATGAATCCAGATTTTTAAACGAGGCGGAATTAATTACAGCATAAAGGAGTTAGAGTCTCATTGGCGGTATGGGCAGTTAACCATTACCAAAATTATTTTTCTGGCATGTTAGGCCATATAGGCCGTTTCAAGGCATGTTAGGCCATATAGCCTTAGTGTCGTATTTCTAATAAGAAAAGAATACACAACTACACAAACACGTTTGGTAAGATAGGTACATGAATTGTTGCCATTCGACTACGAAAAAGAACACTTCCCGGAGAAGCACATGAGCTTGATGACTATTTATCTCTGCGCCAATTGGGAACGGCCCAGAGAGCGTCTCAGCTGGACAATACAATTGTGGTAGTGCAAATTACAGCTGTGAAACGGCTGCTAAAAAAAACCGTCTGCTATTGAGAACGTCAGCAAAATGGAAAGCCAAAATGACAGACTAGTGAGAACAGAACCCGAATTACGGAATCAGATAGAATGGGCAGAGGGAAAACTAATTGACACGTTTCGAAAGTATCAATTGATCAAAGTTTGTACTGCAAATCACAAAAGAGCAGGCCACTCTCGAAACTGTGATTTGATTAATCCGTTACGGATGAGCAAAAATCAAACCAATAAAACAAATCATTCGGAAAATAATCAGAGGCAGGATGCCCGGAAATTTACGACGAGGGCAGATATAAACAGGGGATAGCAGATTTGGTCAAAATTACTAGCGACTCTAGCGGAACGATGGCGACGCACGACCCAGATATACCCGACCAATTTTCCGCTATTGGCATGACAGAGGAAGATCAGCACCAGATCCTCGAAGAACTTGAGAGTTTAGTTATCTCAAGAACTTGCCCCGCAAGAGAGGAAAACGGTGGTTACTCGAAAAACCTCGAAGTACCAGAAGGTACTACGACTATAGACTAAAACGAAGCTTTATAAACTTGATGAAACAAATGCAGTTAAATTGATTGAAAGTAGAAGAAGGTTTTGATTTAATAGACGGGGGGATTGTAGTGGAGTTTGTGTAAAACATTTTTATTTTATGCCATTACGCGACCAATTAACATAGTCAAAGTCATCGATGTAGTTAGCGTTAAGATGACGAATTCAAGTTGATTCTTCTATGTTTTGATACTAAGCTACGTTGTTATGTGACCACGAGATCACTTCCACAAGACCAAGGCCCCTTTTTTATCCAGAGGCGTTTCGACGCCAACAATACTTATATTTATATCATTTTGGTTAACAAAAGAATTGAAACTTTTAACGAAATAAACAAAATAATCGAGAACGTGGTTTTTTTGAAGTTGTGAAAGTATATAAATACACTCAGCAAGACAGACTGAATAAAAAAAATAAACTTAATTCAAGCTGTTAGAATGAAAAAGAAGGTGGCTATTGACGAGTAGAAAAATAAACATTTGTTTTGTGCGTAAACAGTAAGCACCTACAAGTATGGAAATGGCTTCTTTGTAAGGTTTCATTTTCATCAATTTCCCATTGATTTCTACAGATATGAAAATCGACTGTTTTTTCCTTACAGTAACTTTTTAAAACTTATTGATATGTAATGGATTTTTGTTTCATTTGAATAAGTGTTTGATCAAACTGAGTCTTTGATTTGGGCATTTTTGGTTACAAAATCATGGTTTGAGTTACAAGTATTGGTTATTTTTTCGTTATATACACAGTAGATTTTTCTGTGACTTCGATCAATGGTTGACTTTTAGTTAGACAAGCAAAATTGGTGTATTTTGGTAATTATTGAATGTATTAACTGTACTTTAAGATGTCTCAAAGAATTTTGTTCATATTTGGTTGTGATTTAAATCTCAATTTTCTATACTCCTAATTCAAATTTTAAATTGCTTTAGTTTTCTTCTTCTAACTTATCATTTAAATGAAGATTAGCGCCACAAATAGTAAGAAAATAATTTTCAGGAAATTCTATTTTGTCGCATCTGCTACGTGTTCATAGAAAACAGGAACTTTTGCGATGATAATTATCCAAAGCTACCTTTTTTGGAATCTTAAAACATCAAGAACTTCATGAAAACATTCACAATTAATACTTTTGAAAGTTTTCAGTTCATGGTTTTGATATCGGCCGATATCGGTAGGCAAAACCCTCGGTAGTTTTGTCAACATCACAAGCCCTGTACTTTGTATGCAGAAAAATTTGATCGTCATAAAACCAGTTATGTTGTGTCAGACCTTCCTGGATACTTTATCCGACCATTAAAAAAAGGGAACACCTTTGTATTCCAGTGTTTTAGTTTTTTTGCTTTCCAGGCAAAAATCATGTATCTCAAACTATCATCGCAATGGGTCCAATGATTCATCAATTTATATCGGGATTCAAGCAAATTTAAAAAAATGTTTCAAAAAATCTCAGTACCGAGAAGGACATGTTTGAATATTTTAGTTTTGAGACAAAGTTTGAGCTAATGAAGCAAGCTAGCAGCCCTACAATAACTAATTATTCTTAATTTAGGCCATGAAAATTTATTTTCTCAATTAGAGTTTGTTTTTGGAGCTTTTGGTGCCATCTTGGAAATCGAAAACTTCAAAATTTCTGAAAAAAACCTTTGAAAAAAATTGGAAGTTTCTTTTTCATGATTTCGTTTCAGTTTACTGGAAATTTTTTGCAAGAAGTTTTGTCACTTTTTGCCTACTTTTTTATGACTGCTGAACATGCCAAAGTTTCGTTCAGATTTTTTTATCACACCTCTTTATTCAGATCGTTTCATCAGATCTTTTTACTTGCACAGTAGTCGGCTCTCCTTGTTGTGATTGATTTTGTTGTTTGCCGCTGATGCTTTTCTTTTAATGTTGATTTAATTCAAAGCTCACTTTTTGCAAAGAATATGTTTCTATAGTTCCAATTGTGTGTTTTTTCACATGTGATTACTCCCCTTTTACAGAACTTGAGCAATATAGTTTTTTCTTATGATAACCAAGCTTAATTGGCGTTTTTTTTGTAATTTTTGAAAAACCTCCCAGGTCGACCTTCATAAAATTAAAATGCTAATTATAAATTTTTAATATGGTTTGTATGACTGACGCTTCTCACTTTTTCTGTGGCAAGACTAAAAATTTTGCATCAAGGTTTTTGAAACTTCATTTTGCCTCAAGGTTTTTGCAACTTCATTTTGCCTCAAGGTGTATGGTTAATGATTGATTCAATTTTTTTTAAAATTTTTTTACCGTTTTTTTTGTGTATGTGTTAGTATTGTCTGAAGCAAAACAACTGATTGGGGGCTCAGATATTTTGCCAAACAGCTGAAGTTAACTGCTGTAAATTAGTCTGAAAACTAAAAAAAAACCATGAACAAGTGGACCAGCTTTTCTCGACTCCAAAAGTTTTTCAATATTTGAAAACGGGCCGTGCTGGCTTAATGGTGTTCTCCCAAACGATTACAGTTTGCTTTTGTAAATTTTTATAAATAACTCTGTAACTAGTTATCTTTTGGAAACAATTTATTAATATATTAATTTCAATCTGATTCCAATCTAAACCCCCGTAGAATTTTTTAACCAGTTACAAAAAAATGCGTGGAAAAAACCCACGCTGTTGCGTAATTATTTCGCACTCAATGAGATTTATCTCAACTTAAAAAGAAACTAAAAAACTTGCAAGTGAAATTTTTCCGCCTAGTTTAGAGAAAAAATACTAGTCATAGAATTCCGTATAATTATCCGAAGATATGAAGTGTATGAACCAGTTTATAGAAACTATATGAGTCAATAAATGAGCTCTACTAACAATTTGGTAAATTTGAGTTCTCTGAAACAATATTAATTCAGTTTAAACAAAACGTTCCTGTGCAAAACGGTGATTGATTCAAGATTGGCCGCTGATTAGTTTTACTGTTTTAATGCTAGGTCCGACTCAACAATAAATGAATTTGCGCAACATCCTCTCAAAGCGGGAAAAAAACTTACTCGCATTTCAATTTGTAAATTTATTAGAAACTAAACATCTCTGGGAATCATGCAAAATCTACGACGAAGATACAAATTTTTACAAGCTGTCGTCAGAATTATATCTTTTTGATGTTTTCGAATAAGACAAGCGAAGTTGATTAATCATAACATAGAATCCTCAGAATCTCCACGAGCTTTAATTTCGCTGTCAACCATGGCTTGTTGGTTCCACATCTCGGAATAAACACTTCCAGGAGTGTCTATCAGTTCCTGATGGGTTCCTCTCTCAACTATGACCCCGTCCTTGAGGACCATGATCATGTCCGCATTGACCACAGTGGACAGTCTGTGGGCCACTACCAGAGTGGTCCTGTCTTTGCTGACGTCATCGAGCGCACCCTGGATATTTCTTTCTGTCTGAGTGTCCAGGGCAGAAGTTGCCTCGTCCAACATAATTATTCTGGGTGCCTAGAATTCACATTAGCTTGTAAATATACGCAAAGACTATAATAAAAAAGATACTAAATTTTCTTTTTCATGTTACCATTAATGTCATTTGTAATCAAGATTTGCTAAGCCCTAGAACCTCGCTCTATAGTGGTTATTTAAACAAGTTTTGTGCAAAACTAATTTTTCTAACAATGTTTTAAACTACTTTAATCAGGCAAACGGCAAACCCTTGTTAAATTAAATTTCACTGCAAGTACATGGTACGCACTTCAAATCTCGAGGAATTTGAACTCATGTTTTCAATCAGAGGGTCCCAATTTTGTCCTTTTTCTACTGTGAACATTTCAATCATGTCATAGAATGTTATCTGACCTTGAGAACAGTCCTGGCGATTGCCACCCGCTGTTTTTCTCCCCCACTCAGCTTCTGACCCCTCTCGCCAACTTTAGTCTCATACCCGTCCGGGAATGTCTGGATCCTGTCGTGGATGTCGGCCCTTTCAGCAGCTGCTTTCATTTCGTCTTCGTCTGCGTCTGGCCTTCCGTAGTGGATGTTATACCTCAAAACAGAAAAAGAATTATGCAGTCCAGAGCGATAATTCGTAACAGGCGACAATTTGTAGCAACAGATTACGCGGTTAATATTGGTTCGCTAGTACAATACAACCCTTGTCGCATCTAAGCGCAACAGAGGAAGTCGGATCTAATGCCTTGTTACGAATTGCTGTCTGTATTCAATTGTCATACAATCATATTTATACTTATACAACCATAATTGGATTACAAAGTACAAAAAACTTTATGTTACGTTACTCTTATATAAGGCGATTTTTGTGAAGAGCCATTTGCCCTATTGGACACTGGTAAAAACTGCCACAAATTATAAGAAAAACTTCAGACATTTACAATAATGACGGCGCAAATTACTTGCATTTTCATGGTACAGTTTCAAGCTTACTTGCACCCAAAATTTTCGAGTTGCCTTTTAAATGATTTTGTATCTCAGAAGTTGATTCGAATTTATACTTGTAAATGTGGTAGTACAGACTTACAATAAGTGCAAGGTTTTTTGAGGTACTTTTCAAGTCATTTAAGCATAAGTTTCATTCAAAACTTTATTGAAGTTTGCAACTCTGCGCGCAACAAGAGAGTCGAACTTGTGACCTGATGTCTGGAAGTCTGGTGCTTTAACCACTCGGCCATTTCTACCACTCACCCGATGGTATCACTGAATAGAACAGTGTCTTGGGGCACGACGCCGATGCTCTTGCGGAGACTGTGCTGGGTCACTTTTGTGATGTCCTGTCCGTCTATTGAAATGCACCCCCCTTGGATGTCGTAGAAACGGAACACCAGACGGATCAAAGTACTCTTCCCGGACCCGGAAGGCCCCACCACCGCGACCGTCTTTCCCGCTGGAACCTGTAATTTGTGGATGAAGTTTCACAAACTGCTCTTAACTTTGTCGCTTATCATTGCGATCATTGACAAGGGTAACAATTAGATTTTCTTCTTGGTCTGTAGATCCTTGGAACATTGGCGTATTATCATTTGAATCCTTATAAGAAGAATGCTTTATTCTAAGAACTTTTGGAGCATCAAATGATAAAACTTTCCGTTCGGTCAGCTTGTCGCCGACATAATTTAGGATACGGAGCTCTTACCACGTTCAAAATTCCTAGCATACAGATTTTCACCCTAAGAATAACATTGTAAGCCATACACGGGCGGATCTAGTTTTTTGAGGGGACAAAGCGCATTTTCAAAAAAATTTTTTAAAAAAATAGACAAATTTTTTTAAAAAAAATTTCTGTCGACCTATTATTTAACGTATTTTTTTTCCAGTATTTCGAAGATATTAAGTGAGTATATACATACTTCCGTTGGATTTGTTTTTCAGACTATCTACGATCAGAATAATAAATTTCAACAGAACATTTTAATATCTCAATTAGGATAACGACTTCCCGAGATCTAATGTAAAAACAATTTACCTGATATCATTTTTGGTAAGTTCTGAGGGTTTGAAAATTGCTAATTGGCCAAATCTGGACATATTTATGCAAGTTTTTGAGGATTTATCTATTATGATAATAGTGTAAGCGCAGATTGTTTATGATGATTTATCCTGCTCTCAAAATCGTTCCGAAATGATTTGAGACATTTAATTAGTTAATTCAAGTCATTGGTCACAAAATTCAATATACGTCTCAAATTGTAACAATTATTATTTCATATTAGAAAACAAACAAATAAATCAGAATTGTAAAAAATTGTTTTTACCTTTGCGATAAGCAAGCGTTATCAAATTGGAACTTCGTACTTTTTTTAAGTAACCAACTTCTTTAACAAAATTGTTGAATCACTTCTTCAGATTTTTTGTCAACTCTGTTGAATTTCCAATCAACATAAATTGTTTGAGTATAATCGCATTTAAAATACTTACAATTTTTGTATCCTATAGGTAAATTTGACCACTCGAAATTTGTCAAGTTTCAGTTTTTTGTCCACTAGAAACCCGCAATGAGGTTCTATGGATATTAATTGATTATAATCGATCTTCATGGTCTGTCTGAATTCTAAAAAAAAACACAAAATTCTAAAAAAAATCGACTGTAAAACAAATAAAACATAAATCATCTCAATCCATTATAATGGATTATAATGGATTATAATGGATAATAATACATTATAATAAGTTATTATGAGTAAGAGCTTGGTTTTCTAAAACCAATTTTGCAATTGCTAACTTGTAGTTTACATTTGGTTACAGCAAAAACTTGTATTATTTTCTGATTGACTTATTTCTACTTGTCTCCCCTTTCTCCTAAATAACTTACACTAACTCCCACCATTCTTTTTTTTACTTACCACCACCTCTTTTCGCCACCACTTACCCCTTACTTACAATTACCGTAAAATTCGTGAAAAATATCTACGTGTGGTGGAGGGGTGGTAGGTGAGGTTAGGTTAACGAGCTACGAGGGGATAACTACGGGTTAGGTGGGGGTTAGGTGGGGATTAGGGTAGGCGGGTGGCGTATATGGGGCTGGGTAGTTGGGAGTGAGGACAGTTGGGGGCTAGGTGGGGGGGGGGGGTAGGTGGGTTTGGGTAGGTGGGTGGGGGTAGGTGGGTGGGGGTAGGTGGGTGGGGTAAGTGGGGTGGGCTATGTGGGAGGGGTGGGAGGGTTAGGTTGGGTCTTAGGTGGTGCTGAGGGTAGGCGGGATGTAGGTGGCGTGGGTAAGTAGGTTAGGGGTTTTGGGAGGGAGATTGAGGGTAGGTGCAAGCTTAAAGTTTCATAAAATTTAACTAAAAGTGAGTAGTTTCAGAAAAAGCTGCAAGCTATGCAGAAAAATTGTAACCAAAATTTATAGAGATGATAATCCAATGTTTTTCATTATAATCGGTTGCCTGGTCATAAAGTGTAATTATAAAAGATTATAATGCCAACCTTTTTGACCATGAAAATCGATTATAATCGATTTTTGTCCATGGAACCTCAGTGCGGGAAGGCTTGCTTCAATCAAACGGTTTTTCGGTTTATAAAATATCGACTATATTACCTCGTTTTTTATACTTTCAAGGACAAAAAACAGTTTTCTATGCGCGTGTGTGTGCTTCCAATTGAACTTAAATTTTTCGAAATTTAAAATGTATCAACGGTTATGATTCTAATGATATTTTGTTGCCTCAACGAGTGCCTTCGTAAGTATTATTGGCTTCCTTTTTTGCAATTTAATACTGAGTGTACTAGGTTGTTCAATTTTTTGAAATATTTCTGACACATTGAACTTCATTTAATTCCAATTGAGCTCAGCTTTTTGGTAAATGAAGAGATTTAATTTTTCGACGATTTAGCAAACTAGTTTCTTGATTTAGTGGTTTATCTCAGGTTCAATCAGCTAGCTGACCTTGATATATCTGTGCTGTAATGCAACTACATCTTTGTGTTCATCAAAATTTTACCTGCAAAAGCTTTTCAGTACTTTTTAATTGGCAGTAAAAACATTTGCGACTAGTGCTTTGCAATTATCATATTTAAATTCAATTTCAAGTTTAAGAATATTTTCCTGTGCTATTAGACACCGACAGTTATAATATGGAATCATAATATGAAATATTGGCTAATTATAAGGTAAAAATTCATAATAAAACAAGATAGCTTGTTACTGTGCAAGTAACCCAGAATGTTTAGAACATAGTCTGAAAAAATTACAAAAAAGTTTTCTCCAAATTACCAACGTTTTTTTCGGCGTGGTGTAATAAAAGGAGCTAAAAAAATTGAAAATTAGGTTTATTTGACAGCCACACTAAAAGCAGCAACATGAAAAACAATTTTTGAAGAAAATTTTTCAGAAAAACGAAAAAAATCAAAAAAAATATTCGAAAGTTTTTCAAGTTTTTTCAAACATTGCAGTTTTCGAATAAAACTAAGTTTATATGTTTTGAATTAAGCTTTTGTAAGCTTTTAAGCAATTTAAATTTGAATACTTGCTCGCTGTATTCGCTCGAATTAAGACGAAAAATCAAAAATTTCAAACCGGTTTTCCTCGACACTGGGAAAATTTTTTCATGTGGTTCGAATCACGACTGTAAGGGCTCTAATATGATATATCTCTCAACCCAGTCCGATGATTAATTGTGGTACCTAATTTTGCGTGGAAAAATTAAAAAAAGCCAAAATAGACCCGCCTACAAAGTTCCTCACCTTCTTCAATGGTCGGAACAAAAGTTGGTCCTTTATAGAAGTGTATCTTTTTTTCAAGGTACCATATGGGTGGATAATCAACAAAACAATTAGCCTGAAAAAATTACAAAAAAGTTTTCTCCAAATTACCAACGTTTTTTTTCGGCGTGGTGTAAAAGAAGGAGCTGAAAAAAAATTGAAAGTTAGGTTTATTTGACAGCCACACTAAAAGCAGCAACATGAAAAACAATTTTTGAAGAAAATTTTCAGAAAAACGAAAAAAATCAAAAAAAAAAATATTCGAAAGTTTTCAAGTTTTTTCAAACATTGCAGTTTTCGAATAAAACTAAGTTTATATGTTTTGAATTAAGCTATTGCAAGCTTTTAAGCAATTTAAATTTGAATACTTGCTCGCTGTATTCGCTCGAATTAAGAAGAAAAATCAAAAATTTCAAACCGGTTTTCATGTGGTTCGAATCACGACTGTAAGGGTTCTAATATGATATATCTCTCAACCCAGTCCGATGATCAATTGTGGTACCTAATTTTGCATGTAAAACAAAAAAAGCCAAAATAGACCCGCTTACAAAGTTCCTCGCCTTTTTCAATGGTCGGAACAAAAGTTGGTCCTTTAAAAAAGTGTATTTTTTTTCAAGGTATCATTTGGGTGGATACTCAACAAGATCCTTAACATGTCCAATGATGCGTTTTGGGTGCGAAGGAGAGATGATCTGACCTTGAAAGAGACATTTTTGAGGATTGGCTGGTCTGGTCTGTAGTGGAAAGTGACGTCATCAAACTCTATTTCTCCTCCTTCGATATTCAATACTTCACATCCGTCACGATCAGTGACTTCCACCTAAAACCATAGGTTCGAATCCCGACAGTAAATCTATTTTGTACAGGAATGAGGTGTAATATACATAGGCGAAGGACCAAATGGGCGAAAACAAACATCAGTCAATCATATTTCAGTATTCCAAAATTTGGAACGAAAGTGCGAAAATCTCAAAGAAATTAAACATTTACATGGACTTAAAATTATTATTATTAGCCGAATGTAAAAACGGCAGAAACATGCAAATTTTTCAAATTGTCATCAAAGGTTTCGTTATAAAAGAAGGAAAAAATTGCTTCATTTAATTCCTTTTAGTTGAACGGCAATTGATTCTTTTTATTAAGTGACTTTCGACTGTTTTTGTTTTCGAGTCTCTCCCATAAGTTTTTTACTCATTCGGTCCTTCGCCCATGAGAATAACCCCCAAAATTGAATCTTAAATCTGTCACGTATTCTGGTAAACTAAAAATTTAATATGAAAATTCCTTCTGTTGTGTATTACTAATAAAATAACATACATTTTTAAAACGAAGAAAAGTATATATAAATCAATATTACAACAAAAACTAAATATTTTTTAAGATCAAGTATCGGACAGATTGAATATGATGAAAGGGTGGCTATTCGAATGATAGTGCTGGTTTAATATATCCGGGCAAAAAGAACAAAATTGGAAAATTTAAACACGGTTTTTCTAATTAGGCAAAAATGAGAAGACTAAACTTGCTTAGATTTAAGCAAAAATGAGAAGACTAAACTTGCTTAGATTTTTACCAGAAACAATATGGAGCAATTAACTTTAAGAAATGTAAGCCCAAAATTTTACCAAAAAAAGACCAATTTGGTTTTTTAGTCGATCAAAAGTTGCGCCAAAACTATCAGTTCAAGTGCTATCAAAACTATTTCCCAGTGAGCATCTTATGTAGCTCGACAAAACTTGAGAAGAATTTATTTCAAAACTTTTATTTGATAACAAATTTTTGTCATTTCTGCTATGTGTCATACCAATTTTCTGTTTAAGATCATTTTATCAAACATTCAGTGCTCTTTTATGGACATTATAACCTGCTTAAAGTTTGCTGAGTTACATAACTGGCTCATTTTGACATAGTTTTGATAGTAATTAAGCCAATAGTTTTGGCGTAGTTTTTGATTGACTAAAAAGCTAAACTGCCAAATTGATTGACTAAAAAGCCAAAAAAACTGCTTCTTATAAGTTCTGCTAAATTGCGAAGCAACTTTAATCCTCAACATTTTTGTCTAAAAGCAAACTAATGTGAAAAAAGTGCGGTTTTTTTCATATTTTTTTGTTTTGATAATTTTAATCATGCACTGTAGAAGACAGAAGGATAAGAAACTCAAATCAATCAAAAAAGCCAAAAACATCAACGAGTTGCTAAAAGGCTTCGTGCTGAAAATCGAGAACAAAACAAGGCTGCTCGTATCAAAGGAAAGCCTCGAAATCTTTGAGTGCATTTTAAGGGCCTTGGTTTAGTTTTCGTTTTTAGACAATGGGTGACTTTTGAAAAAAAAAATGAATAAAATGCAAAAATTTATCCAAGACATTGCTTTTCTTCATTTTTATCGAAAATTTTGCATTTTTTTGTAATTTTTTTTCCAATATTTGGTCCATCTTTTGTTCGGGACGCCTCTTGTTCTAACAATGAACATCCGATATGCGAAAAAAAATTATGTTCCGTTAATCAAAGTTTTCACACTGTCCTAAACAAACCAATTTTCGCATTTTGAATTTTTTGGTACTCTTGGTTATACCCCCATAAATGATTGAAAAAGATTTATTCATTTATAAAAATATCTGTATGCTCTGCTTGACTCCCCACTTCCCTTTTTTGCGAAAGCTTCATTTTTATACTGTAACCCATGGTTTTTGAAAGCTGTGTATTAAAACCATTTTGCTTGCATTAGATAAATTGACTAACATGTCAATTTTCCTTACAACCAGAGTAGTTGAGCAAAAAACCAAAACTTTCCAGATAGAGCAGAGACATGCAGAAGAGTTTTGTGACTTGTGGTAATTTTTGCAAAGCTTTGTCAATTGTTAATTTAGGTCAGCAATCACGAAACTTTTGAGCTTCTGTTAACTTTTTTAAGCAAAATGTTCCGACCGCAGACAACGTTTTGTCAAAAACCGTCAAAATGAGCGTCTTCAAGGAAGGCATATTTTGCAAGATTACGATAAAAAAACGTTATTTTGCAAGATTACGATAAAAAACGTTATTTTGCAAGATTACGATAAAAAACTTTATTTTGCAAGAATACGATATTTTTTGAGCGCACGCTCCTCCTCCAAATTGGGGCTCCTGTACATTCTCGGCACGCTACCTGATATAGACAAAAAACCAAAAGAAAACATGTCAAATATAGCCCCAGACGGGCCAATAAGGAAGAAATGGCAGACCTCAAACGGAATATATATCTCTACTTTTTTGTCATTTTCCCCGTAAATTGGTTCGAATATGACTAAAATGTGATTTATTCAAGTTTTTTTTTCAATTTCCTGGGTTGATTAATTGTATCCACCCCTGTATTGGATCAACAAAAATGACGTTCTGTTTCTTAAACGCTCTCTCAAAGTTTTAGCTGGTAAATATATCTTTTTAGGATAGGGTCCGTTTATAGCCACAAATACTTTCAGAAATTCAGTCACGGACTATCCGTCATACGAAAAGTTATACACATACTTTTTGCATGAATAGATCCAGCAAGTTTTCCAGGTCTATGAAGGACTGCTGGATCATCCGGTAGTAATTTCCCAGGAAGTTGAGAGGGGAGTAGAGTTGTACCATGTAGGTAGTGTACAGCACGAAACTTCCGACGTCTTGTTGCTTGTACACTATGTAGTATGCACACAAAGCACATCCTAAACCCGAACTGCTAATTTGAGTGGCTTAGATATAGATGAGAAAAGCAAACGACAAAAGCAAAACTCTAAAAGTCTTAATATTATATACTAACCTTCAAGCTTAGCACTATTATAAAAGGCGTACACCTAGGATGTCAGAAAATTGTGTAAGTCTCCACCTCGAAAAAAACTAAGAAAAGTTTTGCTTGTTTCTCAAGATGTTGTACTGTTCAGCAAAATTTTGTTATAAAAAATATGTAAAAAAATAAACAAGCATGTTTTCAAATTTTCTCAATGCCTCCAAAAAAGAGAAAAATACAAAGCTAATTAGAAACTGACCTCCAAATAGACTGGCATAAATTATGAGTATCTGGACCACATTCATGAGTTGGATACTCGCAGAGTTCTTCCAGCTTTCCTTCTGGTAGGATACTAGAGACGCCCTGAATCTGTCAACTTCGAACTGTTCTGCTCCATGGTATTTGACAGTCTCGAAGTTGATCAGCGAATCCACACCCTGACAAATTTCACAAAAATTCACTAAACTCACAAAAGTTCGCAAAAGTTCACAAAATTCATAAAATATCACGCATCATGCATAAACACTAGAACATTCACAGAGATTAAATCCAAATGATCGCTAAAAAACTGAAGTAACATCAAATCAACTTTCAATAACTGTTTTTTTTGCATCGGTGATTCGTTTTTCAGGTTATAATTTGACTTGCGAGGGCAATTAACTTCTAATCGCAAACTAGACTTTTTCCCGTAGACGACTTTTACAACTTTTACGACTTTCTGCTCAGTTGTGCCGTTATGCTCAATTCTGCTGACATGCTCAAATTCTTGAAAATTCAAATAAAAATACCTCTTATTAGTTTTTCAATTAAATCTATTGAAAATCTATCAATTTTTTTTTTGGATTTGTTACTTTCGTAAATTATGTCGCTAACTTTTGTCGGCTGTTTTTCGGTTTCTTTACAATAGTTGAGTTTTTTAATTTTTAATTCAAACATATTTTACTTTAATTGAAAGTCTTATTCTCTAGTTTTCAAATATACCAACTCTAATTTTTCACAGTTTATAGATTTGTTTTTGGTTAAATGGGTTCCGCCTGTCTTATATTCTTATACATATGTTGCGCAGTTTCAAGGGAAACTTTTTAAAAGCTTCTGCCTGATTCAGGAGTAAAGAGTGTTAAAAACTTGGGTTTTAAAAAACTTACAGCTTGAATTTTTTCTTTTTGCTTTTTTCTGAAATTTTACTCCTCTTTCCGTTTTTTTTTCAATTCAGCGGCAATATCTCGAGATGCATTCTTTTTTATTGCATCGCTTTGTTTCAGAGTAGAAGTTACAGGAGTGATAAGTGGTAAAATTTTTATAGATTTTTCATGAGTATAGTTTCGTTTTCGCCTTAACGAGAGTCGACCCAAGTTTCTTTGCCTTAGTTGCCGCTCGGTCTACTATTTTCAATGCTTGCTAAGTGCATTTTTGAAGCTCATTCAAGACAAAAGAATGAAGCATTTGTAGATATAGTTTTTAGCCTTTTTTCAAGTCATTTTGTCAGCTCAATTATTCAAAAAAATATGAAACACTTCTTTTTCTTCTGTTCATTATCAACATCTTTAAACGCAATTTTTAAATTGTATCGCAAATGTTGAGAAGCTCTTTTTTGTTTCTGTGTAGATGTTAGGAGCGTGGGTGGGAAAAGGTTTACACCTTGAAGCGTTTCATGACTACAGTTTTTTTTGGCTAAACGAAGGTCGACCCAAGTCACGACCTTCTTCGCCTTAGCTGCCACTGGCCTTAGTTGTCGCTGGTTATCAATGCTTGCTCAGGTTGCTTACGAACCTCATTAGAGACAAAAGTATGAAGCTTTTTGTACATATCATCAACTGTGCGCAGTTTTATGAAACTTACAGATATTTTCTAAAACTCTTGAGAAATTTTCTAAACACGACATAGAAAGTCTTTGAAGAGAGCCACAAACTTTATTTAATCATTTTGTAGTAAATGCCAAGTTGTTGTCATTATCTTTTTGATCAACAAATCTGAACGAAATGAATTAACCAATAACTGCTCATTTTGACGACCTATTTTTGTGTTTCATGGATTTGTACGCGTAAAAAACTTGTCCAAAAAAACTAATTAACCTAAAAGCTGTGTTTTTTTTTTACCCATTAAGTTGCTCAAGGATACCGATATTGCCAACAATTTGTTATTAATTATAAATAGTAGCAAAAATTTGAACAGTCAGATATAATTAAAAAGAGCGAATGACCTTTATCAGACAATTTTTGCATGTAAAAGCTTATTTTTCAGACCAAAAGTATGTCTCAATGTCGCCTAAAAAATCAAATTTGCATGCAAAAATTGATCAAAATTGGCAGATTGCTCTTTTTACTTATTTCTGTCTGTCCGAACTTTTCGCAACTGTCAATATAAAACTGCCTCAAAAAATCTTGGTATGCCGTTTAGAGACTAACTATGGTTCTGGTCTGGTTGTCGAGTTTATTCGCCGCTCGTTTGAACTTCGTCCTCCACTCAGACATGAGAACAGTGGCTAAGATGTAGAGTACAAGACAGCCGAAGACCATTAAGCCGAAGAAGAAGTTGTATGCAAACACAAAGTACGCTACAGTAGTCGGAAAGGACACTCTTTCTCCTAGCAACATCCCCCGAACCACACCGATTTATTTGGCCGAGCTCGAAAAAGTTGACCAAAGTTTGAAAATTTTCTTAAAGAAAAATCTCATTTATCTCTTGCTGAACACTTTAGATCCGTGTCTTTGTTCTTAATAGATTAATTACTTTACATTCAAATTTCTATAGCTCTGTTTGAAACACTATAATTTGAGAGTATCAATTTTAAAACAGCAGAAGGTGGTATAAAAGTGAAGTTTTTTGGAGGGAGGGGAGTTGGCGGGTGATTGAAAGTGGAAGAAGGCTTGGAGAGGAGAAAGAGGCCTATTGCGATGAGAATGTCTGCGAAGATCGGCAGTACAGAGAAGACGACGTATGAGAGGAGAGTGTTCAGACTGGTGTTGCCTCTGTCAATCACGCCCAGCACCTCCCCCGTCTTCCTACCTGATAAGGGAAAATATCAGCGGCTAATTAAATAGGACAGCCGGTTTACAAAGATTCAAGTAAAATACAAAAAAATTTGGCTTTTTTTTCATTTTTTCTCTGAAATTGCCGAATTCAGTCTCTCGACGTGCATTCAAGTTTAAACGACAGAAAAAAAAACGATAACGGGAGACACACCACGACTGAATAAACTAAACATTTCATCAAGTTGCATGTTCAGTTTTTTATCATTAAATGAACATTTGTTAATAATTTATGCAACTCGTTTAAATGCCAAACCAGGGAAGATTTTTCCTCAGGGATACTTCAAGGCAGGGGGATTTTGGGGGGTGACGCCCTCCCCCCTCATGGATTCGACACCCTGCTGTCCCAAAAGGTCCCCCTTTAAACTATTTTGAGATATCTATTTTTGGTGACGGACTCTAAAAACTTTCTAAAGCCATTATTTTTCAAATCCGACATCTAAAAATTTTCTTTGGTCAAAATTTACCAGAAAAATTTTGAAATTTGAAATTTTTGCCTGCGGCACAGAAAATTTGGCCAAAATAGAGCCTTTTTAGTGCTTTAGGAGAGCTCGGAAAATCAATATTGTTGACCTAAAAAAATGTCAACAATAATTTTTTGAAAATCTACCTCCCCTCGAGAAAGTCCTAGATTTATGCCTGCTTCAGGGCAAACGTGATGGTGAGAGTGAGCATGACCTTTTTGGGACTTTTTCAGGACTTTAAGGGAGTTTTATTTTTTTTTACGTTTTTGCCATTTTCTTGAAGTTTTGTCAGTCGAAACGTTACGGAAATTCTGATTAACCACTTTTTCAATTCAAAATTTTGGTACCTTTTCCGAGAACGAAATTTCAGCCGGGCTAAATCTATCTTGTTTTTGAAAAATTTCATTGAATGTTTTTGAAGAGCTCAAAATGATGACTAAATTTTCAAAGTTCCGTTAAATCTTCCTTCGCGAGAGTGCTTAACCAAAGTTGGTCGATGGTAGTAGAGCAAACGATAAAACATTAGCAAAAACTATTTAGGCCGGAAAGGGCGTTTAAGGGAAAAAACAAAGAAAATAAGATGATTTTTTTGCGTCAAGTAAATCTACAAATTAAATCAATACTACTTGCAATTACAGGGAAAATTATCTGCAGCACAAGACACGACAAAACATCTCGTGACGTGGCAACTAAGCCAACAGATAATCTTCAGACAAATTACAGTCGGACATTTTGTTTTTTCACTGATTTATAAATTAAATTTCAATTTTAAAAATATCAAAAATTTTTAAGGGTACAAAATCAACCGCGTTCTTTCTTTTCCACGAGGGAAGGGGCTTGTTATTTGTTTAGGTTCCATCATAAAGCAAGTTCAATTCCTTACAAATTTGTTATAACTTTATTACAATTTATGTGAAAAAATTGAGTGGATTCGTGTTTGATGCGTTTTACCGAAATTTTGAGAGAAAAAGCTTAAGCTGAGAAAAAGAAAAATATCTGAGAAAAAGGCATGAAAAGTCTGCGCTGATCTGTAACCGTTGATGTTCTGACAATTGCAACTGGCGAAGAATTTTATATTTGGGATTTGTTTTGGTTTTTCTGTTTAATTTATTTTTGCAAGTTCAGTTACCACAATGAATTATCGGAAATAATAGAGTGATATAGCATTTGAAAGCCCTTGAAGTCATAATTCGAAAAGTTGTCCCAGTGTTGAGAAAGAAAACTGGTTTAAAATTTTGAGTTTCAGTTCAATTTCGATAAAAAAAGAATAAGCTGTGAAAATTCAGATATAATCCGGTAAAAAATTTTCAGGTTTTAGCACCAAGTTCTGAAGGACGTTTTTTAAAAATTTAAACAAAAAATATTCAAAAAAATTCAGAACTTTTTTTTGAAATTTTGCGTCTTTTTGTTGTGTTTTAGTAATTTTTCGACAACAACTTCTCCCGATTTTTATCACACCACGCATAAAAAACGACATTATTTAAAAAAAATCAAATATCAACTTTTTCGTTAGTTCTTTCAAAAATACGGTCGTAACATTCTCGGCTTTTTGCACAGCAAACAGCTATCCTGGTTCAAATAGGTGATTTCCTACAAAAAAAAAATCAAAACCATAGAAACTTTCCAGATTTGGAATTAATCGGTACAGCGTGTTTTCATTAAATGATTCTGTAGGATGTTAGTCTAAAGGTGTTACATAACTTGCAAAACGACTAGATGGATAATAGAGAATGCTTATCTTGCAAGTTTTGTTTTGCTTATTTGGTTTTTGACTCAAGATGTCTTTAAATATTTTGATAAAGTTTGACTATTTTGAAAGTTTGCTATCTTGCAAGATTTTTTAAGCATCTTGCAAGATTCTTAAAAAATGCATCTTTTTCATAGAGTTTTGCACAATCAAATCATTAAAGAAATGCAGCACTCTTTTAATTTTTTTTTGAAAATATCGAAATATCTAGCAAGATGTTATCTAGCAATGTAGAGGCCACCAGAAAAGCTGATGTTTTTTTTTGGTATTCTATTAAGCTTAACTAAATTGTAAACGAACAATTTCATAAAATAAATGGTCATTAGTTGTCGACTTGATATTTCAATAATTATTGGATTACCCTCCCCTCTGTGATCGACTAGGGAAACACCATTTTGACTCACCTAGATGCCATCTGAGCGAAAGACTATGCAAGTGCTGGAAAATATCCACATTCGTTTTCCGAGCAGTGAACAGCTGAACTTTGATCCAGAGAAACGCCCTCATGTTAGACAGTAACCCACTTCCACCGGATCCAGTTCCAGCCAAAAAATAAACCACACAATAAATAACGAGATAATGCCAAGGAATCTTCGACAAGTCTTTTTCCGATAGAGCGTTTACTACTTTTGAATAAAAAATAGGAACTGCCACTTTCACAAATCGAATTGCAATGAGATTCGCAAGCGCTAGTACAATTGCTAACTGAAGTAAGGGGTCATGTTTGGGCCACATATAGGGCCATAGAAACTTCAGTTTTTTCAAACTGTTTTTAAACGTGCTTCTTTCGTAGTCGATTTGAAAATCGTTTTCACTTTCATCCTGTGAAAGGAAGTATTCAAGGTCACCCGAGCGTATTGGGGTCCTTCTTGAGTTTTTAGGTAACCCAGGAGCATAGAAACCAATACAAATTACTACCAAAATATAAAGAATTCGAAAAGCCAAAAGGAATATCTCAACTTTATCCAAAGAATCGGACCAATCGAAATGCCACTTGCTCACGACCATATTAATTAACGGTACCAATTCGAATAAAAAAGCAACGAACCAGAAACAAAAAATGTGAAAACTATGGGAAAATTTGGGTTTTTTGGACCGATCCAGAGCCGTGAGAGTTTCGCATTTCAAGGCGTAACTCGCAAGCCACCACGCTAATTTATTGCTTGTGAGTAAAATGGGCCACATCCATGAAAACTCGTGATTGAAACTCAAATTTGCCAACAATAGGAAACCGTAATTTAAAGGATACAGAAAATTGAGCCAAACAAAAATTTTATATAACCCAGGAAACTTTGATTTTCGTCGTCGTAAATTAACGACTAGACATTCGCCGTCGGGTAGATTTCCATTTTCGGGTGAATTATTCACCTCTGTGAAAGCATCTGAGTTTTGGTTTTGTTCATTTGGAACTGACGGGTTTGCAAACTCTAATTTCGATTTCTTCAAACTCCAAGGCCGAATAAAAATTATACGCAGCAAAGCCAGCAAAACAAGGAAAATTGGGAAAAAAATGTTGCTAGCACAAGTAGAAAACCCACAGTTTTTATCAAAAAAAGGATAAAAATTTTGCCCGCGTGGGCAAAATGGGTACATTTTACAGAAAGGTTTCGAAAAGAGAAGTTCGGATTGTAGACTCCTTAACTCAATTCGTAAATAAAGATTTGCTAACTCATCAACTTCAAAGGTTTTGTGGCTCTTTCAGAAGCACAAAGATGCAATGTTTTAGCATTGATGTAGCTCTGCTTAACTCACAACACGAGACAAGAAAACTTGTTTGCTGAGCTCGCAGTGACTGATAAAACTTCGATACAACTTCAAGACAAGATAATGCAGGTAATAATAGTCCACTCAAATGTTTTGGTAGTTTGATTTCATGTGGTAGGACAATTTTAAACACGTACCGAGCTTTGTTAAAGGTCCCTTTCCTTGTTAACGGTCCAGTATCTATAGGAATTACTAAACGCCCTGACGTTGAACGATGAACCAACCAAGCGAGTAACTTCCCACAGTTGTTGAACTTTGTAATGATGCCTTCCCTCTTGTTTTAAATTCGGGGGGGGGGGGGGTGTTTAGATTTTTTATTATGGTCCAGATAGATTGTGGTTGTTAAATTTTAATGCATCAGCCCAAAAAGAATCAGTGGCGTAAGCTTTAGCTTGTAAAATTGGAAAAATATTTCTCGTATCAGGACAAAACACTGAATATTCCGGGTGCCCTTTAACGTTTGTGTTTTCGATTTTACTTAACTTTTTCAAAAACTTACTTTAACTCAATTGTGATTTCTGCGTTTCGCAGAGAATCTATGAAATGTTATTTAGTCTGTCTAATCAAAGTTAGCTTCTCTTAATTCCTCACATTACAGACTGAGTTAATTTGTTGAGCAAAGCTCTTGTCTGCGAATTTTTGCGCCTAGAAATTTCACATGGCCACTTTTGCAGCCATAATTGGTCAGGCCTCAGCAGACCTGACGCTTCAGGTCAAATGAGAGCTCGTTCTCACAAACTAGCTTTGCCATGGCAGGAGATCTAGTAACCTTACCACAACTCTCAGTGCTTTTAAATTCCCCCTATGAAATTTCTAAAATGATGCATTTAGCGTCTAGTAGCGTAATTACCTTTTCTAATAAAACTCCTTAATTAAATTAGGATGAAAAAAGGAGGCCTATTAAATAGCCGCTTACGCGGAAATAGCACAAAATATATCGCAAAATTCATGTCTTAAACTAGACGAATTGAAATATTTCAGACCACATAATTTTACAAAAAAATTTTACAGGTAAGAATAAGTTTTTAAATTAAGCTAATGACTGCATTATTTTTTGGAGGTACAAAACTTTCTGTTAAAAAAAATTTAGTTGAAAATGAGAAAAAACGCACCAAGCACAATGTTGTTTGCCATTTTTTTTGTTAAGAGTCGGATAAAAATACTTAGAAAAAACTATAAACTATATTGAACAAAAAAATCTGCAGATAGCGAGCCCGCAATTTTTAAAGCAAAATTTTATGCTTATCCACTTTGAATTTGAGATTTTTTGGAGAAATAACGAGTTTTCAGTCTCCGTTAAGTTTGGGTTTAATAAGCCGAACTTTGACGTTGGTAGACTTTTTTGGAATTTGAACTACGAAAGCTGGGCTTTATGTTGATTAAGAACTTGATTACGAATTTCTTAAGATTGGGTGAAAAAAATACCAACCCTTTAAGGCGCAGCGGGAGCAACGAAGAAAAAGGTGCCTATATAGATCTGTATCTGCTCATAAGCTACCGATTAAAATGAAAACACTGGAACAGATGGTTGTTGAGCAAGTCGCTCACAAAAAATAAGCTCGAAAACATCTTTCTTATTCCCCAACACTGAGTCAAATTTTCAACGTTTAATATGACGGAAATTGTATATATTAAGATAATTCTTTCGACAATGGTGATACGGGAAATTAACATCAGCTTAGCATATACAATGACTTATTTTAACAATTATTTTTGTTCCGACTTTCAATACGAAAGTAACGGAATATTTGTGCTCGGGGTGGGTTTTTTTTCCGACAAATTTCGACTTTTTAACTAGTCATTTTTGACGGAATTGTTTTATATCATTCGAAAATTATTGTTCACTTGAGCTCAAATTTGAAAAGATATTTCATCTGTGATTATTTTTCGTAAAGTTATGGGGGTTTAAAGGTTGCCATTTCGGCCAATTTGGGACAATTAACGCGCGATATATATTTCGCATTCTTAACGCGTGAGCGGAGAATTAATTCGTTTTAAAATCGTTTCAAATTGGTTGAAAGAAGCTTATTTGCCATAATTAATTTGTTACCTGGAGCGAAATCTATCCTTTTATACTTTGTATGGCGTGTGGGGCGATGATTTTCACAAAAAAAAATTCAAGTTTTGGAAAAAAAAATTTTCATTTTATTTTTTCTTACATTTAAATTTTAAATGTTATTACTGCTCCATAAAACCTTAAAAGGCAGTCGGAACATTCAGGGCTTCGCCCTGATACGATTAGTTTTGTTTCTTTTGTTATAGAAAAGTGTTAACAAGAGACAAATGTAATTACGTTTTTTTTCATAAAAATTTTGCCCATAAAACTGAAACAAGACTGCTCGTATCAGGGCGAACGTCCCGACTGCCTTTTAAGGTTTATGGAGCAGCAGTAATAACATAAAAAAAATTAAATGAAATAAAATGAAATGAATTTTTTTTCTCTAAAGTTTGAAATGTTTGATGAAAATCATCGCCCCACGCGCCATTTAAAGTACAAAAAGATAGATTTCGTCCCTTGTAACAAATCAATTTTGGCAAAAAAGCTTCGTTCAACCAATTTGGAACGATTTATGAGAAGGATTAAATCTCCGCTTACGCGTTAATAGCGCGAATTATATCGCGCGTTAATTGTCCCAAATCGGTCAAAATGGCCAAAATGGCAATGTTTAAACCCTCATAACTTTAGGAAAAATGATCACAGGTGAAATATTTTTTCAAATTTAAGCTTAAGACAACAATACCTTTTGAATGATATAAAAAAATTCCGTCAAAAATTGCTAGTTCAAAAGTCGAAATTTGTCTGAAGAAAAAAAAACCCACCCCGAGCACAAATATTCCGTTACTTTCGTATCGAAAGTCGGAACAATAAATAGAAGATGGCGAATATCATCTGACAAAAAGTTTCAGAGTCTTCCTTGTATTACATTAAATTTTATAAATTTGTAGCCCAAAAGTGACAATTAAGCAGTATTGTAGATTATGACAAGTATTGTAGATTATGAGGCGGAAAACGAAGATTTGCATAAGCATTTAAAGCTTTTGGCTATTCATTTTTAAACTGAAATCATATTCCTATCTTTCTAAACTTACTTAAATTTTTTTGCTGTTTACTTTAATATGCAATCAAAGCTTGCAATTTTTCGAACATGCAATCAATTTTTTTATTATAAAAATCAGTTACATGATGGCAATTGACAGTATAGAAACAGTTTTTGAATCAACTAGATTTTTACAATCATGACAGGCCTTTTGTGCCCACATATGATGAACTTATCTAACAATTAAGAACAAAAATATTAAAATCTTTCAATGAATCTCCGTTTTTTGCAAAAGGCTGGGGAAGGATTGATTTTTGATAAATCCACGCGACGATAGGTGGCTTAAATTAAATGTAAAATTGAAATTAAAAAAAATATGGAACTTTTTTGCAGGAGGAAAAGTTGTCAGTTTCATTTGTATTGAGTGTACTTGTGGCCATATGTATGAGTGGTGTTTTTGCACCTCGCAATACTTTTTTTTCAGAACTTTGAAATACTTACCTTTTAGTGTTTTAAAAACTGAAAGAAGAAATTTCCTGAATAAATATGCTAAACGCTTTTCTTTTTTTGAAAAACTAAACGTTATTCAGTCAGCAGCTGACACAAATGGGCTATTTTTTCAATCTCTATCCTTGATGACTGAATAGAATTATTTTTACAGTTTGATCTCAGCGTTCAAGTCTGCAAATTACTCGGGTCGATGTTTGCGATTTTTGTTTTGACAAACACATGTCAGAGTTTGATCGAAATTCCATTGTTGAGAAGGCCCTATATTCGAACTCAATGACTGACAAAACATACAGACGATTCGGTTGCAAGATAGCACAAAAAACTGGAATCGAACACAAAGTCGAAGCAAAAGTAAAGTTGCAAAAAACAGTCAAGTTAATCGCAACAAAAAATCTAACTCAGCTTAAAAATGTATTTTTTTTCTGAAAATTCCTTTAAACTTCTTCTTGTTTTTGTTTTACAACTTCAGCAGAAAATGAGTTTTCTATATTTTTTTTCGACAAATTAATTGTCATCATTTGTGACAAGTTAGTTTTGCGACAATTTATTTTCACAATTTAAATTTTCCCATTCCAGTAACAACTGTTATGCTTTGCTTTTGATTTGGTTGAATATTGACAAAAAAATGTGAGCAAAAACAAAAATTATGTTGTTTTTAAGAACAATTTGTTTGGTTGAACATGGTCGGAACGTATTTCCTCGGTCTATAGAATTATTTAAGAAACTTTTCCGCGCTCGAATTTATTTTCGAGTAAAAATTTTTTTTAGTTGAACTGGGTTGAACATTTTTTTCTTGATCCAGCGCGGTCGAAATGTTTTATCTTGGGCAAAGTTCTTTTCGGTCGCTAACACTCTCCGAACGAATTTCACAAAATTTTTTTCTTCGAACGCAATCCGGTCGCAATGTTTTTCCTCGGTTGACAGTTTTGAAACATATCAAACTTTGGTTGAGATGGTCGAAGCGGACCAATTTGTGATCAATTTGATCGAAACTTAAGTAGCAAACTTCGACTCGTTTTCAAACCTGGAACATGTAAATTTTGAAGCGTATGCAGCTGTGTGAGGTCCGAAATTGATTCGGATAAACCCATGAAATAATTCGGAAGAGGACAATTCGCGCAAGTTTGTAGCGATGGCACAAAAACTCCATGACATCATCAAATGAAACAAACTAAGAGAGCTGCATAGACAGAGGTCAATTTTAATTTTCAATCTCTATCCTTGATGACTGAATAGAATTATCTTAACAGTTTGAATTCAGCGTTCAAGTCTGCAAATTGCTCGGGTCGATGTTTGTGATTTTTGTTTTGACAAACACATTTCAGAGTTTGATCGAAAATCCATTGTCGAGAAGGCCCTTTATTCGAACTCAATGACAAAACATACAAGGATTCGGTTGCAACATAACACAAAAAAACTGGAGTCAAACACAAAGTCGAAGCAAAATAAAGTCGCAAAAAACAGTCAAGTAAATTGCAACAAAAAGTCTAACTCAGCTTCAAAACGTAATTTAATCTGAAAATTCCTTTAATTTTTTTCTTGTTTTCGTTTTACAACTTCAGCAGAAAATGAGTTTTCAATATTTTTTGACAAAATAATTGTCATGATTTGTGACAAGTCAGTTTTGCGACAATTTATTTTCACAATTTAAACTTTCCCATTCTAGTAACAACTGTTATGCTTTGCTTTTGATTTGGTCAAATATTGGCAACAGTTTTGTGCAAAAACATAAATTATGTTGTTTTTTAGAAAAACTTGTTTGGCTGATCTTGGTCGGAACGTTTTTCCTTGGTCTATAGAATTTTTTGAGAATTTTTTCCGCGCTCAAATTTAATTTCGAGTAAAATTTTTTTTTAGTTGCACTCGGTTGAACAGTTTTTTCTTGGTCCAGCGCGGTCGAAATGTTTTTATCTTGGGCAAAGTTTTGTTCGGTCGCTAACACTCTTCGAACGAACTTAACAAAACTCTTTTCTTTGAACGCAATCCGGTCGCAATGGTTTTCCTTGGTTGACAGTAGTTGAAACATATCAAACTTTGGTTGAGACGGTTGAAGCAGACCAATTTGTGGTCAATTTGGTCGAAATTTAAGTAGCAAACTTCGACTCGTTTGCAAACCTTGAACATGCCTTTTTTGAAGCTTATGCAGCTGTGTGCAGTCCGAAACCGATTCGGATAAACCCATGAAATAATTCGGTAGAGGAAAATTTGCGCAAGTTTGTAACAATGGCACAAAAACTCCATGAGATCATCAAATGAAACAAACTAAGAGAGCTGCATAGACAGAGGTCAATTTTGATTTAAAGCTGATCAGCCGTACTTTCAGTGTTTTTCATTTCATCGCTGCAAAAACTCCTTATCATTTAATTGTTTACAGGAAATGAAGGCTGAGATTTGTCATAAACTTTTGAAAAAGCATCTAAAAACATTCCATGATCCCCGCAATTTTTTTCTTTTTCAGCAAAATTTACTAATTTTCCTACAATTAATTCCTAATTAACTACTTATATTAATTAGTAATTGATTAGTTAATTATTAAATATTGACTATTTAGTCTATATTAATCATTACTATACTACTAGTTAGTTACTACTCACTAACTTCTAATTACTACTTACTAATTTTTTAGTATCACTAATTTTCTAATTTTTTTTAACAAATGCGATATACTGAACAAACATTAGTTTCAGTGTTAGATGCACCAAAAATATTAAACAAAATTGCTTGTGTCAGGACGAAGCCCTGAATTTTCTCACCGTCCTTTAAGGTCTATGGAGCAGTACTAACAGGAAAAAATCAACTGTAAAAATTAAATTTGAGTTTTTTTTTGTGAAAATCAACCCCCCACACGCCATATAAAAAACTAAGTGACACATTTTGCTCCTTGTAACAAATCAAAAAAGGCAATTAGGCTTCTTTCAACCAAATTGGAACAACTTCTAGGACGGAATAAATCTCCCTTTACACGCCCGCACTCTGTAAAAAGAGAAGATATTAGGTTATAATGGATTTTTATTGTCAGTCTTCATAAATTTCAAAAAATATTGATTATAATCAATTTAAAAAGGATTAGAATGTTACTATTCTTTGAAACAATAAAAATCATTATAATCGATTATAATCAATTATTTTAAGGAAGTTATTTTTGTTCTCAAAATTTATTGAATTATAATCCATTATAATCGATTATAATCCATTATTTTTCAACAAACGTCATCGCTTCCTTTCGTTTTAATTTTGTTTCGTTTTTGTGATTTTCAGTTGGTTACCGAACTAAAAGAAACTTAATTTTGTACTTATAGCCACTAGCAGATTTAGGAAGGGGGCGTCGGGGGGACGACGCCCCTCCTCATCGATTCGGTCCTCTGCCGACCCAAAAGGTCTCCCCATTTTTTTCTCACTATTTTGAGATCCCCCACTATTCTGAGATCCCCCATTATTTTGAGATATACTTTTCTGGCTTACTGCCCCTAAAGTTTTTTAACGGCGCCTAATATATTTTATTTTTGAGGAGGGCGCGCGCCGTAAAAAGCATTTTTTGGTCAAATTTTTCCAAAAAGTGTCAAAAAATGCTTTTTTTTGGCCAGTTTATTTTTTAAGAAATTTTGCCTGCGGCGCATAAATTTTGAACAAAACAGGGTTTTTCATTGCCTCGGGAATACTTGAATCAATCTAGCCAAGTTTTATAGGGTTTAGGAGATCCCCACCCCTTGCAAAAATCCTAGATCCTCCCCTGGCCCACTGCTTCTTATTCCTACTGTGTTTTCATGCAGGATAGTTAAACTACAATCCATTATAATAGATTTTTCCTGTGAAATAAATTTCGATAGAAAAAGGGATTATAATCTTTTAGAATGATTATAATAGATTATAAGAGATTTTAAAAGATGATAAGAGATTTTCGGAAAAATTATAATTCATCATTATTTTTTAAATTGTCACCAAAAAAGTTATTATGGATCATAAATCGTTTAAACATCTGAAAATTGCCCTTATAATTATTTATAACTTTGTTTAAAAAACGATTTTAATTATAATATAATCGAATGTTTATTCTTTATTGAGTGAGGGCGATAATTGTGCGAAATGTATCGCGCGTTAAATGCCCCAAATTGGACAAACTGACAATGCTGAAACCCTATAACTTTACGAAAAAAATTCCAGGTTAAATATATTTTCAAGTTTAAGCTCAAGACAACAAAACTTTTCGAATGATAGGAAAAGTTCCGTCAAAAAAAAAGGCCAGTTAAAAAGCTGAAGTTTGTTTGCAGTAAGAAAACCACCCCGAGCACAAATATTCCGTTACTTTCGTTACGAAGGAGGGAACAATAACTTTATCGAATTAATAACTCTCAAAACGGAAAATTGACCAGTTCTGAGCCATCAAAGTCTGCGGCAACAACAAAAAATGGATTTCACTAGAAAAGCTTTCAAACAGGTTAAGCTCCAGGATAGGTTACTCTGAAAATTCAAATAGAATATTGTTCCGATTTTCTTAACGGAAATAACGAAATATTTGCGCTCGTGGTGTTTTTGCGCTCGAGCTTAAGTTATGAGGATTTAACGATTGCCGTTTCCATCAATTTGGGAAAATTGAGCGCCATATTTTTCGCGCTATTAACGCGTAAACGGACATTTACTATGTTTCAGAAATCGTTCGAAATCGGTTGAAGGAAGCTTAGTTTCCATAATTGATTTGTTACCAGGAGCGATATCTACCATTTTGTACTTTATATGGCGTGAGGGGGAGGATTTTTATTTTCATTACAATCAATTTGTTCATGTTAAGACTGCTCAAAAGACCTCAAAAAGCAGTCGGAACATTCAGGGCTTTGCCCCCAAAACGAGCAATTGAGTGGTTTTTTGATCCGACTTTTGTCAGAAGAGTGACGGAATATTTGTGCTCGAGGTGGTTTTTTTTCAGACAAATTTCGACTGTTTTGACTGACCAATTTGGACGGATTTTTCAAAAGTTCATTCGAAAGTTTTGGTTCTTTTCAGCTTAAATTTGAAAATATATTTCAACTGTGATCTTTTTTCTTAAAATTATAGGGGCTTAGACCTTGCCATTTTGACCAATTAGGCACATTTAACGCGCAATCCATTTCGCACAATTATTGCGAGAGTGGAGATTAATTCCGCCTTAAAAATTGTTCTAACTTGGTTGAAAGAAGCTTAATTGCCATAAGTGATTTGTTACTAGGAGCGAAATTTATCAACTAGTTTTTTATATGACGTTTGGGGGATTATTTTCACAAAAAATCTCATACTGAAAAAAAATGCGTTTCATTTTTATTACAGTTATTTTTTCATAGTTTTACTCCTTTAAAGACCTTAAAAGGCAAACGGAACATTCGGGGTTGTGCCCTGATGCAGCAGTCTTGTTTTGTATTTAGGCAAAATGAAAAGCAAGACAAAATCGAGAATGTTTGCTGCGCTTTTGTGTGCTTTGTCAGTTTCACGGGTGTCAAAGAACCAAAACATTTGGATTTTCAGTCCTTCTGGAATAAAACTACTCCTTGTATAACCCAAATGATTCAATTGGATGAAATACTTTTCCAAAAGAACAGATTGCTCCATAATACATTTACTTTAAAAAAATAATAGAAAACAAATATAAGGTTACTAGTGTTTAGGGAACAATGTTATTGAGGTCCAGGTATTTTAATGAGCCGACATTTTTAACAGACCAATATTTAAGCACCGGAAAAGATATAATTACTCCCGGAAAATAAGTACTTAAAACACATTTAAAAATATTAACAAGTACTTTGAGTTCAACTCGAATGTACCTTAACGACAACTTCTGATGCTCTAATCATTTGCATACAGGGAACTTGGAATTGACAAGTCGGATTTTTCGAAGTAATTTTATATGTTGTTGGTTATCAAAAAAAGATCAAAAGGTCAAGTTCGAATTACACGTGTGTTGTTATTCCGTTTTTCAATAAAAGTGACGGAATATTTGTGCTGGTTTTTTTTTGACTTTTCAACTAGCCATTTTCGCTGGATTTTTTGTATCATTCATAAGGTTGCCTTTCCTGGTATATACCCAAAATGTTTGTATTGAACTGTACAATAGCGTGTAGCGCTTCATTTCACAAAAATCTCATTAAAATTTTTGAGTAATTTTCAGTTTTTTTTTAAATGTAAATGATTTTTTTTAAAGCAAACACTACTGCATAGACGTTGAAGGGCATTCAAATTATTGAGGTTTTTGCCCTGATAAGATGATTTTGGTCAATTAAATAAATTAATGGACTTTTGATGTGATTTTCCACTAAAGAGTTATTCAATTTTTTCTATCATTGGAAAAAATTGCATTTTTTGTTACATTTGATTTTTTCGTAATATTACTGCTTCATAGATCTTAGTAGGCAGTCGGAGTGTTCAGGGTATTGCCCTGATGTAAACAGTCTTCTAATTTATTTAGGCAAAATGAAAACAAAACGAAATCGAGAATGTTTGCTGCGTTTTTGTGTGCTTTGTCAGTTTCACGGTTTTCAAATAACCAAAAAATTTGGATTTGCAGTCCTTCTGGAATAGAAGTAGCCCCTGTATAATCCAATTGATTCAAGCGGACGAAAAACTTTTTCAAAAGAACAGATTGCTCCATAAGTACACTAACTACAAAAAAGTAACTGAAAGCAAATACAATGATACTAGTGTTCAGGGTGCAATGTTATTGGGGTCCAGGTAATGAATCGACTTCTTTTAACAGACCAATTTTTTAGCACCAGACAAGAAATAATTACTCGCAGGAAAAGTCTGTACCAAAAACACTTATAAAAATAATAACAAGTATTTTGAATTCAACTCGAACGACACCTTCTGATGCTAATTTTTTCATTCAAATTGCTTGAAATTTTGAATTTGCAATTGACATGTCAGAAGTTTTCAAAGTGATTTTATACGTTGTTTATTATCAAAAAAAGGATCAAAAGGGCAAAGTCGAATTACACGCGTGTTGTTTTTTCAATTTTCGAAAAAAGTGACGGAATATTTGTGCATGGGTGTTTTTATTGACATTTCAACTAGCTTTTTTTCTACTTTTTTATTCGAAAGGTTTTGTTGGCCTGGTAAAAATATTAAAAAGATTTTAACAATTTCACCTGTGATATATTTTTGTGAAGATATGTGAATTTGAGGGTTGCTAATTTGGCCAATTCGGGTTAGTTAACCCGCGATATATTTTCCCTTTTAACGCGTAAGCGGAGAATAAATGAGTCTTAGAAAACGTTTCAAATTGATTTGAGTTATGCTATTTAGTTTTTTATTACTTTTTACCGAAAATGTATCATTTTGTACTGTACATTAGCGTGTTGCCCTTCATTTCAAAAAAAAAATCTCAACGAAATCTCGAACGAACTTAACAAAACTCTTTTCTTTGAACGCAATCCGGTCGCAATGGTTTTCCTTGGTTGACAGTAGTTGAAACATATCAAACTTTGGTTGAGACGGTTGAAGCAGACCAATTTGTGATCAATTTGATCGAAACTTAAGTAGCAAACTTCGACTCGTTTTCAAACCTGGAACATGTAAATTTTGAAGCGTATGCAGCTGTGTGAGGTCCGAAATTGATTCGGATAAACCCATGAAATAATTCGGAAGAGGACAATTCGCGCAAGTTTGTAGCGATGGCACAAAAACTCCATGACATCATCAAATGAAACAAACTAAGAGAGCTGCATAGACAGAGGTCAATTTTAATTTTCAATCTCTATCCTTGATGACTGAATAGAATTATCTTAACAGTTTGAATTCAGCGTTCAAGTCTGCAAATTGCTCGGGTCGATGTTTGTGATTTTTGTTTTGACAAACACATTTCAGAGTTTGATCGAAAATCCATTGTCGAGAAGGCCCTTTATTCGAACTCAATGACAAAACATACAAGGATTCGGTTGCAACATAACACAAAAAAACTGGAGTCAAACACAAAGTCGAAGCAAAATAAAGTCGCAAAAAACAGTCAAGTAAATTGCAACAAAAAGTCTAACTCAGCTTCAAAACGTAATTTAATCTGAAAATTCCTTTAATTTTTTTCTTGTTTTCGTTTTACAACTTCAGCAGAAAATGAGTTTTCAATATTTTTTGACAAAATAATTGTCATGATTTGTGACAAGTCAGTTTTGCGACAATTTATTTTCACAATTTAAACTTTCCCATTCTAGTAACAACTGTTATGCTTTGCTTTTGATTTGGTCAAATATTGGCAACAGTTTTGTGCAAAAACATAAATTATGTTGTTTTTTAGAAAAACTTGTTTGGCTGATCTTGGTCGGAACGTTTTTCCTTGGTCTATAGAATTTTTTGAGAATTTTTTCCGCGCTCAAATTTAATTTCGAGTAAAATTTTTTTTTAGTTGCACTCGGTTGAACAGTTTTTTCTTGGTCCAGCGCGGTCGAAATGTTTTTATCTTGGGCAAAGTTTTGTTCGGTCGCTAACACTCTTCGAACGAACTTAACAAAACTCTTTTCTTTGAACGCAATCCGGTCGCAATGGTTTTCCTTGGTTGACAGTAGTTGAAACATATCAAACTTTGGTTGAGACGGTTGAAGCAGACCAATTTGTGGTCAATTTGGTCGAAATTTAAGTAGCAAACTTCGACTCGTTTGCAAACCTTGAACATGCCTTTTTTGAAGCTTATGCAGCTGTGTGCAGTCCGAAACCGATTCGGATAAACCCATGAAATAATTCGGTAGAGGAAAATTTGCGCAAGTTTGTAACAATGGCACAAAAACTCCATGAGATCATCAAATGAAACAAACTAAGAGAGCTGCATAGACAGAGGTCAATTTTGATTTAAAGCTGATCAGCCGTACTTTCAGTGTTTTTCATTTCATCGCTGCAAAAACTCCTTATCATTTAATTGTTTACAGGAAATGAAGGCTGAGATTTGTCATAAACTTTTGAAAAAGCATCTAAAAACATTCCATGATCCCCGCAATTTTTTTCTTTTTCAGCAAAATTTACTAATTTTCCTACAATTAATTCCTAATTAACTACTTATATTAATTAGTAATTGATTAGTTAATTATTAAATATTGACTATTTAGTCTATATTAATCATTACTATACTACTAGTTAGTTACTACTCACTAACTTCTAATTACTACTTACTAATTTTTTAGTATCACTAATTTTCTAATTTTTTTTAACAAATGCGATATACTGAACAAACATTAGTTTCAGTGTTAGATGCACCAAAAATATTAAACAAAATTGCTTGTGTCAGGACGAAGCCCTGAATTTTCTCACCGTCCTTTAAGGTCTATGGAGCAGTACTAACAGGAAAAAATCAACTGTAAAAATTAAATTTGAGTTTTTTTTTGTGAAAATCAACCCCCCACACGCCATATAAAAAACTAAGTGACACATTTTGCTCCTTGTAACAAATCAAAAAAGGCAATTAGGCTTCTTTCAACCAAATTGGAACAACTTCTAGGACGGAATAAATCTCCCTTTACACGCCCGCACTCTGTAAAAAGAGAAGATATTAGGTTATAATGGATTTTTATTGTCAGTCTTCATAAATTTCAAAAAATATTGATTATAATCAATTTAAAAAGGATTAGAATGTTACTATTCTTTGAAACAATAAAAATCATTATAATCGATTATAATCAATTATTTTAAGGAAGTTATTTTTGTTCTCAAAATTTATTGAATTATAATCCATTATAATCGATTATAATCCATTATTTTTCAACAAACGTCATCGCTTCCTTTCGTTTTAATTTTGTTTCGTTTTTGTGATTTTCAGTTGGTTACCGAACTAAAAGAAACTTAATTTTGTACTTATAGCCACTAGCAGATTTAGGAAGGGGGCGTCGGGGGGACGACGCCCCTCCTCATCGATTCGGTCCTCTGCCGACCCAAAAGGTCTCCCCATTTTTTTCTCACTATTTTGAGATCCCCCACTATTCTGAGATCCCCCATTATTTTGAGATATACTTTTCTGGCTTACTGCCCCTAAAGTTTTTTAACGGCGCCTAATATATTTTATTTTTGAGGAGGGCGCGCGCCGTAAAAAGCATTTTTTGGTCAAATTTTTCCAAAAAGTGTCAAAAAATGCTTTTTTTTGGCCAGTTTATTTTTTAAGAAATTTTGCCTGCGGCGCATAAATTTTGAACAAAACAGGGTTTTTCATTGCCTCGGGAATACTTGAATCAATCTAGCCAAGTTTTATAGGGTTTAGGAGATCCCCACCCCTTGCAAAAATCCTAGATCCTCCCCTGGCCCACTGCTTCTTATTCCTACTGTGTTTTCATGCAGGATAGTTAAACTACAATCCATTATAATAGATTTTTCCTGTGAAATAAATTTCGATAGAAAAAGGGATTATAATCTTTTAGAATGATTATAATAGATTATAAGAGATTTTAAAAGATGATAAGAGATTTTCGGAAAAATTATAATTCATCATTATTTTTTAAATTGTCACCAAAAAAGTTATTATGGATCATAAATCGTTTAAACATCTGAAAATTGCCCTTATAATTATTTATAACTTTGTTTAAAAAACGATTTTAATTATAATATAATCGAATGTTTATTCTTTATTGAGTGAGGGCGATAATTGTGCGAAATGTATCGCGCGTTAAATGCCCCAAATTGGACAAACTGACAATGCTGAAACCCTATAACTTTACGAAAAAAATTCCAGGTTAAATATATTTTCAAGTTTAAGCTCAAGACAACAAAACTTTTCGAATGATAGGAAAAGTTCCGTCAAAAAAAAAGGCCAGTTAAAAAGCTGAAGTTTGTTTGCAGTAAGAAAACCACCCCGAGCACAAATATTCCGTTACTTTCGTTACGAAGGAGGGAACAATAACTTTATCGAATTAATAACTCTCAAAACGGAAAATTGACCAGTTCTGAGCCATCAAAGTCTGCGGCAACAACAAAAAATGGATTTCACTAGAAAAGCTTTCAAACAGGTTAAGCTCCAGGATAGGTTACTCTGAAAATTCAAATAGAATATTGTTCCGATTTTCTTAACGGAAATAACGAAATATTTGCGCTCGTGGTGTTTTTGCGCTCGAGCTTAAGTTATGAGGATTTAACGATTGCCGTTTCCATCAATTTGGGAAAATTGAGCGCCATATTTTTCGCGCTATTAACGCGTAAACGGACATTTACTATGTTTCAGAAATCGTTCGAAATCGGTTGAAGGAAGCTTAGTTTCCATAATTGATTTGTTACCAGGAGCGATATCTACCATTTTGTACTTTATATGGCGTGAGGGGGAGGATTTTTATTTTCATTACAATCAATTTGTTCATGTTAAGACTGCTCAAAAGACCTCAAAAAGCAGTCGGAACATTCAGGGCTTTGCCCCCAAAACGAGCAATTGAGTGGTTTTTTGATCCGACTTTTGTCAGAAGAGTGACGGAATATTTGTGCTCGAGGTGGTTTTTTTTCAGACAAATTTCGACTGTTTTGACTGACCAATTTGGACGGATTTTTCAAAAGTTCATTCGAAAGTTTTGGTTCTTTTCAGCTTAAATTTGAAAATATATTTCAACTGTGATCTTTTTTCTTAAAATTATAGGGGCTTAGACCTTGCCATTTTGACCAATTAGGCACATTTAACGCGCAATCCATTTCGCACAATTATTGCGAGAGTGGAGATTAATTCCGCCTTAAAAATTGTTCTAACTTGGTTGAAAGAAGCTTAATTGCCATAAGTGATTTGTTACTAGGAGCGAAATTTATCAACTAGTTTTTTATATGACGTTTGGGGGATTATTTTCACAAAAAATCTCATACTGAAAAAAAATGCGTTTCATTTTTATTACAGTTATTTTTTCATAGTTTTACTCCTTTAAAGACCTTAAAAGGCAAACGGAACATTCGGGGTTGTGCCCTGATGCAGCAGTCTTGTTTTGTATTTAGGCAAAATGAAAAGCAAGACAAAATCGAGAATGTTTGCTGCGCTTTTGTGTGCTTTGTCAGTTTCACGGGTGTCAAAGAACCAAAACATTTGGATTTTCAGTCCTTCTGGAATAAAACTACTCCTTGTATAACCCAAATGATTCAATTGGATGAAATACTTTTCCAAAAGAACAGATTGCTCCATAATACATTTACTTTAAAAAAATAATAGAAAACAAATATAAGGTTACTAGTGTTTAGGGAACAATGTTATTGAGGTCCAGGTATTTTAATGAGCCGACATTTTTAACAGACCAATATTTAAGCACCGGAAAAGATATAATTACTCCCGGAAAATAAGTACTTAAAACACATTTAAAAATATTAACAAGTACTTTGAGTTCAACTCGAATGTACCTTAACGACAACTTCTGATGCTCTAATCATTTGCATACAGGGAACTTGGAATTGACAAGTCGGATTTTTCGAAGTAATTTTATATGTTGTTGGTTATCAAAAAAAGATCAAAAGGTCAAGTTCGAATTACACGTGTGTTGTTATTCCGTTTTTCAATAAAAGTGACGGAATATTTGTGCTGGTTTTTTTTTGACTTTTCAACTAGCCATTTTCGCTGGATTTTTTGTATCATTCATAAGGTTGCCTTTCCTGGTATATACCCAAAATGTTTGTATTGAACTGTACAATAGCGTGTAGCGCTTCATTTCACAAAAATCTCATTAAAATTTTTGAGTAATTTTCAGTTTTTTTTTAAATGTAAATGATTTTTTTTAAAGCAAACACTACTGCATAGACGTTGAAGGGCATTCAAATTATTGAGGTTTTTGCCCTGATAAGATGATTTTGGTCAATTAAATAAATTAATGGACTTTTGATGTGATTTTCCACTAAAGAGTTATTCAATTTTTTCTATCATTGGAAAAAATTGCATTTTTTGTTACATTTGATTTTTTCGTAATATTACTGCTTCATAGATCTTAGTAGGCAGTCGGAGTGTTCAGGGTATTGCCCTGATGTAAACAGTCTTCTAATTTATTTAGGCAAAATGAAAACAAAACGAAATCGAGAATGTTTGCTGCGTTTTTGTGTGCTTTGTCAGTTTCACGGTTTTCAAATAACCAAAAAATTTGGATTTGCAGTCCTTCTGGAATAGAAGTAGCCCCTGTATAATCCAATTGATTCAAGCGGACGAAAAACTTTTTCAAAAGAACAGATTGCTCCATAAGTACACTAACTACAAAAAAGTAACTGAAAGCAAATACAATGATACTAGTGTTCAGGGTGCAATGTTATTGGGGTCCAGGTAATGAATCGACTTCTTTTAACAGACCAATTTTTTAGCACCAGACAAGAAATAATTACTCGCAGGAAAAGTCTGTACCAAAAACACTTATAAAAATAATAACAAGTATTTTGAATTCAACTCGAACGACACCTTCTGATGCTAATTTTTTCATTCAAATTGCTTGAAATTTTGAATTTGCAATTGACATGTCAGAAGTTTTCAAAGTGATTTTATACGTTGTTTATTATCAAAAAAAGGATCAAAAGGGCAAAGTCGAATTACACGCGTGTTGTTTTTTCAATTTTCGAAAAAAGTGACGGAATATTTGTGCATGGGTGTTTTTATTGACATTTCAACTAGCTTTTTTTCTACTTTTTTATTCGAAAGGTTTTGTTGGCCTGGTAAAAATATTAAAAAGATTTTAACAATTTCACCTGTGATATATTTTTGTGAAGATATGTGAATTTGAGGGTTGCTAATTTGGCCAATTCGGGTTAGTTAACCCGCGATATATTTTCCCTTTTAACGCGTAAGCGGAGAATAAATGAGTCTTAGAAAACGTTTCAAATTGATTTGAGTTATGCTATTTAGTTTTTTATTACTTTTTACCGAAAATGTATCATTTTGTACTGTACATTAGCGTGTTGCCCTTCATTTCAAAAAAAAAATCTCAACGAAATTTTTTTTTGAATATTTTTCGTTTTTTTTTTAAATATACAAGAAATTATTTGAAAGCGAACCTTCTGCATAGGTTTTAAAATGCAGTCGGACTACTGAGGACTTCGCCCTGATACGATGGTTTGGTAAATTCTTTAAATCAATGGACTTATGATGTGATTTTCCACTAAAGAAATATTCAGTTTTCTTATCATTGGAAACTGGTCAGGTAAAAGATCATTGCCAGCCTGTTAGAAATGAAAAGCCTAGGAACGAAATAAGTGCTAATACGACTGCTATCAAAAGTAGTCTAAGCACAACGATCAGATATGTTTTACGCGTCTCAAAAAATACTTTAGCCTTTTCCCTCAGTGGTGGCTTCGTTTTTTGACGGCTATCAATGTTTTCTAGATATTCAGTCCTATTGTTATAAATATCGGATTGATTGTAATTGGTATAGACATCGTCGTTTGGATCAGTTACAGGGGAAATGGTAATATCGCAGGTACCAGAATTAACAGATTTGCAGATATTTTTCAAATTGGTCTTCGATTCAGTCGAGGAATTGCTGCTTGATGAACCAAGCTGCTGTTCCGATTGGCTAAAGTTGAGGACTTTAGTGATAGAAGTATCCGGTTTTTCGCATGTTTCAAGGTATGCTGTCAAATAGTGTTGCTCATATTGACTGTATTCGGAGTAAGCCGAATAAATATCGTGATTAGAAACATCATAAACAACACTGCATGTATCATTTGAGTCATCTGGGTTTTCTTTGGTACTCAAATCGGTTGCTGTTATTGTAGGTTTGTCGGGTGATTTGTCGATCAGCCGAGTTTCGTTTGAAATCGAAACACTAATTTCGGTAGCTTTTTCATTTTCTTCGATTTTTTCAGTGCTTTCATGTAAGTTGCCGTTTATGTACTCTAAACTAAACTCTTTTTGTTCACACACGGGTAAGTCAAATGTTTCACAGCTATTCTGGTTGCAATTCTGTTTCGAATCTGTCGCTGGAAATGATTTTTCGTCGCTTGATATCAAAATTTGTTCACCATTGACCGGGCCATCCAATGTACAACCACGCGTATCGGGAGAACTTTGATAGAAGTCATTTCTCAAATCTTTCGCCGATGTTGCCGAAGTTTTGCTTGAAAATGATATTTGTTCAGTTGTTTTGTTTGGATAGATAACTTCATTGAGATTTAACATTATAGTTTCTTCTGCTGGTCGGTTGTCTCTTCTTTCGAAGGTTTTGAGGTGTTCAATGAGGCTATAATAATCATCATTTGGGCTGCATTCTGCGATAGCATTTTTTTGTTCATCAGCCGGAAAAGCCATTCGATTTTGTGTTCAAGATGTCTTTGATTTCAGATAGTGCTCAAATTAGTTTTTTGTTGGAGTGTTCATCAAGGGGGCTCCACTTTCTTCAGTTGTTTCTTAGAACCACTTTGTTTCTAGTCAAAATATAAACTGTGCAATATACATTAATGAAATCATGTTATTTGAGCCAAAATAAAAGTTAATAATTAAGCAGTATTTTTTTCAGGTAAAAATTTAGTTTTTTAGCTGAAGCGTAAATTTCGGGACATCAAATGTCCAGTTTTGTTATGCGTACTCGCACGCGCCAAACAAACCAAATTGTGTTTATATCTAGCTGCAAGCAATTTGAAGAGATTGTCAGAGTATTATTTTCGGATCAAATCGATGTTTTATAGAAACGTCAGCTTTTTTCAAACTTCATCTGCATAACGCACTCAATTGTTCAAGCAAAATTAGAAAAATCAAAATTTTATACAGTGAGATTCATACTAAGAAAAAAGGCACGAGATGACACAATTTTCTAATGAGATTGAAGCTTACCACAAAAAATGTTAGGCAGGGACTTGTGATGCGGTATGTGCAAAATGATTGAAACTTGAGTGCATTTCATATTTCTGTTTTTTTCTTTACAGACTGAAAAATCTTAAAAAATATGAAAGCTTCAAGACTGTCAGAGTAAACCCTAAAAAAGAAGAAAAAGAAGAAGATGAAGAAAATGAAGAAGAAAAAGGCTCAATTACGATACAAGAAGTACAAGAAATTCCTCGTGAATAATCAAAACTTATTGAGAATCCAATTATTTACAAGGCTATCATTTCAAGGTCCAGAATTATTGCAATGGTGCTTTATAAAAAAACAACAGCAAATATCTATGTCAAATAATTGCAATGTTTCAAAATGGAACCCATGTAGGGCTATTCTAACTTTCGATTTTGTGGAACGAAGCCTGCCGTTTGCGGCTCTGGAAGCGCGTACAATAAAATATTCTTACACCGGATTTTTTTCTATGTTGCTCAAATTCAACTCGTTATTTTCTGACTGATCTGAGATTGATCTTGTTTTCGTTTTCTCCATTTTTGTGAGATATGTCAACAGTTTTGTTAACTACTTTACAGAGTTACAAAAGATCAGTTAATTGCAACAAAAAACAAATAGGGCGGAGCTTTAAACAAAACGAAGAATTAAAATAGTAATCGTTTTAACTGTCAACCCATTTTGCAACTCTTGCCGACAGCTCTCCACTTTTTGCAAAGAGGATTTTGGCGGACACCCAGCCACAGAGCAGCAAAACAAAATTCACAAAAAAAAACATTTGTGCCCGCTAATCTCCGTAGTATGAATTTAACCGAAAAATCAACAATGCATTCGTATTCTCAGTAATACAAAATTCAACGGCAATATTGATAATTTCATCCCAAAGTTTGCTGTATAACGAGTTCATAAATTCACCAAATTTACCGCTTCAAACAAATTAGCGCAAGCTAGCCACAAGAACCGGTCGGTAATTTTCTTGAGGCAAATTGCTCTTTTTTAGCGGTCAGCCCTAATCAAGGCTGAACCAAATTAGAATCAACAAAACAGTTAAAATAGGATATAACCACCTTTTTAGTATATTAATACATGAGCAGGTGGGGGACTCGAACCTACGTCAACTGTCGAGACTACATAGTGGGCGTTATTGTAGCTTAGGCCACTCGGCCAACTGTGCTTCTTGTTGTTACATTTTGGTTCAGTTTTATGCATTTATACTCTCGAATTTATACTCTCATGCATTTGCGCTGCAACATCATCCACCCCTAAACAAGGAAGAACGGGAGCGAGCTGTACGGTCGGGCGGGTCAATTCGCTCGTAACGGTCTTTATGTCGGCGGATCTCGCGCCTCCGTCCTTGCCATAATGCAGTCTTAGGACACGTGCGAGTGGAAATTGTCCACATGGAGTGTCAGGCTCTATGACCCAAACCAAGTCGCCGGCTTTTAACTTAACGTCTGACTGGTTGTGCCACTTTGCCCTCCTATTGAGGGAAGGAACGTATTCCCGCATCCACCATCTCCATATTGCGTTAGCGTATGATTGCGCTCTGGCGAAACGCTTCTTATGGTCGAAGTTTTCTTCGAAACTTAGCGACGGAAAACTCGCTGCGTGTTGACCAAGGATAAAATGATTCGGGGTCAACGCCTCTAGATCTAGCGGATCGGAACTAACGGCTGTTATTGGTCTAGCGTTGAGTGATTGCTCAACAAGGCACAGCGTGGTTCTTAGAACCTCCTCAGTTACTCTTCTGTTGCCTAGGATGTTATACAAGACGCGCTTAACACTCCGAACTAATCGCTCCCAGGAGTCACCATGGTGCGGTGCGCTGGGTGGATTGAATTTCCACTTGATCCCTTCTGAACAAAAACAGCGGGTGCGAGCTGGTTCCAACTCTCAACGCAAGCTAAGAGCTCTTTCTGAGCGCCAACAAAGATCGAGCCGTTGTCGGACTTGATGGTAGTCGGAGTACCGGGACGTGCAATAAACCTCTCTACGCCCATCGCAGAAGAGCTTGTGTCGAGCGAGGGGACCACTTCAATATGCACCGCTCTAGTGGTGAGACATGTGAACAAAAAACCCATCTCTTTTCCGAACTTCTCCGGATTGGAACTAGGAACGGCCCAAAGTAGTCGACACCTGTGTAAGAGAAAGGAGGTTGCTTGTAACCCAGCCTTTCAATGGGCAGATCAGCCATCATATGAGTTACGGTTTGCGCTTTGTGTTTTCGGCACACAACGCAAGTTTTTTCAATATTTCGCAGCAACCATCGCAAATTTAACACAACGTATTCCAAATTTACCACCGCACGCATGTAATCCAAGCCTTGATGGAAATTCCTAACGTGCAAGTGTTTAACCAATAACCGAACAACTGCGTGACGTGCGTCAAGTATAATTGGATGCTTGCTATCGAAATCGGAAATAACCAAGCAGCTGATGCGCCAAGTCGAGTGAAGGATGCCAGCTGGTCCAATAAACGGCGAATACTTGGCGATCCGACTATTCTTCGTGATAAATTTACCGGATCTTAGTAGTTTTAGCTCACTAGGGAATGTTTCACCCTGTGACAGGTAAATGAGCTACTGTTCAGCAGTATCCATTTCACACGGGTCTGTAATTTCTAATATACTCGACCGGAAATGTTTATGGGATGGCAGCCATCTTAACAAAAATGCTACTGTGCGTTTGTATTTTACAATTGAATTGAATCTCTCCCATTTTTCGAATGGAAGATTTTTCTCGTTCAAAACATCGACGACGAAATTTGACGAATCTTCCAGACAAATGTCGATGTCACATGAAGGTCCATTGAGTCTTATTTTATCAATAACCTTTGTATCGGGCTTGTACGGCCAATCAGTCGTCCTCAGTATACTAGGGCAAATTTTCTGGACAACAGCCGACGCAGCTCTGGGGTACTCAGCTTGATTATCCGATGCAGTCTTCTGCAAAGCAAAATTCTCACAAGTCGGCGAGTCACGAGCACCATAAATATGACGCGTATATTGGTGAACTACCACACTTGATGTGGCGTCCTCCCGCCACAAAAAACGAAGAGAAGTTTGATCTTCTTCACGGACTCCAACCTGTAAAAACATCCCTTTAATGTCAGCTGAAACGGCGTATTTATGCTGACGGAATCTTAAAAGTACAAAAATGAGGTTTTGAAGGAGATCCGGGCCAACCAACAGAGATTTGTTCAAGGAAGCGCCATGACACTTCGATGCCCCATTGACGACTCGGCGCACCTTACCGTGTTTATTCGGGTTCAACACCGGGTGATGCGGGAGATACCACTCACGATTGGCTCGTGATTTGGGATCTTGTGCCTTAACGGTTATGACATATCCTTTTTGTACATCTTCTCTAATTGTTTCGGCGTATTTTTTACGGAGCGACGGATCCTTAGCTAGCCTCTTTTCCAAAGACTTTAATTGAGCAAGGGAGGAAAAATAGTTATTCGGTAAAGTACTTTCTTTATCGTTCCAAAGCATTGGTACAATGTACCTCTCACCATCGTGAAATGTGTCATTTTTCAAAACGGACAAAGCGCGTTTGTCGGCGGCGGAACGGGCATCTACCTGCTTGAAGGCTCCATATGACTCCAACTCAAACCAAGTTTTCATTTGGTCCGCAAGAGACATGTCTTCGACAACACACTTAAAGCAAGACGAGTTCGATGACGGCGGTAACGGACCACTTAAAACCCAACCTATCGGAAGGCGTACGGCGCACGGTGAAATAGAGTCCTCCCACAGAAGGTACTCAACACGTCTTATGGCATGGTAGAAATCCTGTCCAATAATTATTTCGACGTCCTCATACTTATAATGTATAGGTTTGATCGGAGCCAACTGCGGGTATTTTTCCTGTAATTCAGGAATACTTATGCTATCCGATCCAATGCGAATATGATCCTTAACATAAGCTCGAAAAGAAAACAAAAATTCATATTATTCGTCTCGGCGGAAACTTGAAAACTTACTTGATGAGTTTTCATCAAGCTCGTGGAATTGAATCCATTCATGGTGAGTTTAACGGGAGTGCCAACCAAATGGAGGCGTTTTACGAGATCGGCGGGTACCCATGAGTGCGTGGAAGCACTATCGCAAAGAGCTAGGGCGTTAGTAATTGTCGCATCCGAAGAGACGGCGAGTGATGCAACTGGCAGGAGGCCTTTAGTTGACTCCTGGCCATGAATATCGCCGACGGCAGCGTTAGTCGATACATGTTTAGTGTTTGCGTTACCTGACGCCGGGGAACTTTTAGTATCCTTAGGAGAAAAAATTTTCTCAGGAGGAAAAATTTTCTCAGCTCCATGTAAGAGCTCGTTGTGCGTGCTTTCACAATCTGGCTTGGGGCACTTTCTGGCCTTGCTACAATTACGAAAACTGTGATTGCTCTGTAAACACGCAAACCAAAATTTTTGTTCGGCTACATGTTTCGCTCGCTGCGTAGCGTTTTTTTCTTTGAACACGGCGCAATTCCAAAGAGCGTGTTGACCTCTACATACAAAACATGGAGGGAACTTTGGTTTTTCCTTAGATTTATCACTCACCTTTGCATTACTAGCAAACACTTTCGTATCTACTTTTTGCTTCACTGGTTCTCCAGACTTAACCTTAGAATTAATTGTTTTTAGCCTCTCATGACCCTCCGCTTTTTCTTTTAGCCATTCGTTCAAACCTAGTAGAGTTGGTCGATGCCACTGGCGTTTTACGGTTTGCATTGACCATGCTTCCTTAAGGTTTGGCGGAAGTTTACTCACAGCCTGATTCAGTAAGTTAACACTTTTCAGGTCATCTTTAAAAGATACAGACTTGAATACGGCAACAATTATTAGAAACAGGTTGCATGACCTGCTGTAACCCTACTGGATTGTTAACGAAAACCTGCGAGTGGACCAAATTCGAAAAATTATGTTGTTTTCCGTGAATGTGGTTACTGAAATACAATCTCGGATCACTAGAAGCTGCCTGGCCATTATTCACTCCTGTGAAACTTGATAAGACCAAGTAATTTATTGATACAGGATAAGTTGCCTCAGGAGCTGTTGAACGAACGTGCTGCTCTTGATTGGGAACTACAACAGCATCAGGCTGATTGTGGTTGACAGATTCGACCCAGTGACGCGTACGATTCTTTTCGTCTATTGTTAGTTGTGGAGAGATTCGAGTTAAACCACTTTCCTCAGCATTCTCGCTGATTTCCGACAACTCATCTTTTAACTCAAGCCCTTTCAACTCAATTTCTGCCAGTTTTTTCGTGTGTTCTTCAGCCAATTCTTCCAACTCTAAACTGCTTTGTTGATCTAAAAATTATTGTTTCGTCTTGTTTTGCTGCTCTTTCAGTCTTAATGAAACCTTTGCCTGCCTCTCAAGTTCCTCTTGTTGTTTCTTTAAAATCATTAAATCGCGCTTTTTCTCAGAAAGTGTTTTCGACGGAGCGGCGGTATAACGACTAGATTTCTGAGAACTCGATTGCTGATGTCGGCTGCTTCGGTTGCGACTGGGGTTTTTCACTTTTTCCAGAAAGATGAGAACTTTTTGAGCTGCTATCTATGTTGTCCGGCTCTGTTACTGCCTCAAAACTTGTTTTATATGTGACAGCTTCCTGTAAAACTTTATTGTTGCTTTGAGTCAACTTATGAAGCCACATATCCTGTGCCGGTATCAATTCGTCGGGATTGGCACTTTTTGCAGTCATATCAATCAACTCATTATTTATCTCGACCGCTTGTTCTATATAGTTCCTCCATTTTCGAACAGAGGTATCAATTTTTGATCAACGACTCTGACTCTCTATGTATTCCAAAGTTATTTCGTGGCATACATAAAGTTTCGTGGCAATTCTTAGACTGCGTGACTGCGTATCATTCAAATGAATGATAAAATGAATTTTTTTAGACTGCGTGACGCCTCCTAGGAGGTTCTTCTTTACATTGAAGTATCTTGCCAGTTTTTATTTCGATGTGTTTTTGGTTGATTCAGAATCAAATTGGAGACAATGATCATATCATTGCAGTAAACAAAAACTAGGTCTTGAAAACTCAATCAGGAACTCAATTACTTTAAAAAACTAAAGGATTAAATTACTGCCTTGTTGGACACAAAAACTGATTTAAAAAAAGACAAATTATTTTTACTTAAAAAATCCTGTCATTCAAGTAATCAGCACTTTTATAGCAAAAACTTTGTCACCGAGTTTTTCAAGCTCAATTTACTTGATATGATGATGCATGGAAAGTTTTTGTAATTAATATTGTCAGTTAGCTCATCAAGATTAGAGAGAAAATCAGTAACTATGCTTTTTGACGTCATTGTTTGTGTTTGACTTTTGATTAGGTGTTTTATGGAAAGGTTTCAAATCGATAACCAGAACAAGTCTGACAGTATAGAGTTAGGAGAGTGCATAAACAAGAATTGATTAAATTTTAGCTTCCTGTAAAAACAAAACGCAGATGTTTCATTCGCAGTGCAACTGGTTGATTCATCGCAAAAAAATCCTCTTGGCTGTTGAATATATCAAAAGATAGTGTTGACAGAAGAATCCATCAAGCAAACTCGTTGAATAAACTTGCTTTAACGTCATCAGTTCCGCTGTTTTGCTTGACCATGTCATGGTTGAAGATAAACTTGATTTAGTTTGCCAAAAAAGTTTTGGACGTCTAAAATTTTGTTTCATGTCAGCCAGAATAATTTGCTCAAAAAAAGATGTCTGTCTAAATCATCCAATTCCGAAAGCTGCAGACTTAGATTTCGTTGAGTTAATGAAACACGCAAAAATTACGACATTTGGAGCTTCCTTTCACTAGAACTCTTTTTGTTTAGCAGATGAATCATTTGGGATGAAAAAACATGTAGCCCATTTATTTGACTCGATTGTATTTTTTGTACCTGAAAACTATTGGTCCGCGAGTAAACTTCAAAATCATTTCCAAAAAATTTTTTAGAGAGAAGAAAAATCCAGGTAAATTATAATGACTTAAATTGAACACTGAAGACTTCGAACTACCAGCACCAAAGCTAAACTTTATAAGATGATATATAGTATGGTGGTCAAAACGGAGCAGCCCATGTTGAAACCAAGTTAATAATTTGATTTGTCTGAGATTGATTCTCTAGTATACATAGAAGAAACTAAGTTCCAACATGTTTAGACTATCAGATCTAGAAACATGAAATAAGAACCTAAAATTTTTTGCTGTTTTCGGATAGCCATGCTTACTTTGAGAATTCTAACGACTTTTTGTTGATGCTGAGGCGTTAGGAGATTTTCACATTTGAACAGATTTTTTATGGTGACATTTGATCAGTAAATACAATTATTTTCATTGAGTCATTCAGAGTTTTTAGGCTTAGTTTGCATTTGTATGAGAACCGCCGGTTCTTGTTGCAGAATTCTGCTGTGTCTAATTATTATTGACTCATCAATCAGCATCTGATTCTGCTTAGCAGGAAATTTTTTCTCAATTTTGCAATCAAATGAGGATAGAAAGTTTCAATAGAGACAGGCGACTCAAAAATTTCCGGAAACTTTTAGCGAGACAAGCGATTCCAGGCAGCAGAGATGCTAATATGGACCCATGCTAGATTTTCTTTTTCCTAATAAATAAGGTCTGCCACTCACTTGTTATAGTATCTCAAAACTAGCTGATACGCTGAGCTGATATATAAAAACAAATTTTATATTTGATCTTTTTATTTAGAAAACTATGGGGTTTAACGACTGCCATTTGGGTCATTTTGTGACAATTAAAGCGCCATGATTTTCGTGCTTTTCACGCGTAGAAAGCGTCTTTGAAATTGGTTCAAATTTAATTGAGGCAAGATTTTTGGTGCTTGCTGTTATTTGGTTATATTAGGCGCAAAGAACATCACTTAGATACTGGAGTGGCGTGTGGGGAGAATTTTTTTAAAGAAAAATACTTGTTTTTTTTTCATTTTTTGATAGCCTATTTTTTTACTCATTTTTTTATTAACCTATTTCAAAAGCATTGAAGAGCTGTCGGATTCATTCAGGGTGTCGTCCTGATACAAGCAGTAAGGTAAAAGAAGCATTAACACGTAGCTTGCTTGATTGTTATCGAGCATTTCCCATAATTGAGGTCGAGAAAATTGAAAAATACGCCACCAAATTCGGTAGCCAAAACTGGGTAGAATCTCAACTCAACAACCGTTTGAATTCTTCAATCTACTTTCAACCACAATTCTGCAGCACTACTTAGCAGCATCTGTTAGCAATACTTTTTCTGCCTGAGAAAAAAAAACATTTATAGCATCTTCAATTTTGTCCTTATCTTCAGAGTTTCATTTGCCTTTTTCTTCCATTGACGAGTTTGACAAAGAGTGACAAATGAAAAGTTCAATAATGGTGACTAATATAAAATTATAAAATCAGTCTCACGAGCAAAATTTTGTTGGAAATTGTTTCTGAACACTTTCACAGTTTGCTTTCATGTTCATTGAGATAAAAGAACTCGTACAACGAGAAAAAGAAAACTGCCGAAGTAGCTGGAAGCTCTCTATGGTAAACCACAAAATCCGCGATGCCTTTAAAAATCTTAACTACTTGTATAAGGGCAACTCTCTGAAGGTTCCGACTGCACATTAGATGGTTTCGAATCGTTTTTGTTCAATGAAATAATGACAAATTATGAACTTAGGGCTCATAATTGCAATTTAAAAAAAAATTGGAGTCAGGAATGGAATTAATGAGGTCAATTAGCTTGCCTCGATTGAATTTGAAACAATTTATTGAAAAATGCTTTTGAAAAATGAACTGAATAAAAAACTTTACCCGAACTTTAAAATTTCTTTTTTTTCTTCGAAGTTGGAACAATAAGATTGAAAAGGGAATAATTCAACATCCAATTTTTTGTTTCAGTTTCCCACCCGCTTGTAAAATACATCATAGAGTTGTTCAGAAATTGTTCTGACGGCAATTTTTGTGTTGGAAGTGTTTGAAATCATGCTCACTTGTTCATGCTCTTGCTTTTTTTAAATTTAAAAAAAGGTCAGATTCAGTTTTAAAAGACTTTCCCACATGCAAATTCAGAAAAAAAAATAAAGATAGACTCAATTTCCTACCATTTCTGGCCAGATTTCTCAAGATCAGATACAACACCAGTTTGTAATTAGGCGCAGAAATGTTCAAGCAAACATTTCATCAACTTTAATAAACATTCCGTTGTTCTCAGTAACTGAATGCTTGAACAAACAAAACTGCTTGCTTGTGGAACATCAATGTGGATTTTTGATTTTCGACTTTTATTTTCCGGAGTTTTGATTAGTTTTTTGCTTCAAATTATTGATAAATTATTTTTTTAAAACATTTAAAAGTTGATGTTTTCCTAAATTTCACCAGATTCCATTGTGCACAATCCAATCCCCAAATCCACTACAAAGTGATACATTTCGAATGAAATAATTTTTGGATCAGTTAGATCCAGTTGATTTTTGAATAATTTCTGAGCTGGAATATTGCGACGTATTTGCTTCGCAATAATTGAAAACGGGAGTTTATTGCGATATAATTATCTTAAATCGGCCAAGCTGGAAAACATTTAGCCCCCATAACTTGATTTTAAAATGTCAAAGATGAAATATCTTTTGAATATAAGCTCAGAGTATCAATATCTAAGGGAATGTACTAACATTTTATTTAAAAATGGTAAGCAAATAAGTCATATATAGTCTGCGTGAAAAAAAACGATAAACCCAAGAATGAAACTTTGTTCTAAACTGGTAGAAAAAATATCAATAACCAGATGTGCATATCGTTCTTTCTTTTTGTTTATCATATAATTTATTTCTGATAACAATTTTGTTTATTTGATAGTTTGTAGTAAGCTTAAACTTAGTTTTTCTGAAAACAGAACAATCTTTTGCCGGCCATGTATTGACTAATCATCAGCATCATTAAAACCTTTTACAGCTCGTGCAGTTTTGCAAAACCGTTTGAAAAATCGCATTATAATAAAAAAAGCATATCTTAGTGACTTTCACAATGTTATATGGCGTCAGCTAGGGTTTCTGAGAATCTAGAGTGTTCAATATGCAGCGATATTTTCCTGGATCCGAGGGCGCTTCCCTGTGGGCATTCGTACTGCGGGCCTCCCCGGAATTGTCTGGACGGAATTAAACACGACAAAGGACGAGCCTCTAAGTGCGCGATATGCAATGAAGTGTTCCAAATAAGCGTAACCAAATTGAAACCCCTCTATGGAATCCGAGAAGCGATCAGTTCTCTTGCAGCCGAAGAAGACGTCGTTCAATCTGAGGACAGCTGCAATCATCCGGTTTCAAGGAGGAAAATTTATTGCATCGATTGTAGCACTACTTTGTGCGGCGTTTGTGTTGAAAATTTTCATTCGGACCATAAAATAAAGGGATATACGGCGATGTTAAATGATTTAGTTCTAGCATCGCTACCTCATTTCGACGACCTTGAGTTCAGAGAATTTCACGTTGACAACGAAATGAAAAAACTTCAGAACGAACAAAAAGCTATTCAAAAATTAGCTGAAAATAAAGAAATCCTTACTGAGATTGTGAAAAGCAGTGGCAAACAGAAACTTAGTACGGAAGTCTTAGAGTTGGTTATTAAAAATTTCAACGAAGCCCAAATGATTGAAAATATAGGCAAGGAGTTGAAGTCAATCGAGTTCACAACACTCATTGATAATATTTCACTTCATGAAACGGGAGATTCGACTTCAGCTGGGTATGAATTGCGAGGGTATATATTTCGAACTCAATGTGTGGTCCATGAACACGTGAACAAATTATGGATGAGTCTTTATCTAGCAGTCGAGTCTAGCGATAGCCTGAACAAAACTTGGACAATGAAACTCAAGTTCAATCTAGTTCTCGTGAACAAAAACTCGGCTAAAAACATAGAAAAAGGATTCGTTGAGGGTGAATTTAACAGCAAAAACAGTAGCATGGGGTATTCAGAATGCTTTTCTGAATGCAAGGAAATTGACAAAGAAGAATATGGGTTCGTTAATCAGCCTAATACTATCACTGTTAAAGTCAGAATAGACAACCTAAAACTGTATTAACAATAAAACTATCCTAATTAGACGCTTCATGCTAACTTCGTGCGGTCAATTGTTTCTAAAGCGAGCAGCTCAGAAATATTTTCAATGGTGTTAGGTAAATAAGACGACATGTCACTAGGACGACATAATAAAAAGACGGCAAATGAGCGTTAAAACGTTTCAAAGAACTTTATTTTATTTTTCTCTGAAATACAATGTGGAGAATTGCGTGCAGAATAGTCTTTAAGTACCACCAAAAGCGGTTGTCGTCTTAACAGTTGTCTTCTTAGTCGCCGGGGACATTTTTCATTACACTATATAAAAGTATATTAGAACTTTTATATAATGAATTGAAAATGTCTCTGAGCTGCTCATTTTAAAAACTATTGACCAAAATCTGCATGAGACGTCAAAAATAGACTATTTCAGTTTTATGGCGCTCTCTCATGTAAGGTTATTGTAGAAGATTTCTTATTGCTTCCATTTGATTTTATACTGACTAGGAAAAAACTTTTTGTTGCAACTACCGAAGAAACTGAGGTTATATAATTGAGTTGGGGTGGCAAAGCCCTGAATGTTCCAACTGCACTGTACCACTCGTCTACTTTTGTGTTCATATGTTTCTTGATTAACTTAGAATTTTGAAAGTTTTTGTAACCCAGCAGCAGTAGTTTTAGCATGTCTCAATTCAATTGGGATTAATTTTGAGAGTACGTAAGCATAACTCGCCTGCGTAAAAACTTTGCGTTAAGTTTCCAACATCTTATATAAAATCTTCGAAGCGCGAATAAATGTGTCTAGTTCATTGCTAGTTTGATCATCTAACAAATTTTTTTAGAAAAAATATCTCATCACGTTAAAATTTAGAGTCGACATCTTCCTTGAGGAGTTGGAAAAATTGTTAAAAATTTTTATTTTGGTCGCGCAAAATGGTCTAAGCAATAGAAAACCCTGAACATGCATCCTCCTTACTTTCTATGAAACGATAAATTTTGTCTGTCCTTTTCTTTGTCTTTTTTCTAGGATCATTTCAGCCCACTGCAACAACAGTTTTTTGATTTATTGTAACAAAACATGATCAACGTGGTTAGTGTTCCTTGTGATCCTAATAGAATTGTTGTGATCATACACCTACAATTAATTAATTTTAAAGCGAGGAAAAAACCTGGATTGTTCGATTGCTCTTTAGAGTTTCTGATATAAATTTTGAATTGAAACGGTAGATTTTCACAAAAAATTGCACAATTTTTATATGTTTAGCAAAAATCACTAGTTTGCCTGAATGTACTTTTATTCGACTTTTGGGTCAAACTAACTTACCAGCTACTAAAAAACTGGAAAAAGTTACTTAATATCATCACAAATTGGCCAATTTTGTAATATTAAACCGTAATGATTTTAATTTAAAAAAATATTACAGAAGAAAGTACGTTTTTGATTTTGATATCAAGTTATCAAAACAATTCAGACTATACAAAAAACAGAAAACTGTCTTCGAGACGAAGCCTACCCCGAGAAATAAATTTTAATTCTTTTTACAAAAATCGGAACAAAAAGTCACCGATGCTAAACTTAAGCAAAGTTTAGCCTTCAGCAAACAAAAAAAATTGAGCTAATCAAAACTTTTTGAGCCCTTTAATTCGTTTCTTGTATATTTTAAAAGCTAAATACAAAAAACTCATGTAAAGTCACGTTAAACTGGGACCATTAGAGCAATTATAATTAAAAAGTTAATTACTTAAAAACACTGATGGCAAAAATTGCTGCGGTATTGGGTCTCACTTTCTGAATGAAAAATAAAAACTCAAATCTGTTTTTTTTTCACTTTTTGAAAAAATTTCTCATTTTTTCAATTAGTAATGGGTGAGATTTCCTTCAGTTGGAGTAGGGAAAACAGAATTATAAAAATTTAAAATTGAATTAAATATGATATATATAGATAGATAGAATAGAATGATGTATATATGAATAACGATTCCAGATTGAATGTATTGTTTTGAATAACAAGAATGTTTTTATCGACTAGATTTCACACATAAGGCTTTCGCAAGTGACCGCTTCAGGTTCTCAAGTGACAAACGATTTGGCTGGTGAGATTTGTCCTTGAATCAATTTACTGCACTGTAAGTAGATAATTAAGACATAGTTTAATAAGACATACATGAGTAAATAGATTAGAATGAGCTACCGAAGGTCGCCTCATGACACTTCCCCCTCTAGAAAAATTTATCTTAGTATAAATTTCAGAATGTATAAGGCAGAATAATGAGGAAGACATTAAGCACATGTTAATAGGTCAGCTATAACCCAATCATGAGACAAGTAGAGCGGAGTTTATGTGAGTTTTAAAGTTTAAGAAGTTTTATCATGCTCGTCGATTCTGATTTTCTTAAACGGAGTAGTTTGCTCTTTAGTTCTGGGAAAAGGCACTTGCGATCGCCATAAAACCCCGTCGGTTTCTTAGACCGATAGAAGATCTGTTGGAATCGCTCGTAGATGAGGAGGTGGGATCGCCAACCTCCGTATGACCAGTAGCCGCCGGGTCCTGAGCTGCAGCCTGACGAACGGTGCCGGAAATCTGTGGCTGAAGTTTGATGGGCGGATCCTGAGGCGTTGCTTGAGCCCCTGTGGAAGATGTCGAGGCGGGGTTTGTCAGAGGATTAACAACTGGAGCAATTCGTCGCTGTAACCGTTCTCCCACTGTGCCAGGCGTAGCTGAAAACTTAGGGTGGTTAAAATTATGTCTTAGGCTTAAGTGATTTTTCCGATAGACTTTCCCTTTGTCAGTAATGTAAGTATGGTCCGTAACACGAGTAATCTTGATTTTTTCTAGTTTGAACAGAGGCTTTCCCGATTTTCAATCAAGAACTTTCCGAAAGATTTTGACTCTTAGAGGGTCTTGTAAAACTATTTTTCTAATTTACGTGTTTTTGAGAGTTTTTTGGGCCTTGAAGAGGACGACATATTCATTCGCTGGGAATGCGAGAGTGCTGGTACTAAAGTATCGCGAACGTTGTCGTAAAAACGTAGGGTTCCCTTTGTGATCCCCGATTTCAGCGAGTTTGCGAGGTCACTAATACGAGCCGCCAATTCGCGGAGAAGTTCTTGTCCTTGTTGTGGAGGCACATTCCGATTCCACTGCTTCCAGGTGTTAGCTGCCTTCGCAAGGTTCTCCAAGGCATTGTAAGGTTGACTATCCGCTATACGCTCGCCCACACCAAAGAGTGGCTTGAATTTACAGGGGATTTCCGGACTGTGTGACGCTCCTCTGGGTACAACTTTAGTTAGAGGTTCCTATCACGGCTGTAATCTTGGCTTGATTGCTGCTCCGGAGTTGGGAGGTTTCTCTCCAGTCCTTGCGCGGAAGTAGGAGATTGAACAACATTATCACGCGCTGACGAAAACTCAGTGTTAGGCTTCCTCCCAAAATGTAACTCAAAAGGAGAAAATTCTAACGTAGAATGCTTAGTTTTCCGAATATCGTCAATGATTTGTTTTTCTGTTCCTAACGTCAATGGGTCTAGTTTTTCTGTTCCTAACTTCCATTTAATGGTCTGGATCGACCTCTCCACCAGCCCACAACTCCGATGATCCCCTACAGCTGTGAGGATATGTTTTATGCCTCTACTTTTGCAAAATTCTTTAACGACCTCAGAGTTGAACCCAGATCCGTGATCTGTCCTAATGCTTTCCGGTATACCATGATTACGAATATACGATTGTAAAAATTTGACTATTTTTTTCGGACTGGTTGTCTTAGTTCGACATCACCGGAGGGTTGACATCACCGAAGGGAACTTAGAAAAACGATCTATTGCGACTAAAATCTAGATTTTCCGCTTCTTATCATCTGTTAACGGACCCGCAAAATCAAGTTGCAATGCTTGATTCGGAGCTGACAACGGTGGTAACGGCTTAGTTGAGTTATAAGTCGCTGAAGTTTTGATGTTCTTACCAAATAGAGTACACTCCGGGCATTTTTCGCAGACGTTAATGATCTGACGATTGAGAAATGGCCACCAATTATAATCCGAGGCGTCCATCATGGCCGCCTGGCCTGGATGCGAGCGATGAAGTCGAATCAAAATAGCACTTCGTAATTGTTCGGGTATGGCCAATTTGTTATCTATCAGGACACAATTGTTCACCACCGCAGCCTTTGTCCAGAATTGGGCCATGTACGCCCCCTGTTTGTTGAAGGATTGCACATCCTTATTAATGATCGCAGTCCTCATCGGTCCGAGGAAGGGGTCTTCTCCTGTCAGCTCTCCCGGCAGATCCACATCGAACAATCCTGGCAATCCAACCACTTTCTTTTAATCCGGAGTGACCAGCGGTTTGTGGTTATTGATGGCATTAACCCCCATTCTGAGTATCTCCCCCTGTCTAGCTCTTCTCGTTTGCCTCTGCCTCCGGCACTTGTCGAGGAACTGAGTAAGGGCCTTTTATGTAGTCTGTCCTCGAGTAACCACAAAACGTTCTCGTGAATGTCTCAATCTGGCAAGGTTTAGGGTACGTATCTGATCAATACGGCTCGGGCAATCCATAGGGCGAACTGTAGAGAGTCCGGGTCTTTGTTGACTTGAGGTACGAAAACTAGGGGAACTAGTTGAAAAATTTTCAACAAAATTGAGGAGATTTGTTTGTTCGATCGTGTTATTTGCGAAGTCAATAGTAATAGTAGAAGTACTAGAGTTGTTTAGAGTAGAGTTGAGAGTAGTATTTTGAGCAAGATTAATTGAAGTATCCATATCGTGACTGAATTCTGAGATGTAAGGTCGGAGACAATGAGTTTGATCAAAAACTTTCGGTTTAGCGTATCTCATTTGCATACTGAGCTGTGATTGGTCGAGACTACCAGAGCATGAAAAGTCGACCTCTCGCGACAATGATATATACTCACGATTTTGCATACTAGCATATGATTGGCTGGTTGACTGAGAGTATGAATTAACGCCCTCTATCGGCGAGGAATTATGACGATAAATTAGCATATCTTTTTGGAATTGATTAACAGGTTGATTATTATTCGCGACGCCCTCTAGAGACGACAAACTAAACTGTTTGCCAAAATGCGATTGGCTAGATGAATCAACTGTTGATTGGTCCGCCGTTTTAGTTAAGAGGTAGCTAATATTGCCTCCAGTTTTACCAAACGATCTGATTGGTTGAAATTGGTTACAATATGAAATTTGCCCCACCGGACTAATCGAATTTAGAGCATCGTGAAAAACTTGAATAGATTTAATGACAAACAATTCATCATGCGATGACGGTAAAGGTGCTTCAAAATCGGGTATTTGGACATGTAGTCTACAATACTTAGGGAGGAGCCGGGTATATGTTCGATTTGATAATCGAACGGAATAAGACGGTCCGCTCAGCGAGAGAGTCGTGACTGATAAGATTTCTTGCCATAAGTTTCGTTGAGGGCGGAAATAATGGCCTTATGATCGGTTAGAAAAACAAAGCGCTGACTAATTAAGTATGTACGGAAATGTTCGCACGCCAATACAATGGCCAGAAGCTCTAACTCATTGGTACTATACTTGATTTCCGCGGAGTTGAGAAACCTAGAAGCAAACGCAATCGGTGCCCAAATAGTTGGTTCCCCTTCTTGTTCCAAGCAAGCGCACAGCCCGCTGTGACTTGCATCACATTTAACTCGCGAAGCTTTCGAAGCATGAAACAAATTAGGAATGTTTGCGATGAGGTTTAAAATTTTCTGAAACGCAAAGTCTTGCTATTCACCCCACAAAAATGATTTCTTATTCTCCGCTTTTAACGAAGCTTTGAATGTAACTGTATATTTGTGCAAATCCGGAATGAAACGTTGAAGGTGATTGAGGGTCCCCATAAACGATTTTAACTGCTTAAGGGTTTTTGGTGGCAACAGGGATTTGATGGCCTCTATTTTCGAGAATTTCGGAGCATTTTCCGGCTCGCTCTCACCATTTACGTCAATTAAATTGCACTCTTGATCTGAAGACATCTCTTCATTTTGTACCATGTTAACGCGTCGTTTTGTAGTGTTACACACCTTAGCAAAATGACCCTTCGTTTTGCAAGCATTGCAAGTAGCTTCTCTGGCCGGGCACGACCGGCGATGTTCAAGAGAAAACGGGATACCGCAAAAATAACATGATTTATTTTGATTTTGTCGTTGGTTAGGACGGTTTACACCTCCTCCCCGGCTTCTATTTCCTTGATTCTTGAATTGTTGTACTGACGAAGTTGGTTCCTGCTTGACTCGAATAGAGCTGGTAGTATTGGAAGAAGCGTTGTTATGCGGGAGCAATTTTTGAAATTGTTCTGATGTTTTAGCCCTTTTCTCATTCTCCAATGCCAGTTGTAAAGTATCTTCAAGATTAGCTTTTGCTCTGATTAATTGCCTCTGAACCTCCACATCGCGAATGCGGCCAATGAGCAAGTCTTTCAACGTCTCTCTTTCCTGATCGATCGGCCAATTACACAGCGCAGTTTGAGCGCTAATTCGGGCATAAAATGATGAGAATGAGTCATTATCCTGCATAAAAAATGTATTATACAATTTAATCCTTTCGACTTGTAGTCCCGCTCTGCCTTGAAAAGATCTTCGCAGCACTTGTGAAAATCAATGAAAGAGCTATTATTGAGGTCCAGGTGAAGGTAAGAATCCAAAAATTGTTTTTTTTCGCTCATTTCCCAGTGCGAAGAAAAGTCGCGATTTCAAACGCGCCTCTGCCTCATGGTAACACCAGTTATGTCCAATGCGAGTTCCTTTCCTTCTCCTCTCTTGATTGTACTCATCGATTCTTCTATTAGCTGCTGGAACTCGGAGGTTCCTATTGGTTACATCTGCTGCACTTTCATCAGTCCCCGGTGCTTCAGGCTTCGGGTGAGGTTTATCCACCAACTCTGCTGGGGCAACTAGTACATCCCCCGGTGGAATATTGTCTTTGAGACTAGCGGCCAAAAAAAACTGTCCCACCCAAGTCTCCCAAATGAAAGGTGGGTTAACCGATATTTTCGCCCAAAAGGGTGGTATTCCGAGTAGGTCAGTCCTGTCTTCATTCACAGGAACTGCTGGCTGCGCCATGAGATTTCCCTCAGTTGGAGTAGGGAAAACAGGATTGTAAAAATTGAATATTGAATTAAATATGATACATAAATAGATAGAACAGAATAATGTATATATGAATAACGATTCCAGATTGAAGGTATTGTTTCGAATAACAAGAATGTTTTTATCGACTAGATTTCACACATAAGGCTTTCGCAAGTCACCGCTTGAGGTTCTCAAGTGACAAACGATTTGGCTGGTGAGATTTGTCCTTGAATCAATTTACTGCCTTATAAGTAGATAATTAATACATAGTTAAATAAGTCATACATAAATAAATAGAATAGAATGAGGTACCGAAGGTCGCCTCATGACAACGGGATTATATCAAAATGAGTGCTAATTTTATCAAAATCTCCGAGACCAATTTTAAAAAATAATGAGACCTGAGGGCAAAAATAATTGAATTAGATTTTTTCAACGTACGTACATTTTTTCCGTTTCTTTGTAAACACAATTACATGTCAAAAAAGATTTAGTACGTTTTAGCTACATCTGGCTTTTGTTGTAGTAGAAGTGTTTTGTCAAAAATTTGCGTCGAATCTATGTTTATTCGAGTTTTCATTATTCTCTATTACCAGTAAAAGAATAAAATAGGATTTCTCTATTTGACATGTTAACATGGAACGTGTTGATCAGCCTTACGTTTTGTGTTACAAACTAATGAAAGCTATTCACAAAATTTTGAGAGTGTGAACCTTAAATTAGTCAGATAACCAAGTTGAAGTCAACGATAAAAACTTAAGCAAGTGAAGCTCTATTGCAAACTAAAAAAAAGTTCTATGAGCTTCTTTGGCACATCAAAAAGTTATAGATTTCTATTTTTTGTCATTGATTTCTTCAAATTTTTAGCCAGAAAGTCCTACATTAATGAATTTGCTCGATAAAAAAGTAGAAGCACAAAAAAGTCTGAGAACTAACAGTGAAAATACAGAATCTAACAAAATAACTGTGAAATAAGAAAAATGGAAAATTTCCGCTCAGTGTGCGATTGATTTCGAGCTAAACTTTCTATGCGTCAACTCTATCCTGATATGAGCGGGAAAAGGTGAAAAAAACTTCTCAACTATACAAAAAATGTTCTGAGAGTGACAGAGTAGTTGTGATCTTGTGATCTTTGTTTTGTTTAGTCGGAGAACTTTCAACAAGGCATTTTGAGATATTTTACCTGTTACATTTTTTGTGAAATTATAAAAATTTAAGAAATAGTCCGTTCGAAATTCTCAATTTTTGTCAACACCTAGTGTAATACGGCTCACAAAGTATTCCAACTTATCTTGATATTAATATTGCTTTTACAAATGCAACTACCATCACCAATTTTTCTTTACAATCATACTGAATTGGGAGTGGGTAAGCATTTGCAAAAGGGAACGACATTGCTTACTGTTCGTATCAAGTTAAAGCTCTGAATGTTTTGACTGGCTTTCGAGGTCTAAAGAGCGGGTATTGTTTAAAAAATGAATAAATTTAAAAAAAAAAAACTGAAAAAATTTGGAAATTTTGTGAGATTTTTTTTTCAAAATTACCTCTCGCACTTTGTAAAATACAAAGTGAAAGACTTTGCTAGTACAAACGTAGCAATTATGACAAAAAACTGATTCAACCAATAAGAAACGAATACTGAAACGGATTAAATCATCGCTTTTTTAGCGCAAAATATATCCCGCGTTAATTGTCCCAAATTGGCCATAATGGAAATCTTCCAAATTCCCAAACTTGTTAGAAAAAATGACCACAAGTGAAATTTATTTCTTTTGAAATTGAGCCCAAGACAGTGGTATAAAAACGGTGGTCAAAAACGGCGGTCAAAAACGGCTAGTTGAAAATCAAATTTTGTCCAAAAAACCCTGAGCACAAAAATTCCATCAATTTCTTGAAAGGTCGAAACTATTAGTGTTTGTTGTAACTATAATATAACCGTGCAGTATAGTACAGATTATATAGATCATAGTATAGATTATTTCGTTTAGTGTCTAACGATAAATGAGGCAAAGACAAAGACTTCTTTGTTTTTAAATTTCGTATTTCACTTAAGCAGGGGCACAACAGCGGTTTGCCGTGATGAACTGTACAGCTCGTATGTTGGTCCTATCCCTCGTGGATAAATGATCTTAATAAAAACTTCCAAAACCAAGTTATCTGGGTGAGGAGTCCATTGGAATGACTTCCTTGCGTGAACGCGTACATGTTGAAGCTTCTGAGGTTTCTGCAACACCAGTTTGAGAACCGATTTTTTGGGTCTTTGTCCATGTTATAGTTGTCACATTTTTCTCACGCATGTTGTGATAAGTCTTCAGAAAACACGGAACTATTATTATCGGAGGAAGCACAGTAAAAAAAAAATTTTGCGCAGCTACCTTTTTGTGTGCCCACTCTGTTGCAATAAACTAGACGAAAATAGCTTTTTATAGTACCTAAAAACTATTTTGAAATCGAAGCTTGAGTCACAAGCGGCACTCTTGACGAGACGTCCTAGAAGTTTTGAAAAATCTTTGAAAATGAAAATATTGTGAACCGTCTCGATTAATTGAGTTCGATCACCAAGCTATTTGTTTCATTTTAAAGATTTCATCTGACATTTTTGAGAAGGTGTGTTTATTGTTTATGATTTTATCTGATAGTCTTGAGCTTAGAAATGAGCCCAGTTTATAGGTCGAGTCTTCATTTCGAATGCCATCAAAACTTACCCCAATGGAGCCCAATTTGAGCCTATGTTTTTAGAAAAAAAGTGGATTTGTTTGTGTCTTTTAATGGTAATTTGGAAATTATAAATGGGATCAACTCAAAGCCAGTAGCGTGGCAAAGAGTAGAGTGGTCCTCAATTCTGGTTACCAAACGTTTCCAAAAAGCCCCCCCCCCCCTTTGGTACTATTTTACGACATTCATTTTTGGTTGACTACAATTTTTGGTTGACTAAAATTTTCTATGTGTGCCAATATCCACTAAACTCTAGGGGAAAACGACCTTCGAAGAAGAGCAATTTTTGAGCAAAATTAAAAAAAATTACGGCAGCAGAGACAAAAAAAATCTCTACAGTGATTTGGAACAGCACAGAATATCAATTACAAATAATGGGCGCCGCGCGAGAATCGAACCCTATCTCTGCGTTCCTAAATCGTCTGTGTTGCCTGCTTTTTTTCCATTCACCTAGATTATTTTTCTGATTGTTCCATTGTATCAAAGATAAGGGCGCCAAATAAGTTGCAGCATGTTCAAGAATCGAACTTCCACGTCGAATATGAAGACAATCTCAAAAGCTAAGGTGCTAGAATCAATTGGGCTCATTATTTTTCTGTTTTGTTAAAATGGGCTCATTTTGCCATTTTTCTATAAATTGAGTTCATCATTGAACTCAACGTATCGGAACAAACTGACCAACACTAATAGCAACTTCCGACCTCAGAATACTAGCTGCTACAAATATTGAAACTTCATTTTTATTCAGCATTTTTATGCAATTCTGTTTTTACAAATTAGTTATTCACTCCAGTCTGTCAAGTTAGTTTCTGGATACATACTTTTTGATTTAGTTTTTAGAGATCGTGGGTTGTAGTGTCAATCATGGGTTGGATGCTTAATGATTTAGTTATTGGATACATACTGTTTGATTTAGTTTTTAGAGATAGAACTCCGCGAATTGTAATTAGTCACCCGTCATGAAATTAATTGACAAGGAAAGCAAGAGCGCGACTGCTAACAACAGGAAAGCACCAAACGATATCATCAAAGTATAATAAGCTCTTTTTGATATCTTGTATAGCAGAACCCATTTTCTCTTTGGGGACTCTCTCTTGGGTTTCAAATGCTCGGCATTCTCTCCCATTTTTTCTCCCGCCTCCACGTAAACAGGTGGAGTTGTGCTGTCGATGTTTGACGGATCTAAAAGACAGGAATTTGATTATGAAGTGCGTTTTCAGCCCTGTTTAATAAGTATCATAGTGTTCTCGCTAGAGTTCTTAGCGAGAAAAACCAAGGTCGTAACTAATGAATTTTATGGTGAACGAAGAGCAGTGCGTTCTTTCAGTTTTCTACTTTTCTCATGAGAAAAATCGAAAACTGAAAAATCGAAACAAAGTTCACAAGTTTATCAGGCATTGTTTTAAAATTGATTTATCAATTTTTTCATTTTGCGAATTTTATGACATTGAATCCTGCTTTTAAATACCGGAAATTATGGCAATTCATTATTCTTTGTTGACTTGCAGTTTCCGATAGTTACGGTTAATTTACGTATGAAACCGAAGCTACACGAAACCGATCTACCCCAAAACCGAAAGGAAATCAATTTTTTGTTTTACTGAGATTTGCTTCATCAGCTACCACAAATGATCATCGGAGAGAGTTGGGTGATATATCAATTTAAAGCCTTTTCAGTCATGATTCCAACGAAAATAAAAAATTTCAAGCAAGAATATTTTGGTTTTTCATCTTAATTGAGCGAATAAAGCGAGCGAGCAGGCTTACAATAGCTTCTTATTTTGATGTCTTAGAAGCTTAAAATAGCTTAATTTAAGCCATATAAACTAAATTTTACTCAAATAAACTTAGTTTTTTCGAGATTTTCAGCGGATTTTTGGAGTCAAAAACTTCAAAATTTCAAAAAAAAACTACAAAAACAATTGAAAATAGTTTTTTGAAATTTGTTTGTTTTAACCAAGTTTCAACAATTTTTTTTCCAATTTGCTTATTTTTCTATGACTGTTCAAGAAAGCTGTAGTTTTCTGTCAGATCCTCTTTTTACACCACGCCGAAAAAATGACCACTTGTTTGAAAAAACCTTTGAAAAAGCCTTTTTGTTGTATTTTTTAAGACTATTTTCGGAACATTCTGTGCTACTTGCACAATAACGTGCTATCCTTGTTTCATACTGCAATTTCTCATGTAACTCATGGCGAATCTAGGCAGGCTTAAAAGGGGAGGGAGAGGGGGATGAAGTTTCGTTTTCAGCAGTAGACTCCCTTAATATCCAAATAGTCCTCGATCGAGTTTTTGTACAACTTCAAGTTAATTTTAATTTTTGATCGATCCTAAGTTTTTTCAAAAAGGATTATTGGCGGAAATTTAATTTTAAAGTTTCAGTGAAGAATGTGAGCTACAGAGATGCTTTGGTGACACTTTCAAAAAAGTGTCCGAAAATGTCTTGTGACAGATTTTCTCAGAAACTGGGCTGCAAACAAAAATTTTAGAACCCCTGTAAAAGATGACATTTTGTTGCTACTAGGAACACAGAAAATCAAATAAGTCTAACTTAAAAACGAACAGCTAATAAGTCTAATTGCACTTAACAAGTTCTTTCATATGTTATTAATCTATAATTATTTTACCTGAATACACTACTGGTGAGATTGGTTGATACTGATCGTCTTTTTTCTGGAGATCTTCTTCTCCTTCTTTTTCCAAATCCGGCATTTTTTCTTTCGGTGCCTTTTTTGCCTTGTCACGTGATGACAGCTTTCCCTTTTGTTGGGTTTTCGAACTCCTTTCGTCAATTCTGTCAGCGGTCTCGACATAGTCAGGGCCAGCTCTACTGTACAAATCATATTGACTATAATCGACGTACAATTCCTTCGGCTCATCAAATATGGGATAAGTCTCATAGTCGGGACCGCCATAGCTTCCTTGTTTGTCGCCGCTTTCGTGATATTTAGACATTGGTGCCTCATTTGTAGATTTCATAACAGGTTGATTTAAATGAATCAACTCGTTCGTTTTCCTTTCTTTCATTTCTTCGTTCACAATTTCGGGATTGACATATTCGCCAAGATTTTCATCCATTTTTTGACCAAAAAAAATTGGTAAAGTTTTCAGTTAGAGTTCTAGTTTACTTTCGAACTTTGTTACACAAACATTTTTCGTTGTTCATTCAGTTGTAAGCTTTTTAAATAAATCACTCAATTGTAACTTCGAAGCCGTGCGTTCTAATAAAGTCGAGCTAAAATTCAAGCAGATGGTTTTCTTATAACGTAGAATTGCGGAGAGGTGAAGTCTCATTTGTACCACCGTTCATTTGTACCAAAATGAAAAATCGGTCCCATTTGTATCAAAATTATTAAACTCGGTTTCTGATTGTTCGAATTGTGGGCCAACGAATTATTACATTAATTGTCTACTGTTCAAACAGAAGAAAACTAAACAGCAGAATAGTGACCGCCGCAGTCGCGCCTACGTGTCGCGAGCTTGCCAACAGAGGGCAGGACTCTATACAAAAATTAGAGCCGGTTATTGCCGCGAAGCGGCGACGCGCGCGTAGCGCCCCCACCGGCGACCTTAAACCAAGAGCTTAAAGTAGTCGTCTTAATAGTCTTAGGCAAATTGAATGTTTTTGGTACAAACGCGATTGATTTTTTATTTTGGTACAAATGGGACTGATTTATCATTTTGTACTTCTGAATACCCACCTGCGGAGATTGCCTTAATAGGGGAGGGTTCTCATGCTTGAAGAGCCGAATGCTTGAAAAATTTCAGCCAATCAAAATTGCTAAGCGTTCCTATTGGCTAAATGCCTTTCTCTTAAAATCGCTGTCAATTTTAACAGAAAATGTATTAAATCAGTGGAAAAAAAATCGAAAATATTACAAATAGCGGGTTAAAATTGCATTACTATTCAGATAATCATCAAGATTATTGAGTTCAAAATCATAAGAGTTTTTCAGTATTGAAAACTCATCTGTTGAATATCTAATCGGTCAATATTAACACTGATGGCCTGGTTTTTTTTTTACTTTGAGATTTTTGTGATTTACTTTGAGATTTTGAATTATATTCAAGCATTCGGTCCTTCAAGCATGAGGGAAGCCACTGCCTTAGCGTATGCAACAGAAATGTAATAAGAAACATAAATGCAGAATGCTCGTATGAGTATTTGCTTTAAAAATTTGATTTTACTTAATAATTACCCACTTTTCAAGTAGATTACAAATTAGCAATGTTTGAATCTGCAAATTTTGATAAATTGAACAAACAACCGAAAATCAGAGTTTGAAAAAGGATCGCATCAGCTATTTTTGGTCTTTCAAACTTATTTCGGAGTATAAGAATCTTTTGGGAATCAAGTTCTCGGTGGGGGGGATTCCAAAGTCATTTTTCCCAAAATTTTGGTTTTTTCCGAGCTTTTCCCGAGCTTTCTCAAGGCCAAGCAAATTTTTTTCCGAGCTTTCTCAGAACATTCCACAGACCCTCTTTTGTGGTATATTTTTCCGCATCATTTCATAGGCACCTTTTGGAAAGTTTGCAGGAAAATGTCACGGTTTTTCTGCACGTACTTTCCCCTCAAGATGATATATTTTAGCGCAAAAAAAATCCGTTCTATAATGAGTGTCAAAAAATAAAAGGGACCCTCTTCGATCAAATTTCTGATCGAAATGTCCACCCCTCGCCAACTCGTCTCCTACAGAGCTGATACAAATTATCTTATAACAAATATTCCAACCCGATGACAAAACCTATAAATCTGAAATATAGTACCCGCATTTAGATAAAGTGAAAATAAATCGATTATAATGAATTTTCGTGGTCTAAAATGTTGCAAATATAATCGATTCCCATTTTACGTACAGACAACAAAATTGGACTAAAAATGGATTTATATCCATTTTTTCTCGCCAAAACAAAATGCATTATAATTCATCTGGAATCCATTATAATGGATTTTATAATGAGTAGGAAATCACATTAAAATGTTTTTTTCCCACTTTATTTATGTTTCGAGCGTCGTGAAAAATTTTGCAAGAGTTTCTGCATTTGTCAAGTGAGTCATGCTGAAACTTTGCAAAGCGAGTGTACGGCCTAATCCATTTCTAAACCTAAATTCAAATTGCAAAAGGATTCCGTTAAACTCTTCCCCCCCCCCTAACGTTTGCCACTTTTGCTCCCCTTCAAGGCGCCTAACATTTGCCCCTAACATTTGCCCTTAGCTAAAACACCCCTCCCCCTCCTGAACAACTCCCCACCTGAACACTGAACACCCCTCCCCCCACTGAACCCACCCCCTCCCCCACCTGAACCCCCACCCTCCCCCACCTGAACCCGCACCCTCCCCCACCTGAACCCACCCCCTGGGGGGTTTGTTGTAAATGGGCAAACGCTAAGGGGGTTATCGAAGGGGGATTAGTTCACCTCCAACTTTACCCCCCCCCCCCCCCCCCAAAAGAAAAAGTTTCTAATAATTTAACAAAATTGTTGAAAGGAACAATATTCAGTTTTTGTGTAACATAAAAAAGTAACAAAAATATCAGAGATAGGCAGAAAAAAATTAGATTGAACAACAAGTAACAAACGTAACCAACGTTTTAGCTTAAAACGTAGAAAAAAATTTATGTGCGTTGAAGTTCGCATCTCAGTACCGATACTTTAGTTTTGATGTAATCTTTGATTAACTAAAAAATGATAAAATCGAGGCACGAATTTTGCAAAATTAATTGAATCATAATAACATGGCAGAATTTCTGAGCAAGCATTGTCTCATCATTTTTCTCTAAAGTCAACGCAGTTTGAGAAAAAAGCGTTTAAATTCAAAGATATATTCGTTTTGTTCAGATAATTTAAATCAGCACTGTAGATTTGCTACCGTTTCAAACGATCGTGCAGTCAGCAGCTCTTTGATCAATAAGTGATGATAAACATCCAATAAGCATATATTTTTTGAAACTTTCATAATGATTTTGATTCATAAATTCATTAGATTTCAAAAAGCGAGTCCAAAAAATCCTGAAGTTTAGTTGTAGGGCTAATTTTTTATTAGTATTCGTCTTCAGAACTAAATTCATCTTCGTTTTCATAATCTTCGTGGTCATCTTTTGCTGAAGGACATTTCGAGTTAACGACATCAATCATTTCTATGTCCAGTCCATTGTATGTCAAAATTTTCTCCATTTTCTTTATGTCAGCCAAATCTGGATTTTGTGACCTATAAAGGGGGGATATACTTCGTCACCAAGAAAAACTGGCATATGCATTTTTCAAAAGCCATTTCCAATATTACGACACTTCGACATTGGAATAGTTTTGATAGCTTGTCGGATAGATAAAGTATAATAAGTAATAAAAGTTTTTTCAAATTTATGTGACCTATTTTTGGTAACAGCGATAAAAAGTTTAATTTATTTTTAGTATTTATCAAAAATTGAAAACAAAAAATTAACTAATATTTTGTTTTCAATTTTTGGTAAACACCAAAAAAAATTGAACTTTTTAGCGCTGTTACTAAAAATAGGTCATATAAATATGAAAAAACCTTTATTACCTATTATACTTTACCTATCCGACAAGCTATTAGAAATTATCTGAAAAACTGGAGTCAAATCAGAAAATTTTAAAATCCTTGCCTGGATAGAACTAAAGCAGTTTGCATCATTGACCCATCTAACATAGTGCAGAAGTATACCACTGCAAAGTGTTCATCTAAGTGCAGAAAATGATAGTTTGTGTGTTGGCCTTTTGGGCCCTTGTTGTACACATCTGCTATAAGAGAGCCCATTGCTTCTGAATATGCCTTCCAGCTTGTGTAGGCTTTGAGAGAATATTCGGCACATTCGTTCCAAAAACTGAGGAACTCGAAGCAAACGGTTGTTTTGACGTTGATAAACCACCCTAAAACAGTTCTGAAAAAAATCGGACGGGCACAAAAATTTTTCAAGCCTAACGACCTTTTTTTTTAATCCAAAGAAATTATGCAAGCTCATGGATCAGTTTTTTAAGCATTTGAAATTTAATGCGGTTTTAGTAAACAGAAATAAAAATGAATTTGTACATTTTAAGATCATAATTATTGTAACGGTACCCACTATGGAACAATCATTTTGAAGGGGTCTGAAATTTATTGCCCCATTTTGGAGTTCGACCCACCTTTTTCCAAGACACTAATCTTTGCCACTATATCTTAGAATCCGATTTGGACAGGAAATATAGATATTTATCAAAGGCAGCATTGGACGCCAATACTTGAAGGAAGAGCGTGCTTCGGTTAAACAAACTTCAAATGACCCATAATAATTCCAAAAACATCCAAAAACGGAAGACTTAGCTCATTTTAATAAATTATAGTTGCAATGCAAAAGTTTTGAGGAAAATGAAAATGAAAATGAAAATGAAAATGAAAATGAAAATGAAAATGAAACCAAGTTTCTTAATACCATTCATAGGGTGGGCACTAATAACCTGTTTTTTTTTCCTGAATAATTTTTGCTTGGATTTTAGGGTAACAGAAACCTGTCATTGGCGTAGCGCTTCTATGGGAGATTCTAAAATAGTCTTCAAAACGCTCATGTATCTGCCAGCTCGTTCCCTCAAAAAACTCCCATTCATTCTAATTTTTCAAAGTTGGTAGCTTCAATGCAAAGTGGGATGATATACCTTGGTGGATCTATGATTTTCCCGGGCGGTTTTCAAAAACATGTCGAAAACTTTGTCGACATTTTTAGGCGACCAAATTGATTTTCTGACCGCCTCTAAATCAGTAAATCACTATAAAGACGTTATCTCGACCTGAATCAGCGGCTGATGATATATGTCTGGCTTTAGACTAATGAGCTCAAAGCATCCACAAAAACCCATCAACGTGAGCTCTTGGTTACTGCCTTAGTTTTGGTTATTTTGATACACTTTAGCTTTAACTTAATAAACAACAAAGACATACCGTGTTCATTTTGATCCAAATCGTATCTGGTTGTTCTGCAGCTGGTTTTGTGACCGGAAGCCAGTGGTTCTAGTGATTTTTTAACAACAAACCACCTGCTATTCAAAAAAACCTCCCGGATGTGAGCAGGTCGAACTCTTGAACAGTGAAGAGAGTTTTTGTATTATTTCGAAAAAATACTTGGCCAAAATTTGATTCCCCTTAAGGAAAAAATTCTCAAACCCAGTTTTGACATGAAAAACGCAACAAGTTGAAGTAAAAGTGAACCGATTGTTCCGACAACATTTATTTCCATTTTTTTCTGATGTTTGTTCTAAATTTTGGTAACTAAAAGATTCAGTTTTTCTCAGCACTGAGACAACAATGCTTCGAAATCATATCACGGCTGAAAGAGATTGTATATGACTATATCGGCCGTTTGAAAACTTGAAAATTTCCACCAGAAATTTTTGAACTTTTGTAACAATTGGGCCATCTGGAATGAAATTGGGACCCAAATTAGCTCTCGGTGGACAAATCTCTATCAAATTCTCTCCACTTTCTTGGGACATGAGTTGTGTGTAGTTCTTGACGGCTCTAACGGAAACTTGGTGATAAAAGAGGTTCCGAAACAGCTGTGTACTAGACCAGAAAACAAGTATAGTAAAATTTTCATCCCAGTACTTGGTTAAGTATAACTATAAATAACAAAAAATTCAGAAAGTGAAAAATAAATTGTATTTCAACAATTCGAAAACTTTGGAAGTTAAGTTTTCGTTTCTTCTTTTTGAGCCTAAATAGTCGAAAGTTAGATAAACTAAACTGGTCCATGGATCAATCATAGCTTTTGAATTCTATTAATAGCATCTTGCAATTTACTTTTCACCTTGAAAGTCCAAACTTAGTGCAAACATGACAACCAAATGTCAAATCATCTCATAATGGTGCCATGTACAAAAAGTAAAGTTCGAAGCTAGGATCTTCAGTAAAAACTCGTACAACTTTGAACAAACCAAATCATCGGTCAGATTTTGATCGATTATGAGCCCAGTTTTGATTTTGACCTGGCTGAATGTCGGTTGAAATTAAACACCGTATATCAAGAGAAATCCAACTGATACATTATCATAGAAAAAATCTTTCGCCAATGTTTCTGCTTAATAGAAATGGAACGAAAAAACTTTCTTTATAAACGGAACGGAAAAACCGAACAGAACTTTTTTTGAGTCATCGCTCGAGCGGTTTGGCTGAAGAACTTAAAAAAAACTTCCTGGATGACAAATTTTGACTTCTGTTTTTGTTTTTTATTTCATTTTTTTTTCAGTATGTGATTAACCGTTCGCAGAAGAGGTTTTTTAAATGTTTTTCTGATAAAAAACTAGATATATTGGCGCAATCGCGAAACATCCAAATTTATTTGGAAAGCGAAAAAGATCATTTTGATTTATTTTGCTTTATCTGGACTCAGACGTCGCTAAAAGGCAATCCAGCTCACGGGGAAATTTTTTGCTAAAAATAAAGCAAATACTTCAATTTTACTTTCACTTTTTCCTAATGCTGGTACGTCTTTTTTACTTGATGAGTTACTCTTAACTTTCTGATTCAACCACAAAATCGCAACACAAATCAAAAATAAATAATTTTATTTCAAGAAAAAAAAGTGCTATAGTAAGGGTAAAATGCTAAAACAGTTCGCAAATAAATGTTATTGGCTGAAAAATTTTGAAAAAACGCAGTTTTCCTATCCCAAAAAACGCAGTTTCGAGAGAATATAAGGTAGCTTTTGTTTTCTGCATTTTTTTGAACTTTCATATGGGGAAGCTTCTCCCTCGTACTTTTGTTTTTAATATTTAAGGGAACTTCGTAAGTTTGAAGCAATATAATTTGCGCGTATGTGTCCTTCTTCAAATGAATTCAAGAAAAGTTTTACCCGGAAGCATGTGATGCCCTCCAGGCCTGTTCGACTGTACAGTAACCCTCAACAGTATCAACGCCAGAACGCGAACTGCTAGTCAAAAGCCTAACTGAATTATCAGACTTGCAGGGAGGTTTAAATTTTATGAGTCTTTACTATTATATCGCTTTTGTTTGCGCCCTCTTGCTTCAATGTCAGAGCAAAAATCTTTTTTTTTCTTCATTTTTTTGAGCAACCATGTTTTTTTTGATAAATGTTCTCTAAACACAGAAGTAACTACTACCCAAATTTCTTTGTCTGGTGTGCTCATGATCAGATTTTTCATAACTGTTAGATTGCCAGTTCTTTCCATTGCTGTACTTCCATTTTTAGGAAAGCTTTTGATATCCTTTCTGGCAACAACCTTAAGAAGCCGCAGAGCATTTGGTATAATGAAGTTTTACTGGTTTGCATATTGAGTGCGGCTATTGCAAAAAAGAGTTTTTTAAGTGAATAAAGTTTCGAATTTCGGATTAGGTAAATTTGAAAGCCGCTATACCTAACTAAACGAGTCGCTTTTTGTCTTGACTCGATGATTTTTGAATGGTAACAGTGCCAAAAAAGCAGCAAAATTGAAGTAATTTACCATCATTGTCAAAATCACGGCTAATTTATGGCAAAACTCATTTTAAAACTCACGGAAAAATCCAATTACATTTTTTGGAAGGCTAACACGCCAAACTAACTGATTGAGTTGTTTTTTTTGGTCTTAACTTAAATTAAGGGGGTTTGAAACCCGCTTAGGGTCATAATAAATATTTTTTTTAGTTTTTATTTGCGCGCAATTATTTAAAGCTGCCCTTTGACAAGTTTCAAGTGTGTTCACAAAATGCAGGTCATCCTTTATGGTTTAAAAACCATGTTTTCAGCATAGTTTGTCGCACTACTGAAATTTTTCAGTCTTTTGGATCTCATACGCGTAAGAAGAATTTTTTTATTCCCCTTATCATGGCACTCTGTCTCAGAAGCTTTCATTTAAGAAATATTGCATTTTTTTTTGTTTTGCACATTTAATTTTTTCAGGTTCTTGTAAAGTCTTTTAAATTACACAGGCGTTAATCTAGGTTTTTCCCGAAGTGGGGGGAAGGGGTTCAAAAACTATTTGAAAACTCTCACTGCCTTTATTCTCTTTTTTCTTTCAAACAATCAAATTAATTCTCTGAGCTCTCCAAATCTTTATCATGAAATTTTTTCGACCAATTCAGTTTTTAGTTCAATTTTTCAAAAAACATGCCCAAAAGGCGTTTTCAAGGCGTTTTCAGGGCGTTTTTGGAAAAATGCGTTTTTTAGGTACCCGCTTTTCTCTTAAAATACACATCCATAGCCAATTGTTATCTTGCAAGATTTTGTGCAAGATTATTGCAAATTTTGTTGATCTTGCAAGATCTTGCAAGATTATCTTTATCTTGCAAGATTGTTTTTCATTTTTCAAGACTCAATTTTCATTTTTATATTTTGTTTCTAACCGCAGTAGAGTAATAAATCCTCGAACCAGGTAAATCAAGTGCAAGGCACAATTTTAGCGTTTATATTTTACAAACAAGTATATACCAGAGAGATAATCGTGATTAGTCTGTCTTACTTGTCTATTTTGTTGATAATAGAAGTTTATTTAGTAGAATGTTTCTTTTTCAGAAGTATTTTTGAAAAAGTTTGAAAACGAAAAGAGTATTTGTTTTTCGTTGAGCATGGAAACCTTCGTGATAGTACTTGAAACTTCGACCGTCAAAACGAATGAACTATGCAAATTAGCTATTAGAAAATGAGGACTTGACATGTTATTAGGCGGAACAAAATATTGAGTTTTTCCCACCGAATAATTTTTCTTAAATTGTGTGAGAAAATGACTATTTTTAATTATTTAACCGAAATATTTTCGTGTCTTGGTTCACTAAATTGCGAAATTGCCCGCTTACGACTTCAAAGGTCAGAAATTGGAGTCCCCGCTGGACCTCCTTTTTGACAAACTATGAGTTTAGGTTTGAAGCTAGGCATTAATCTAGTAATCTTTAGCAAAGCGTCCTTTTTAAGCTTGATTTGGCCTGAAAATCTTTTTTCTAATATTTTCGAATGCTTAATTATTTACTAGAGCGAATCGTAGAATGAAACTAAAATTACAATGAAACCTAAAAGCCGCTCGTTTTTTTGTTGTCTCAGCTAGCGGGTTGTATGTATGTATGGGTCGCTAATAGATGTAGTCTTAGTACGTGGCGTGCAGTTTTAGTTTTTCCACGAATCATAAGAAATTTGATTCCAACTAGAAGTTTTTTTGCGATCTTGCAAAATTATGTGCATCTTGAATTAGGGTTATCTTGACTTAACGTAATTTTCCCAAAAATATTTTCAACCGTTCATACAAAACGCATCCAATATCGAGTATTGGCCTCAACGAAGTGATGTGAAAGCAAACATTTCTCTCGGACGCCAAGCTCTTGCACCTAGAGCCGGCACTAACTGCCAAAACGTTTTTCTCGTATTTTCTGTACAGGCTAACAACTAACTAATCGGTATGACATAGAAAAAGCGTTAAAATTAGCCTTCGCATAATTTGGCAAATACAAACAAAATTTTGTTCAGTTGTCAGGTTTAAATGTTTTCCGCGTTAAAAACCCAATGAAGTTACGCCATTTACTAGAAAAGAACTGTTTCTGTCATTTGATAGTTTGCTAAGTAATAAAGCTACTGGTCTTCTGAGCCAACCTTCATGGAAAATTAGCGGTTCAAAAATTGCAACGGGTAAAGACTTACAGCTCGTAATAAATGAACGCATCTAGTCGAATATGTTTCCAGAAGCGTTGAGAAAAAGCGTATGTCACGTCGATTTTCAAAGAAAAAATGATGGAGTAGCTGAAATTCATCGGCCGATTTCTTTGACGTCAATTTTTGCTGAACTCTATTATAAAATAATTTTAGCACGACCAACTGAATATTTAAAAAAATAGGCTTCAATATCCGTTTTGGTTTTCAAAACGAAAAACTTTCAATCGACGTTTCTTTTTTGTGAATAGAGACAATACATTTTTTCGTTCGCAATGGAGATATACCTGAAGTTTGTTTCTAACTTGCTAAAGTGTTTAGTTTAGTATCTTACGATACTTTTTTTTACAAAAAAAGCAAACAAATGGGTTTCTCAAAAATGGCTCTGAAGTTTCCGAAAGTTTCTCTAAGAATCGTTTACAGGCAGTAAAGTTGGCAAATACAAAATCGGAATAGGAAATCTTGAAATATGGAGTGCCACATGGATCAGTTCTCAGACCAGAAGTTTTCAACCTCTCTGTAAATGATTTACATTCAATTTTAACTAATCAAATTGAACTATACAATATGCAGTTGTTAAGAGTCTGGTAATAGGCCAAACTCTCCAGAACAATTGCAGGATCGATCTAAAAAACGCTAGATGACGTCAATTTTGTTTCGAAAGTTAACAACATTTTAACAACATAAAAACACTTTTCAGCTCAAGTTAACAACATTTTGTCCAAAATGGCATAAGGAATCCATTCACTGTATCATGTCATGAACGTGCTACCCATGAATGTTTGAATTAGTTTATTCAAGTCGATAGTGTTATCCCATATAATATTTAGCTAAGTTTTCTTACAGAGTTTACAAATTTACCAAATGAACAGCATAAATAAGCACACTAACTGAGAAATCAAAGTTTCTTCCTTACAAAGGAAGCTTGATTTACTAATAAAAAGCAGAACACATCCTACAGAGCTATTGAAAATAAAAACTGATTTTCTCAAGTCTTTCGACTGCTTGAAAATTGAAAGGTCGGGAAATCTTTTGTGTCTACGGAACACTTAAATTGTACAAAAATGTGAAATACAAATTATGTAATTCCTAAGATTTTGGAGCATCCTTGTTGCGGAATCCGCTTAAAACACAAAATACACAATTTGGCCTCTGAATGTCACTGCCTAAAGAGTTCAGACTCTTCTTATATTGCAAAAAAACTTAATTTATAAATAATTAGATAATTGGTTCCACGTTCAGTCTAATTTATATAGTTGATTGTATGATTGTATGTAGGAGTAATTACTCTTCGACATGTTTTTTGAACTAAGAGGTTACGTAAAATTAATATGTTCTGCTGAAAAAAGAATAATAGATCTATTTATTTTCTTAGGTTAAAATTAAACAATTTCTGGAAATAAATAATCAGAAATCAGCTGAACCGCAACGAGATAAAACTGTTCGCGTACACACAATAAACGTAGCAAAACAAAGCAACTTAATAGTGTTGCTTTGCTGACTTTTTACTGTTAATAGTGTTGCTTTGCACTAGATTGTTACTATCCGAAAGTATCTGATCATGTGGTCTAGCGGTTAGCAAAACCGTATATCAATAACAGGTAGCGGGGTTAGAGCCGCACCAGGATACTTTTTTCTAGCTAGAATTAGCCCAAATTTAGCTTATTTTTGATCTGAAGAAATATGAGAAATGAAAAATTTTGAGAAATTTCCTGTTTTCTCCAAATGATTCATAAAAAGTTTTGACCAGAAAATAAAATTAGATCTAAAGTATTTCAGATCAGAAAAAAAACATTCGGTACGGGTACAAATTAAATTTAACGTGAATATTAGAGTTTGTTTGGACTAAGCACACGAACCTTATAAGCCAGGCCCCAAAGGATCCTGCTAACAAAGAATTTGGCAAAGTTGGTGGCACTCGGTTTATAAATAGAATATTTTTTAGAGCAGCAGATAGAACAGTATCTTAATCATAACGGCAGAACTAATGATTTTTCTCCACATTCCTTTCAAAATCGTAAAATGAATGTTGTATTTTTTTTCTCATATCACCAAGAACGCATCTATGCTCTAGTTGACTCAACTTTTCGCAAAAACTGCTCTATTTCTCAGAAAGACAAAAAATGCATCTATCCGCATTTCTACTGCATCTACTGTTTTATTTCCTGAAAATGCTCTCTTCGTTTTCCAAGTTTTTTTTTAAAAATTTTTTGAAATGTTTATTTTTGAAATAGATGCACGATCAATGAAAATTTTCATAGAGCAGAAAAAGTTGAATTTTTTTATGAAGCAGCAAAATTAGCTCTATACAGCAGCAGAATTTGTGGCCTGATAATAAACCAACTTTTTCTGCTTTATAAAATAGAAGCAAAATACTTAAGTTGAAATCTATTATGATCGATTATTTTGATACTGACTGACTATGAAAACTTGAATACAATCAATTCTATCCATGTAAATCCAATGCAGGAATTAGTTTTTTTTGCAGTTCAAATACTCTTGTCTAATCTCCAGTAAATTATATTATCGAAAGTGTGATTAAACCCAATCAATAAAAGCAGAAAAGCTTCAAACGAAACTATCAAATCAATCGACGATCGTTTTGATAATTTTTAATGTCTACCATGTCGTTTCTTTTTCCGTTTTTTCTTGAGCTTTGAATGAGAACTGTTTTTTTTTCATTTGCTCCACGGTTTCAAGGTGAGCATTGTCCAGATCTACGACCAATAACCAATGAGGGCTCCTAGAATATGAACATTTCAGGCCATTGACAATGGGTTTTGAAGAAAATAAAAGAATTTGATTAATTACCAAACAATTATTTTTAAAATCAACTAGATATTAAGATATATTTTGAGACCTATCTTTAAATTGAAGTATTTTGTTGATTTTTCACCTATAGATTTTAGATGATTTACATAGACTTTAATGAAAGACAAAAATTTCTAAAACAAACAAAATCTAAAAAAAAAATATCCAAAATGACACCTTTCGTATTTCAGATTTTTGAGCACAAAGTTGTGAGCGGATAATTTCGACCATTAGTTTTTCTGCCACGAGCACTTGCTCGAACATAACTTTGTTTTCTTACTTGCATAGGATACTCAAGCGTCTTCTTTTTGTTCTCTTGGTTGTCCGGAGACTTTTGTATTTTTGACTTTTGCCCTGGTTTGTCGATAATGTTACCCATATATGAAGTTGTGTGATAGTCGTCATATTGGCTGTAATCTACATTTTTTTGTCAGCATCTGGGTTATCAGAACGTTCGTTATGAAAATCCTTTTTGATGTTTCAAGTTTTTTTCTGTATGTTTGAACGCTTTGTCCGATCAATTTTCAACTTTAGCTTCTTAGCTGTATCTGCAACTAACTGTACAACAAATTTTTCCAATACTTGAATAGATGATTTCAGAAAAAAAACATGCAGAAAGTGAAGTTTTTGTTTCTAAGTTGGTGTGTCTTTTCTAAGCTTAGTTATTTTATAACTCATCAAAATCAACGGCGCAAAAGTAAGTCGTGGAAGTTTTATGTTCTTGATTTATATTCTTTTCTTGCCAAGATTTCACTGTTTTTATGTAGCCTTCAATAGTTTGTTCACTAAGAGAGAAAAATTTGAAAAACAATTAATTATTTGATCAAAAAGTTGTATATCAACCTTTTCCTCAAATGATTCACTTGAGTTTAATAATTTACAACGACGTTTAACAATGGTTTTCGCAGACATTTTTAAAGGCCAATGGGCTGGATATTTATAAATTTATCATTAAGAGGCCAAACTGCGCACTGGATAGGCGTTCAAACTAGTGTGTCGTAGGTCCTGGAATCCAGAGATCAGTAGTTGAACTTGTCAAAAGTTTGTAGGCACAATCAAAGGAAACAAAAGATACATGAAAGCGGCCTTTCTACAGAATTCGCCTAAAACTCAAAAAAGACACAGTTTGACATCGTAATCTTAAAAAAAACTTCGATCTTGTAAATTTTGGTAGTTTTTATGGCTCTGCTAAATCCTTGATTGATCCAATTTATCACAAAATCCACAAAATCCAGGCAAAATCCAATTTTAGAAAAAAATGGCGCATTTGAAAGACTTAATTAGAAATGCAAGTTTTTAAATTACGGTCTGGCAGTAACTGATGTCGCAAAATATTCCCAGGAGGCAGATTTGACTCTTTTGCTGCGACCATGAAGAGTGGACAAAAAACTTGTCTTCGGGTGTGTTTTAGTTTTTTTGTTCAGCGCGCAAAATACAGTATAGTCACCAAAATAGAACGAGTGAATTACGAAAGTATAAAATGGACTGCCATGCTTTAAAAGCCATCTGATATATTTCTTTGGGTCGAGAAAAATTAGTTTTTCTGTCAAATGATGTGGTTAAATTTTACTTTGATTTTGCTTTGATTCGGATGTTCGGTTGTTATAAGATTGATTGTTTTTTAAATCATCTATTGTTTAATCGTCTAACCTTATAGATTTTTGTGTTAGTTTTGTCAAAAATGTCAGGAATGTATATTTATGGAAACACTAACCTTTTTTTATTTCTTTCAAATTAAGTAGTATATTTCAAATTAAATAATATATATTTGTTGCTAAACCTTTTTTAAACAATTTTTTAAATGTAATCGGAGCTTTCTGTGCTAACTGCTCAGAAATCGGCTATCCTTATAAGTTTTTGAGTAAGATTTGACAAAAAATGACAAGAACGTATATTTATAGAAACAGTGACCCTACTTTTTGCAGACCCTACGTTAAGCGAAATTAATTAAATGGCAAAAAACGACTCATATAATTAAATATATTGCCCAATAGAAATGTGTGGTTTCTCGGTACCTATCAGAACTGTGAGAGGTGAAACATTTTTCCAACTCAATACACAGATTGTCGATTTTTTTGATCTGATTCTAAAATGATCATTGGATTTAACCAACGAGTTAAAAATTTGAGCAGCAAAATTGATTAGAAGAAAAAAAAACTCAAAAGTTGTGTCAAGATGGAGCCCTTTTGATCAGTCTGCCCTTTAATGTCTAAAAATTGTTTTGTTGAAAATGTGCAGAAAATTTAAAAAAAAAACGATATAGCCCTTTTTTTCAAAAAGTGGAACAAAGAGAATAAAAAACCGCTCGTGTCAAAATGGAGCTTTAATAATCCGAATGAAAAAAAGTTTTGTTGAAAAACTAGTTGAAAATTTCAAAACAAAGAGATGTTTCTTATTGTGATTTTTTCTTTTGACCTTTAAATGACAGTCAACAACCGAAATACAGCGAAATAATTAATAACTTCAATTTAACTGTGTGTTGTTGCAACATTTTGTAAATAAAATTGATTACACATACATAAATTTCGCTGAATTATAAGTTGTAGTACTGATTTTTATATAACACTTTTGCTTCAGGTTCAGTGTCATCTTCATCTTCGTCGTTCAAAGGGCAGTTCGAGTTGATGACATCAATCATTTCCATGTCCAGTCCATTATAAATCAAAATCCTCTCCATTTTCTTTATGTCAGCCAAATCTGGATTTCGTGACCTATAAAGGGACACTTCATCATAACGAAAAAAAATTGATGAAATTTTCGAAAATACGGTTTTTACCAATTTTGCAAGGAAGTTTGATATTTCTTTACTTTGAAAGCTTCTTCTAATGAAATATTTCTAGGAATTTCAATCCATGAAAAAAACCTGTCGAAAAACTAAGTTTAGATTGAAGTGTCACGTATGTTCTTTAGTTGAAATGCTATTTAATTATTACAAAACCAGTACTTGGGTTATAATTTGACTTTTATTTGCACCTAGCGATTATGCATAAGTAGTAAAGGGTTAATAATCGCCATATTGATTTTTTTTTGGTTTTTACTTGAGACATGACCGTTCGCCTTAGAAAACAACGATAAAATTATTTACTTTCCATTTTTTGTTAGGTTAATTCAATTCTCAACAAAAGTGGACAGAGTTCTTTGAGCTAGATTGCTTACCTGGATAAAACGAATGCCATTTCAAGCATTGACTCATTCAACATTCTGCAAAAATATACCACTGCAAAGTCTTCATCTAAACGCAGAAAGTGGTAGCTTGTTGGTGAGTTCTCAGGGCCTTGGTCGTTCAAATCAGCTATAAAAGAGCCCTGTGCGTTTGAAGCTGATTTTGGGGTTGTGTATGCCTTGAGAGAGTATTTTGTACATTCGTTCCAAATGTAAAAGAGTTTGTAGCAAACCGTTGTATTGACGTTGATATACCAGCCTGAAGCATTTATACCGTTTTTTTTAAATCATAACAAGATGACAGAAACATCAGGCATTTGAAAGAGAGCTGCAATTTTTTTATCAACTAGATTTTTAGTTAAGTTTTTAATAAAAGCGTTTCAGTCCCAAAAAATTGAGTGAATCAAACTAGAGTTGCAATTTTTTTTTGGTTTTCTTCCATGCAAATTAACATTCGTATAAAAAAATGTTGAACTGTATAGTTAAATGTGGATTAAATCTGAAAAATATGAGTAAAAAATGCGCCTTAAGCAGTATTTTTCTAGCAATTTGTGTCACTTTTTCATTTGCATCGTTTGTTTTGATTATATTTGAACAAAAAAAAATTCTAATGACTACAGGACGTTTGATAATAAGCCAGAATTTCTCAAGAAAATCGTTGAGACCAGACTTCAATAATTCCTAATGCTATCTGTGCCATTTAGCATTGTGGAGTAAAGCGTTTAATTTGAGATCTTCAGATCGTGTACTCGAACACTTGCCATGGAATTAAAAGTGTGCGATGATGAGCTCTCACTTGACTTCTAGCTTCAGGTATAACACAACCTGACAAATTGCGGCTGCATAAATAATACCACGTAAAAGCTCTAGAAACAAAAAAAACGACCTTGAGTAGCAAAAAAGAGCTTCAATCAACGAGGCAACTCATTGTGGAATGTGGGGAAATAAAAGAAATTGATTAAGCTTAGACAGGCCGGATAGTTTTCGCTAGATTTTCTGCAAATCGCAAAATCCGCAGATTGTTAATTAACAATCCTTTAAAAATTGTAAAAACCCTTTAATTTCATATCTTTTTTTGCCAGTGAAGCCTGAAAACAAATGATTAATTTTGTATACTTACCGTGTTTATTTTTGTCAAAATCGTATGTGGTCGTTCTACAACTGGTACTTAAATCAAACACCAAAGGATCCAATGATTTTTTAACAACAAACCAACGGCCCTTCAGAAGATCCTCCCGGATGTGAACAGATCGAACTCTTGAACAGCGAAGATTTTTTTGTTCAAATTTGATGACATTTTCTCTAGATCCGAGTTGTTTTTCTTAAACATTTTAATGACTTTACATGAAAATTTTAATTAAAAAAAAATGTCACGAAACTTCATTTTTTTCAGAATTTGTTTGTTGTTTTTGCTACATTCAAAATTGGTTGAAATTCAGAGTTACTCATGGTAAAAGGACCGAGCGACGGACATAACGCTTTCATCTATATTTTGGGAGGGTCCAAAGTTTTTTCGAATGAAGGGTCAGATTTTCTCCTGAAATGCAATAACGGCCGTTTAAAGGTGCGATTTGGTCTTTGAGCTTTATCCCCTAAATCCATGCCCCGAAAACAACCAATAAGAATTCAGAGCTGAAAGGGGAAGCCGTTTCTCACATAGATCCCTCAAAATTCCGAGACAATTGAAAAACAAGACTGCTTGTATATCAGGGCAAAGCCCTTGATGTTCCGACTGTCCCTTAATTCATCGATTAGTTGTTGTGAAAAGAAAATATTGAAAACCTGTATATATTTTGAGCTAAATCAATGTGTAAAATTTTGAGCCGTACAAAAATAATACGACCTATTAGCTAGCCTCAATTCAATTTGGAATGATTTTATTGAGCGGGATAATTCGCCACACATAAATAATTCGCGTTACGCTTTCAGCATTATGAACAATTTCTTCAAAGCGCGCATAGTTTAGCCCAGAAATTTGGCTATTTTCAAACCCCCAGAACTTTACAAAAAACTATCGGAGGTGAAACATCTTTTTACATTTGAACTCAGGAAGTCGATATCTTCAATAAAGTTTAAAAAAACTTTTGGTGAAAATTATTATTTCGATCGTTGAAAATTCGAGCATAAATACACACCGAGCATAAATATTCCGTTTTCTTCAAAAGTCGGAACAAAAAAGATTGATTTGCTATACGCTGGCAACTGTCGGATCTTTTTAACTATTTATGTTTCCTTTTTTCCTCTATAGTTACGAATTACCTCCCATATATGAACTAATTCAACGGTTAAGCATATGTGATTTTTGCACCTAAAATGAATCCCCACCCATTGCAAAATGGGAGGGGGGGATATTTAAAGTGATCATTTCTGTCATTTAAATAGCCGTACAGTTAAATATTTCCTAGCAAACACTCTTCACTGTCCGTGGACACCAGTTATGTGCGGATGATGATGACGTCATCGGGAATTGGCTTATTAACGGGGATCCGAAACAGCACTGTAAAAACGAGAACAAATATATTAAAATCATCACAATTGCTGTTCGACGAGAAAACTAATTGATATGAGGATGGAAATTAAGAATAAACTTTGCTTTGATAATTCAAGTACACTTCAATTTAGGTAGCAAATAACTGATGGCGCCATTCAATATATAAAGTTCAAAACGGATATCTTGGATGACAACTCGTACAAACTAACCAAATAAGAGGTCAATATTTTTCATCCAAATCAAACTAAATTTTGAGGTGTCCTTGCTGAACAGAGCGGCAAAACATCATACTAGTTTTATCGAAGGTAGAATGTTGCTTCGAAGGTAGCTTAGACCTTCCCTGATTACAATGACTTAAAATACTCAGCAATTTTAAACACTTTGCATGATAACAGCCACTCAGTTGTGCAGTTTTAATGATATTGCTCTGTAAAAACTGATTTTCCTGGTCGTAAACCTTGACTAAATTTCTTCTGAGGATTTTTATGTAACAGCGTCAGTTGAACACAGTTTTGAGATGAGCTTCGTGATCCAAAAGTAATCGTAGATTAAGACTTCTGTGTTTAAGTGAAACAAAATTCTCAAAACGCAATTTTAACCACCCTCGCTGTTTTTTCCTTGTGTTGTCCTTTTGTCCTTGTCGAATTGGTGATTTTACTGTATATCGCTACAATTAGTTCCAACGATTAACCAAAAAGCCAAGTAGAATAGCAAACAAGTATGAAGGCTCAAAAGCCTAGCTGGAGCTCAAAAGATCTAGAGCCACCTAGATAACGGAGAAAATAAGGGAATCATGGAGTCGGTCTGCCCCCATCCTCCCTCCACCCCCCCCCCCCCCCCCCTCCCAAAGTGCCAACTTAATTGGAGCTAAAAACGCCAATTATCTGAAACTCGCATGACTTAAACCAGACATGATGTAACCTGGGCATGCAAAAATCCGGACCAATCGAAGCCCCTGACTTGAGTGATAACAGTTCTTGGAAACGGAAATCACCTCATTAAACTAAAAAAAATAGCAAGGGGAGTAGAGCTAAAACTTAGTCTGTTGTAGACTTAGTAGATGTAGGCTTAAAATGCCCTTCTTTCGATTTGGTTACCGCCCCCAAGTGAACGCAGGGAATGAAAATTTTGGGATATTAAAGTTAAGGACAAGCTGCATCATGTGTTATATTCTGGACCAAAATCTGTCGGCTGGGCTCTTTTTCCTTTTCCCCCACCTGCAATCTTTTATGATTAAAGTTACTGTTCACATTGACCGATTGTCATGAATATTGACACGCAGATTAATAAGGCCATGACAAACATATTTGGTCACCATAATTAACCTTGTAAAACCACCTTGTTAGACCATAAAATTGATGCTCGTGTGAGGGGGGAGGGGGGGGGGAGGAGGAGGAAAAAAGCCGTCGGCTTGACCGGAAGTATTAGAATTTGAGAATACTAATGCCAACTAGGCCAAACATAGGCAATTTAAGCAAAACATTTAGCAAGAACATGTTGGCTTTAAAACAACGGTGGACTTAAGAAACCATCCCGTTTAATTAAATCACCTGCGGCATTTATGCATTTCAAAAACCGGCTGATGTTATTAACGGATGCGAATCACAAGTGGTGCATTGTCATGAATAACGCTTACTATGGACTAAACTTGCCAAAATTTTAGAAAAGCAACATTTTGCAGATGATAATATAGAGTTTTGGGGTGCTTGTAAAGTTTTAATTTCGGCTTGAAGTCCCGTCGGCTTGAAGTCCCGTCGGCTTGTTGTCCTAGACCCTCTCCAATCTAGTGCAATTTAGCTGGTTGGATGTTTTCTTAGTTAGATTTTTTAGCCAATCAGAATCGAGCAGTTTACACTCAGCGCTGAGCATTTTTATTCAAAATTAAATGCTAGGGAGGAAAAACTACGGAGTAATGCGCGGGGGGGGGGGGGGGGGGGTGTTTACTTCAATCACTTTGCACTTCAGTACTTCAGTGGGATCCCATCATCCATTCTGACTGACAATTTTTTTTAAAGTTTCACTTTTGATAATCTTGTACGTCGGTTGTTTCTGGTAGACCAATCCTAACTTTTTCCTAAGGTGCTTTTGGCGCCAATATATACGAGCTTTTGGAGTCAGATTTTTAATCAAATTCGAATTGGGTGACCTATAAAAATGTCAGTTTTGCTTGCGAAAAACTGCGTCGTTAAAAAATTGTGGCCCTTCCCATGTTAAAACTGCAGCTGTTTCTTTAGAAAAAGCAAATAGAAAATTGTTCATTTTTAAAAGGAATTGGTTTATACGCAGAAAACTGTTGTCAATTCCACAAAAAGCTAGCTTCAGAAAACGCATGTTTTTCGCAGACCGGTCGTTATTAGAAAATGTTATATACATTTCTTGTTCAGCATAAAAGACTCTTCTAGCCGCATTTCAATCGCGTGTCGACATTTTGGCTCAGATGGTATATGATATAATTCGTCATTGTTGGTCTGTTATACAGCGGCACGCAAACGTTGATTTGCATTTGCATGTATGCTGTCAAATATTTATTTTGAATAAGGTGAGTAAAATTACTGCTTTCTTTTAAGTATTGGTTGATAAAAATATAATAGCTGCATGTAATTAGGTAGACTATACCAAAACATGCCCCATAACTTTGAGGGGTGTTCGCGCGCCGTAAAACGCAATTTTTGTGGTCAAAATTTTCCAAAAAGTGACTTAAAATGCTTTTTTGGCATGTTCTTTCAAAATTTCATCTACGGCGCAGAAATCTTGACCAAAACGATTTTTTTAATGCTTTGGGAGAGCTCGGAAAACCAATTTGATCGGTCTAAAAATGATCGACAAAATTTTCAAAATTTTTTTTGAAAATCCAACCCCCCCTCGATAAAATTTTCAATTGTTGCAGGTAACTGAAAGGTAATGTGACAAACATGCCGACTGATTTTGAGGCAATTTCCTGTAGCTTGAGTTCATTATGTCTGGACCACGGGTTGGATTGTATCTTGGTGTGCGTGCAAGAAGATTGTGTAGAAGGCAACGACAGCCAGCCTGTGCCAATTTGCCCAAGGTGCTTGGCGACGGAGCATGACAGACACAAAGTGCGCTGTTGGAAGAAGGCAAAACACGAAGAAATAAACTCAAAAGAAAATGCTGTGAAAAACAAACGCCGCGAATTTCAGCAATTTTTGAAAAATTCAAAACGGAAAAGCAGCGCTAGAACGTCAAAAGATATCACAGACATGGAGCAGTGTTTGAAAACTGGCATTATCTCAGATTGTGAACAAAATTCACCAGGTTTTGATCATTTAATGAAGAAAAGCGAAGAATTGACTGCTTTTTTTGTGACATTCCAAGAAACCGAAAGTAGATTCAAACAGAACTCCGAACTATATTTCGAGCACGCAGGAAAGGGTCCCAAGAAATCTGTTCAGGACAACAACGATACGCCATGTTCGAGCAGACAAAGTGAAGCAACGCAAACAGCCGATACTTATCAACCCACTCCCCCGAATCCAGACAGGGAAGAAAGAGGAGTGCAAATCGAACCCCCTCAAACCCCCCAAGAGTTTGAATCCCCGGCTGAGGAGCAGCCACAAGTGATCCGCCATATCGATGAAAGCTAATTTCAATCAGATAATTATATAACACCTCGTTAAAAGCAGATGTTAAAAGAGACGGATTGAGAAAAAAAGGAGTTTTTCAAGAATAACGAAACCATATCGCAAATGCATTATTCATTTTAGGTACAATACTCCGTAGATAAATTATTTTTGAGTAATTCAAATATTGGATGTGCGCGCCAATCTCCACACTTCGTAATAAAATCTGTTTTCAAACACTTGAATTAACGAGTATTTTATCGGGGAAATAACTCTGGAAATTTCGTAATACAATGATATTTTTAACAAACTTTTTTATTGTTAACATCGGTAACATCGGCCACAAAAACTGCATAACTCAAAGCAAGCTGCAAAAAATGGCCAGTATTTGTCCTTGAGACAAATTGCTCTTTTTAAAGGTCAGCCTTAATCAAAGCTTAACCAAGTTAGAGCGAAAAGACGGTTAAAATCGGTTTTGGGGGGATCGAACCTGGTTACGGAGCATCCCATCAAGTTCGGTGCATATTCGAGTTCCAGAAAGGAAATGACCTAGTCGGGATTCGAACCGGCGCCGAACCCGCCGGGACGCACCATGTATACGCTTGGCTACTGTCCCTGTATGCATTTACTTTTATATGCATTTATACTCTCGCACATTTACGTTTATATGCATTTGTACTATTGTTTTATATTTGCGCTGCAACATCCTCCACCCCTAAACAAGGAAGAACGGGAGCGAGCTTTACGGTCGGGCGGGTCAGTTCGCTCGTAACGGTCTTTATGTCGGCGGATCGCGCGCATCCGTCCTTGCCATAGTGCAGTCTTAGGATACGTGCGAGTGGATAATGTCCACGTGGAGTGTCAGGCTCTAAGACCCAAACCAAGTCACCGGCTTTCAACTTAACGTCTGACTGGTTGTGCCACTTTGCCCTCCTATTGAGGGAAGGAACGTATTCCCGCATCCACCGTATCCATATTGCGTTAGCGTATGATTGCGCTCTGGCGAACCTCTTCTTATGGTCGAAGTTTTCTTCGAAACTTAGCGACGCGAAGCTAGCTGCGCTGTGACCGAGAATGAAGTGATTCGGGGTGAGTGCCTCTAGGTCGTGCGGATCGGAACTGACCGGAGTGATCGGTCTTGCGTTAAGTAATTGTTCAACTAGGCAGAGCGTTGTTCCTAGAACTTCCTCAGTTAACCTCCTGTTGCCTAATATGTCGTACAACACTCGCTTAACACTTCTCACTAGCCGCACCCAGGCGCCACCGTGATGAGGGGCACTGGGCGGGTTAAACTTCCACTTAATGCCTTTGTGGACGAAAACGGCCGGGGCTCCACAGGATAGGAGCTCCTTTTGAGCACCAACAAAATTCGTGCCATTGTCAGAAAGAATGGTTTTGGGGGTACCTCGCCTTGCAATAAATCGCTCTACGCCCATGACGCAGGAACTAGTATCGAGAGATGGAACCAACTCGATGTGAACTGCTCGAATCGTGAGGCAGGTAAATAGGAAACCCCATCTCTTTTGGGTACTTCGGCGTATCGGCACTTGAAACGGGCCAAAGTAATCAACACCTGTGTTGGAGAAGGGAGGCTGCTTGTAACCAGTCTTTCAATCGGTAGGTCAGACATAATGGGCACAACTGTTTTTGCTTTGCGCTTACGGCATGTTATGCAAGTATTTTCGATGTTCCCAGGTAACCAGCGCAACTTCAGAACAATGTATTTCAACTGAACTACAGCACGCATGTAATCCAACCCCTGATGTGCATGTTGAAAGTGCATATGCCTAATCAACATATGAGCAACTCGGTGTCGACCATCCAGTATTATTGGATGTTTGCTATCAAAGTCGGTATCAACAAGACGGCTGATACGTCCAGTTGAACGCAGGATGCCAGCTGGGCCGATGAACGGAGAATATTTAGCAATCCGACTTTTCTTTGTTATCAGTTTATCGGACTGAAGTATTTTCACTTCGGCAGGAAATGATTCGGACTGAGCGAGATAACTGAGCTTCTGCTCGGCAATATCTAACTCGGACGGGTCGGTTATTTCAAGCGTTTTTGTACGGAAGTGTTTATGCGATGGTAGCACACGAAGCATAAACGCTAAAACACGTTTGTACTTTACAATTGAGCTGAATTTATCCCAATTTTTAAACAGACGGATCGACGGCGCTTTCTCAGATGAAGCATCAACAACAAACGTAGATGCAGTCTCAAGGCATGTATCAATGTCACAGAGTGGGCCTTTTAATTGGATCTTTTTGATGACATCAGTGTTCGGCTTGAATGGCCAATCACATGTCCTCAATATACTAGGGCCTCTAACCCAGCTGCTATCCTTGAGGGCTTCCAAAGAAATCCCTCGTGTGCCGGTATCAGCTGGGTTATCACCACTGAGTACATGATTCCATTGATCAATGGTGGTGGACTCCAAGATTTCACCAGTGCGGTTTCCAACAAACACAGGAAGTTTGTTGCACGAGTTAAGCCACTGGAGAACGGTGGTAGAATCAGTCCACATGAATACATTGCTTACTTTGAAAGTAAGCGCTTTCAAAATCTCTTCTTTGAGTCGAGTCGCAAGCAGAGCAGCCTGAAGCTCTAACTTGGGAATGGAGAGCATCTTCATAGGCGCTACACGGGCTTTCCCAAATACAAAAGCTAACTCGGTCTTTTGCGATTTAGCAAGTCGGGCTCGGAGAAACGATACGGCGCAAAAAACGTCCTGCGAACTATCACCGAACGTGTGAAGTTCACAGCGGTCGAACGGTTCGGTAAAGTAGCTACGAGGTATCGTCAGAGTACCTAATAGTGGAAGTCCTGAGTGCCAATCTAGAAAATGTTGTTTAATTTCCTCTGGGAGATCATCATCCCACTTTTGACCACTGATTCTCCATATGTCTTTTAGTAAAAGGCGCGCTTTCACAGTATATGGAGCTACCAGTCCTATTGGATCAAAAACTGAGGAAACAAAACTCAACACGGTGCGTTGAGTAATTGCTTTATCTAGTGGTCGATCAACACCTCTACTTACTACTAGGGTATCTTTTACATGATCCCACCTGAGACCAAGAACATGCGACGATTGGTCTGGACTCTTACAAATATCCTTAACTGACGGGTTGGACTCACGGTTGTCCGGATTAAGAGCGGTTGTAACTTCGGGTACATTGCTAACAAACTTTGTCATGTTAAACCCACCTAATTTGAGCATTGCGACTAAGTCTTTACTTAGGCTAAGAGCGTCAGCGGTATTTTCGAACGAGTCAAGATAGTCGTCCATGTAAAACTTCTGGACAACGGCTGAAGCGGCTTCGGGGTATTCAGCTTGATTATCAGAAGCAGTTTTTTGTAGCGCGAAATTCGCACAAGTTGGCGAATCACGAGCGCCAAAAATATGACGGGTGTATTGGTGAACCACCACACTTGAAGTGGGGTCCTCCCGCCACAAAAAACGGAGAGACGGTTGATCTCGCGCAAGTACTCCAACTTGTAAGAACATACCTTCTATGTCCGCTGAGACGGCGTACTTGTGTTGACGGAACCTCTACAGTACAAAAATAAGATTTTGAAGGAGATCCGGGCCAACCAAGAGAGATCTATTTAAGAAGGTGCCATGAAATTTGGATGCTCCATTGAGCACACGGCGCACCTTGCCGGGTTTGTTCGGGTTCAAAACCGGATGGTGTGGAAGATACCACTCACGTTCGGCTCGTGAGCTGGGATCGTGCGGGTTGACGGTTATGACATATCCTTTACTTATATCTTCTCTGATTGTTTCGGTATACTTCTCGCGAAGTAACGGATCTCTATCTAATCTTTTCTCTAACGACTTTAATTGGGCTAATGAAGAATAATAATTGTTAGGCAAGCTAACATCATTATCACTCCACAGCATCGGTACAGTGTAACGCTCACCATCGTGAACGGTTTCAGTTTTTAGGATCGACAAAGCACGCTTGTCTGCGGCGGAACGGGCATCTACTTGCTTGAACGCACCATACGACTCTAACTCATACCAAGTTTTGATTTGGTCGGCAGAGAAATATCGTCCGTAACGCAGTTAAAGGAAGAAGAATTTAAGGACGAACGATCAAGAGACGGACCACTAATGACCCAACCTATCGGAAGTCGGACGGTGCACGGTGAGTCAAGTTCATCTCCGAAGACATGTTCGAGGGGTCTTATCGCATGATAGAAGTCCTGTCCTATAACTATCTCAATCTCTTTGTAATTATACGCAGTCGTCTTTAACGGGGCTAGTTGCGGGTATTTGACCTGCAATTCGGAAACGTTTATAACATCGGGTCCTATATACATGTTGTGCTTAACGAAAGCGACAAACGAAAACGAAAATTCTTTTTCATTGGGCTTTGCGGAAACTTTCAAGTGAACTCGTTGAGTTTTAGATACCTTGGCTGAGTTAAAACCATCGGTCGTAACATTTACGGGCGTGCCAACTAATTTCAGACGTTTAACGAGTGCCGCGGAAACTCAAGAATGAGTGGAACCGGTGTCACAAAGTGCTAGTGCATTCGAATTTTCCGAACCAGAGGACACATCTACCAACGCAACGGGAAGAATACCTTTTGCAGTTCCCTCACAAGGTTTAACACAAGCTGCGTTGTTTGCAGAAGTAGTGTTTGTATTAGTTTGAGTCGATGGTGATCGGTCGGCCTCTTTGGGCGGGAAAACTTTCTCGGCTCCATGAAGAAGCACATTGTGAGTGCTCTCACAGTCCTGTTTTGGGCATTTTCTTGCCTTTTGGCACTTTCGGAAGGTATGGTTGCCTTGTAAACAAGACAAACAGAGCTTTTGTTCTGCTACATATTTAGCCCTTTGTGTTGCGTTTTTCTCTTTGAACACGGAACAGTTCCAGAGTGCATGCTGCCCTTTGCATAGCGAGCATGGAGGAAACCTTGTCTTTTCTCTACTTTTCTCATCCTTAGAACTTACCTTAGTGTTACCTGCAAGCACTTTTGTAACTACTTTTTGTTTAACTGGCTGCTCGACTTTGACTAAAGATTTCAATCGCTCATGGCCTTCTGCCTTATTCTTAAGCCAATCGTTGAAGTCTAGCAATGTTAATCGCTGCCAATGTTGTCTAACAGTATGCATGGACCATGCCTCTTTTAGATTTGGAGGAAGCTTACTGACGGCTTGATTTAATAGGTTCACACTTTTCAAGTCGTCATTGAACGACAAAGACCTAAAAACAGCTACGAGCCCAGAAATCACCGCAGAAAAACTTATAACATGGTCAGAGTTGTGCATCTTCAATGCGGGAAAATTCTTCAACTTATCCAAATGTGCACCAACTACAACATGAGGTTGCCCAAACTTTCTCTGGAGAGTTGCTAGAGCATCCTTATACAACACTCCACTGTAGCCGTATTCCGCAATTGCACTCTTGGCTTTGTCTTTAACGTGTGTTTTCAGATATTTGAGTTTTTCATCATCAGTTAGCATAGCCGAATCAACTGTTGCTTGGAACTGCCCGAACCATTCATACCAGTTAAGTGGTTCTCCATCAAACACTTCCAAGTTCAACTCCGGTAGACGGTCTTTGCGGCTATGCAGAATGATATCTGCTAACTCTCTCGCCGAGATGGGTTGTTCGCTATAAGGCACGTAAGACGGGCCCGTAGTGGGCGCAGGATATGTAGGTGGATAACCTTGATGCGCTGTTTCAACAACTGGATGAGTTTGCGGCTGGGTGTAATACACAGTCCCAAAACTTGTATAAGGAACTACGGTGTTTGGTGGAACAACAGGAGTTGTCACTGAGAAAACTATTGAGGGCGGTGCGCAGTATTGAGGAACTGGCATCGTTTGCGCAGTCGCGGCAGGTCTCCACAAACTGCTATACGGGTTATAGTGTTCACTTGAGAAACTTGTTGGGTTGTTTGGAACATTTATAGGTTGATGGGATGGCGCTACAGGCGCCTGATACCCAGTTGAAACGGGGCCGGAATGTGGCTGACTGACCGGAAGCAAAGAGGGAATAGGAACGGTTGACGGGACAAATGGTTGAATAATCGGAAGCGAAATGGGAATCGGAACGGTTAATGGAGGAACAAAAGGTTGACTCGCCGGAAGCGAAACTGGATTAGTAACGGTCGACACAGAAGGCGGTGCCACATTAATGGTGGGATTACCAAAGGGCATTGAAGCGGGACTGCTACCACTTGCTTGTGGTATCAGATTGTGATTTTGCGAAACTTCAGCATGAGGTGTTGAAGCTAAGTGTGGAGTAACAAAGTTTGAGCTGGAGGCAACGAACTGTGGTAAACTAGATGGGTTCTCGATTGAGTGCAATGACAGACGCGATTGGACCAAACTTGATCTCTGAGCCTGAATTCGATTCCTATTGTGGCCTCCCGGTTCACTGTATGTGGTTTGACCAGCGTTGACGACGGCACCCCCGCTGACGACGGCACCAACCCCTTGCAAAACATCAGTAGCAATCAAAGTGGAACTCTCGACTACTGGATGACTTTGCTCTGAGCTTGCAACAACTTCGGCTTGCTCTTGCTCAGTGACAACGTTTTCTACCCATTGTTCAGTACGTTGTGGGTCAACATGTGTTACGCAAGCATTTCCTATCTTCTCACTTGCTGCAGAAAGCTCTTCTTCCAACTCGAATTCCTTTAACTCAATTTCAGCCAGTTTCTTGCGGTGTACCTCAGCTAGTTCTTCCAACTCTAAATTACCTTGCTGTTCTTTTATTTTATTTTGCTGCGCTTTCAACTTCAATGACACCTTTGCTTGTCTCTCAAGTTCCTCCTGCTGCTTCTTCAAAACCAACAAATCTCGCCTCTTCTCAGTTGATGTTTTTGACTGCGCGACGGTATAGCGACTGGATTTATGCGAACCTGATTTATGATGTCGACTACTGTACCGCGACACCTTAGAGCGCGCATCTGCTTCATGTGAATCTTGTGGTTGTGTTGTTACGATCGTACTTAACGATTCTGCAACATTGTCAAGCTCTGTTTCCTCAGGTTCAACGTTTAAGCCAGCTTTATATGATGCAGCCTTCTGTAAAACTGTATCGTTTCTTGATGTAACCGTATGAAGCCACATATCCTGCGCTGGTATCAATTTATCAGGATCAACACTTTTAGAAGCTAACTTAATCAATTCCTCATTTATTTCAACTGCAGTCTCTATCAGGCTCTTGCAATTCTGAATATGAGTGTCAATCTTTGATGAGCGACTCTGACTTTCAATGTTCTCAATTATAATTTCATGGCACTTGTACAGTTCATTTTCAAGCTTGGTTCGCTTCGCAAATAACCTTTGAACCCTCTTCTGAAAGTTCTCATCCATGGCTCTAGGGTCTATACTTAACTCAAACTATACTTAACGGTTATCGGGCGTTTGCGGGGCGATTCGGAACGGTTTTCGGTGAGTAAAGTTACCAATGGGGCTGGGGATTAAGTAAGTCGGTTGATATCAAACAACACACACGGAGTAAACCTGAGGATGAATAAAACCAACTTTACTTACTTAATATCACCTCCCTGACCACTTAGGATGATGTTACGGCGTACGAAATTTGTTGAACGGTCGTACGACGGTGCGTCACTACTAATCGGCTAGTAGCTCGACGAATTACCAAGAGGTTTGGGAATTAAGCAAGTCGGTTGAAAACCAACAACACACGCGGAGCAAACCTGAGGATGAAAGACAACAACTTAACTTGCTTAATTTTACCGTCCCGGACCACTTAGTCAGTCGTTGCGAAAAGAATGTCTTGAAAAGCGAACGGATGCAAACAGGTATCAAGTCGTTGTAAACCTTAAGTTTACCAATGGGGTTGGAGAATCAGGCAAATCGGTTAAGTTCCAACAACACACGCGGAAAAAACCTGAGGATGAAAAAACTCAACCTAATTTGCCTGATATTTCGCTACCAGACCACTTACCATAAGGTTGGTGTCATGTTACAGCACAGTTTCGCAGAATTATGGGGACGTTTTGACGATTTTTTGGAAATTTCTTACTTTTTTCCCAAAATTTTTCGGAAAATTTTGGTCAGCAGGTTCGAGTCGTAAACCAACCCAAAAAACTAGTCTAGTACCCCTTGTCTATGATCCGATTTCTTGGATTTTCAATCCGTTCACAATTACCCAAAACTTTGTGGTATCGGGAAAATTACCACTTGTAGCTTGCTTTGAGTTGGGATACAAAACAAGACACCGTATGTAATTTTATTGCACAAAAAAGTTTATAAAGATTAGACTAGTCTTACAGTTTTTGACGGTTTTGGAGATTGGGCGGTCACCGGGAAAAAGCCAAAAACTTCGGGTGTCGAGAAAAACACAGCTCCACAGCTCCACTTTGACCACAGGCCTCTCTTCCACCAGTCTGCTCTTTCGCCAGACTGCTCTGTCGGCTCTTTTGGCTAATCGAATTTCGGCCAACTGAATCCTGGGCGAATTTCGGCCAATTCTGCTAACTGCTCACTATAACGACTTTCGGCTATTTGGACACTCGATCAACTGGACACTCGGCTAACTGGTCAATCGGCCAACTGGACAATCGGCCAACCGGACACTGGGGGGCCAACTGGAGACTCGAGACAATTAATATACTCGGCCAAATGCATTCGGGTCTTGTGTGAGGGAAAGATAGAAAGTGATGCAGTCGTCCAACTCGGCTAAGTGCACTCGGCCAACTGGTTGCTTAAAACTTTCGTATTTTTTTGCCAATGAGAATATGCCGACGACTTTCGAACTCGGCCAACCTTCGAATACGAGAAGGTGACGACTTTTGAACAGCTTTGACTGAGTCACTGAGTCTCTTGTTGTGAAGAGAAAGACCTCGGTCCCTTGTGTCGACTTCGTGAGAAAAGACTCGAGTCCCTTGTGGGGCGCCAAAAAATGTGCGCGCCAATCTCCACACTTCGTAATAAAATCTGTTTTCAAACACTTGAATTAACGAGTATTTTATCGGGGAAATAACTCTGGAAATTTCGTAATACAATGATATTTTTAACAAACTTTTTTATTGTTAACATCGGTAACATCGGCCACAAAAACTGCATAACTCAAACCAACCGCCAATATGTACTAATTTTGAAGAAGAGCGCGGTCTAAAAACTTTTTTTTTTCAATTCGGAGAAACATAAAAGAGTAGAAATCGAAAATGATTTAAAATAATTCGCTATACCCTTAATTTTTATGACTTGCGTTTTGGTTGTTTTTTGCTGTTTTTTGCCGCGAGTTGCCGCGTTACCACATATGGCAACCCAGTTTGTCAAATTCCGGCTCTTGCAACTTCCGACTCTTGAAATCAAAATGAAGAAAAAAATAGTAGTTTGTTGCGATTTCGTTTTGAGGAGGTAATGATTCATGCAACTTTATGTGGATGATCCCCTAAAATCTTTCCTATTCTCAGTTTTTTAGTTAGAAAGTTACCTTACAAAAACATGCCACAGTATAATTCCAAACAGGGGAATTATGCTTCGAATTGGTTGTGAAGCCTTGCCCTGAAAATTTTCGAGGACAAATTGAACCTAGAATACCAAATAAAATCACACCTAGAATACCAAATAATATCATTGATTAAAATGGTAAAATAATCAGAAACAGGCAACTAACAGAAAGATTTTTGCAAACAGATATAAAAAAATCTCTCTCAAGCCGATTATCTTGTCCACATTTTTAATGATCACATTTTATCCGCAAAATTATTTTTTCAAGTTTGTAAAACAAAATTAGTCTGTTTTTTTAAGGTAGTAGGTGTTACAAAAGTTGCTAAAAATGACATTTTTCCCAAATTTTTTTTTCATCTAGCAAATTTTCAAAAAAAAGTATCCGATGCCTCCCACGCACCCTTTCCCTCCTAGCCACCCTACCCCGCTCCCACCACACTCAAAAAAGCTGCTCCTGATTGTAACAGTTATAGTTTTAGCTTTAACTCAATCTTTTGTAAACTATAGACCTTAAAATGACGGCTGCCAGGTTGTTTTTTCGCTTTGTCCAAAATGCTTACTTAAATAAAAATATCAATCAATCGGGATACATGCTTCCAAAAACTAATCAAAGCAAGGGTAGCTGGTTGCTGTCCAAGAATCACATAAACTTCGATCATTTTCATTTTTTTTTCTTCAATTTATTGCCTTTTTGAGCGAGTGATGATAGAGCTAATTAAACGCGTAGAAAGTTAAAAAAATAGGCATAACTGACAATAGTTGACTTCAAAAAGAGGCAATTCTTAATAGTTTTAAGCTTTTTGAGATTAATTTAGGAACATTTAGAAAAAAAATTGGAGCAGTTTTGTTTCACTGTGATGGCTCTTTAAGTATACATAAAACAGTTTTCAATTTCTGTGATATGTAAAACAAAAAAACCTTTCATTTCTAAAAATACTTGCTTTTCTAAACCAATGTTTGTAACATATAAGACATTGGCTACACCGCAAGTTTCGAATGCATTATTCCATTTCAGATTTCGATAATTTTTTGGGACCGTTTTTTAAACTTAGCTGCACCTTCAAAGTTAGAAAAAATAATTTGAAGTTTTTTATTTGTACAGCAGTACAAATTTGATTCTTTTTCAGCCAGATAAAAGATGAACCATCCAGGAAAAACCCCATAGAACATATGATGTTGATCAGTGATAAAATAAAAGAACTTAGCAAACTAAAGAGGTTCTAAGAAACAAAATAAAACAATCAAAATTTGTTGGTGTTTTATATAGTAAACAGTAAACTATTAAAAATGTGATTATTTATTTTCTTGGTCATCATTTCGAGTCGACTTGATGAACGTTTTTTGCAGAGCAAAGGTAAAGGAGAATAGCATTTGGTAATTAAATCTAAGAGTCACCTAGCTTTTATCATCGAGTTATTTTGAAAATATTTTGATCAGAATGAAATTAAAGATAGAATAACATTTTGAGACAAATATGAGATAAATGCTTCAAATAGAGATATTCACAGATTTTAGCCACTCTGTGAATGAAATGATTTTAGCCAATCTGCTATCAATTGCCTCTTCATCAGTTTCCCTAGTTGAATTGACTTTTGCAAGCAAAAAACAGTCTTAATTTGTCCCAGGACTCACTCATTTTGCACCTGCGTTTCCTAAGTCGAAATTTAACAAAACAAAATTATCGCTGTACTGTCTGCTTTTCAAGGCAGATAAAATTATGCAGAGGGACATTCTGTCTCTTATTAGATGAGCATAAGAAAGTCCGCTCTTATTTTTTAAACCATTATAACAGTAGCGATAGTTATAGTGTAGTTGTATACTACAACTCACACTCTTGTTTAAGATAGCATATTGTTCAGACGGCGCTTTTTCAATTCGTTGTAAAGTAAAACCGCCGATGGAACAATTTATTATCTTAATAAACAAATATTTTAATAGCGATAACTAAAATGTAGTTGAAAACTACATTTCTTCCCTTTTTAGGATAATAAGTTATTCCATAGGCGCTTCTACAATCGTTTTAAAGTAAAAACTTAATAGTGCACAAAATAAATAAAGAGGTTACATCAACTTAATCTTTTTCCCTATCAGGTTGGATTATTAGCTTATTTTTTATCACTTTTTCTGACTAAGCTTGCGAACTGAATCCGTGGGCAGCCAAATCTGTCAGAGTGACGATTTTCTTTGCGTCGTCTACTCTGCCTTGTCCGCTGGGTACATCTAGTTCTGCTTGCCGCTTGGCGGATTTACTTATATCTATTTTGTTTATATTTTTTAATCTAATAATTTTAGTCTCAAATTAATTTTCGAATTTTTAAAGAAAACCCTCAGAGTATAATTTAGTGAAACCCTTGCATATTTTATCAAAGGAAAAGGATGAATAAAGTTTTAAAGAAAAAAGGAAATTGAAAAAAAATTGATGATCAGAAAGAACTTAGATCTCAACTTGTCTCTAAAGTTAAACTGAGGTGAGGGTGAATGAAATGATTTTAGCCAATCTGCTGAAGATAATTTCTCTTAACTGAGACTTTGCTAAACTCCACCTTTTTATATCATTAACTTATTTACTAGTGTTTTTGTCTCGGCTATCAATTGCCTCTTCATCAGTTTCCCTAGTTGAATTAAATTTTGCAAGCAAAAAACAGTCTTAATTTGTCCCGGGACTCACTCATTTTGCACCTGCGTTTCCTAAGTCGAAATTTAACAAAATAAAATTATCGCTGTACTGTCTGCTTTTCAAGGCAGATAAAATTATGCAGAGGGACATTCTGTCTCTTATTAGATGAGCATAAGAAAGTCCGCTCTTATTTTTTAAACCATTATAACAGTAGCGATAGTTATAGTGTAGTTGTATACTACAACTCACACTCTTGTTTAAGATAGCATATTGTTCAGACGGCGCTTTTTCAATTCGTTGTAAAGTAAAACCGCCGATGGAACAATTTATTATCTTAATAAACAAATATTTTAATAGCGATAACTAAAATGTAGTTGAAAACTACATTTCTTCCCTTTTTAGGATAATAAGTTATTCCATAGGCGCTTCTACAATCGTTTTAAAGTAAAAACTTAATAGTGCACAAAATAAATAAAGAGGTTACATCAACTTAATCTTTTTCCCTATCAGGTTGGATTATTAGCTTATTTTTTATCACTTTTTCTGACTAAGCTTGCGAACTGAATCCGTGGGCAGCCAAATCTGTCAGAGTGATGATTTTCTTTGCGTCGTCTACTCTGCCTTGTCCGCTGGGTACATCTAGTTCTGCTTGCCGCTTGGCGGATTTACTTATATCTATTTTGTTTATATTTTTTAATCTAATAATTTTAGTCTCAAATTAATTTTCGAATTTTTAAAGAAAACCCTCAGAGTATAATTTAGTGAAACCCTTGCATATTTTATCAAAGGAAAAGGATGAATAAAGTTTTAAAGAAAAAAGGAAATTGAAAAAAAATTGATGATCAGAAAGAACTTAGATCTCAACTTGTCTCTAAAGTTAAACTGAGGTGAGGGTGAATGAAATGATTTTAGCCAATCTGCTGAAGATAATTTCTCTTAACTGAGACTTTGCTAAACTCCACCTTTTTATATCATTAACTTATTTACTAGTGTTTTTGTCTCGGCTATCAATTGCCTCTTCATCAGTTTCCCTAGTTGAATTAAATTTTGCAAGCAAAAAACAGTCTTAATTTGTCCCGGGACTCACTCATTTTGCACCTGCGTTTCCTAAGTCGAAATTTAACAAAATAAAATTATCGCTGTACTGTCTGCTTTTCAAGGCAGATAAAATTATGCAGAGGGACATTCTGTCTCTTATTAGATGAGCATAAGAAAGTCCGCTCTTATTTTTTAAACCATTATAACAGTAGCGATAGTTATAGTGTAGTTGTATACTACAACTCACACTCTTGTTTAAGATAGCATATTGTTCAGACGGCGCTTTTTCAATTCGTTGTAAAGTAAAACCGCCGATGGAACAATTTATTATCTTAATAAACAAATATTTTAATAGCGATAACTAAAATGTAGTTGAAAACTACATTTCTTCCCTTTTTAGGATAATAAGTTATTCCATAGGCGCTTCTACAATCGTTTTAAAGTAAAAACTTAATAGTGCACAAAATAAATAAAGAGGTTACATCAACTTAATCTTTTTCCCTATCAGGTTGGATTATTAGCTTATTTTTTATCACTTTTTCTGACTAAGCTTGCGAACTGAATCCGTGGGCAGCCAAATCTGTCAGAGTGATGATTTTCTTTGCGTCGTCTACTCTGCCTTGTCCGCTGGGTACATCTAGTTCTGCTTGCCGCTTGGCGGATTTACTTATATCTATTTTGTTTATATTTTTTAATCTAATAATTTTAGTCTCAAATTAATTTTCGAATTTTTAAAGAAAACCCTCAGAGTATAATTTAGTGAAACCCTTGCATATTTTATCAAAGGAAAAGGATGAATAAAGTTTTAAAGAAAAAAGGAAATTGAAAAAAAATTGATGATCAGAAAGAACTTAGATCTCAACTTGTCTCTAAAGTTAAACTGAGGTGAGGGTGAATGAAATGATTTTAGCCAATCTGCTGAAGATAATTTCTCTTAACTGAGACTTTGCTAAACTCCACCTTTTTATATCATTAACTTATTTACTAGTGTTTTTGTCTCGGCTATCAATTGCCTCTTCATCAGTTTCCCTAGTTGAATTAAATTTTGCAAGCAAAAAACAGTCTTAATTTGTCCCGGGACTAACTCATTTTGCACCAGCATTTCCTAAGTCGAAATTTAACAAAATAAAATTATCGCTGTACTGTCTGCTTTTCAAGGCAGATAAAATTATGCAGAGGGACATTCTGTCTCTTATTAGATGAGCATAAGAAAGTCCGCTCTTATTTTTTAAACCATTATAACAGTAGCGATAGTTATAGTGTAGTTGTATACTACAACTCACACTCTTGTTTAAGATAGCATATTGTTCAGACGGCGCTTTTTCAATTCGTTGTAAAGTAAAACCGCCGATGGAACAATTTATTATCTTAATAAACAAATATTTTAATAGCGATAACTAAAATGTAGTTGAAAACTACATTTCTTCCCTTTTTAGGATAATAAGTTATTCCATAGGCGCTTCTACAATCGTTTTAAAGTAAAAACTTAATAGTGCACAAAATAAATAAAGAGGTTACATCAACTTAATCTTTTTCCCTATCAGGTTGGATTATTAGCTTATTTTTTATCACTTTTTCTGACTAAGCTTGCGAACTGAATCCGTGGGCAGCCAAATCTGTCAGAGTGATGATTTTCTTTGCGTCGTCTACTCTGCCTTGTCCGCTGGGTACATCTAGTTCTGCTTGCCGCTTGGCGGATTTACTTATATCTATTTTGTTTATATTTTTTAATCTAATAATTTTAGTCTCAAATTAATTTTCGAATTTTTAAAGAAAACCCTCAGAGTATAATTTAGTGAAACCCTTGCATATTTTATCAAAGGAAAAGGATGAATAAAGTTTTAAAGAAAAAAGGAAATTGAAAAAAAATTGATGATCAGAAAGAACTTAGATCTCAACTTGTCTCTAAAGTTAAACTGAGGTGAGGGTGAATGAAATGATTTTAGCCAATCTGCTGAAGATAATTTCTCTTAACTGAGACTTTGCTAAACTCCACCTTTTTATATCATTAACTTATTTACTAGTGTTTTTGTCTCGGCTATCAATTGCCTCTTCATCAGTTTCCCTAGTTGAATTAAATTTTGCAAGCAAAAAACAGTCTTAATTTGTCCCGGGACTAACTCATTTTGCACCAGCATTTCCTAAGTCGAAATTTAACAAAATAAAATTATCGCTGTACTGTCTGCTTTTCAAGGCAGATAAAATTATGCAGAGGGACATTCTGTCTCTTATTAGATGAGCATAAGAAAGTCCGCTCTTATTTTTTAAACCATTATAACAGTGGCGATAGTTATAATGTAGTTGTATACTACAACTCACATTCTTGTTTAAAATAGCATATTGTTCAGACGGCGCTTTTTCAGTTCTTTAAAAAGTAAAACCGCCGATGGAACAATTTATTATCTTAATAAGCAAATATTTTAATAGCGATAACTAAAATGTAGTTGAAAACTACATTTCTTCCCTTTTTAGGATATTAAGTTATTCCATAGGCGCTTCTACAATCGTTTTAAAGTAAAAACTTAATAGTGCACAAAATGAATAAAGCGGTAAAATTTATACTTGAGAACTAAAACCAAAAACTTTCTGTTATTTATCCTTTGTCAAATTTTCTAACTTCCTTTCCAGCTGTATATTGTACGACTCAAAGATACAAATATTCCTCTCGGCTGTTTTCTAGCTGCTCGGCAACCGTTTTTGCTATCCGTTTTCTTTTCTTATTGTTCAATTTGAGACGTTACATTTTTTTTCTCAGAGCTGCTAGGTTGTCTTCCTCATCTTGGGGTTCGGGAAAGCAGTTATTCTTTGGTATGCATTTTTTAAAAATTTTATTGCCTGATTTTATTATGTAACGAGCGTCCGTCCTCTTTTCTATCCTCCAAAGATTTTAGTGGTCTTTGAGTCCAAATTCTGCACTTTCTGAAGTGCTTGGAGGCACATCAACGTTTTCCTTTGTCATGGAATTGTTCAGGGTAATTTTGTGAGGTGAGGTTCAATGTATTCCGGTTTTATTGAGTGCTTCATGATAAATGTAAACTTGGGTTTGTTTCGATTTCAAAAAGCCTCACAATTTCTTTGGATTCGGTTCCCTCTTTGATAGCGGAGAAAAAATCTTTTCTTTTTTTCTTCCATCATCGATAGATAAGAAGGTTGTAGTATCGAAAACTCTTTTTGCCTGCATTTTTGGGCGTTCGCTCCTGTGGTTAAAATGTAGCTTCTTTTTTTCGCTGAATATGTTTCTCGTTTCAGGATAGTTGTCACATCAGTCCTGTACTCTTATTTGGGCAGGATTTCTCCATACTAAACTTGAATGATCGTAATAATTTCGTGTCATACACACCATTAGCAAAAGCGTAAGTTATTTTTAAAACTTGGGCATAAACTAAAAACTCTATAAAAATTCTGTCCATCCTGGTACTGAAAGACCACAGATATACTAATCGGCCGCCTTTTTATAGGTAAAAAGCGACAGAAAAATCCGGCGGAGAGAGTTTTATCATATCAATTAAACCATTATCAGAAAATTATGTTTTTCTTGTGTTTTCCACAATCCCATCTGGGTGGAAATAACTTAAAGCTCTAAATCACAAGGGTCATTAAGTTAACCGAAAGCAACTAAGCATGGAAGGATTGAAAATTTGCAAAAGAAATAACGCAAATAATTTAGAATATACTTCTTCAAATAATCGTACTTGTTTGTTACGAAATGGGCGGTTCATCGTCCCAACTGCTGTCTGACTTATAATGAAAATACATGAAACTAGCAAGTCTGGTATCAATGGGTTTTCGACAGGTTGGAAATTCCGGTTTTCGGTGTCTTGCTGAAGCACGATGGTGACAAGCAAAGCAAGTTCGATTTTCAATGTAATCTGTCGAGTGCTTCAGGTTGTAATGTTTTATGTTACATCGTCTAGACACACATTGTTTTTCATTTTTCTGTGGACGGAAATATATCTTTATGGGACAAAAAAGAAGCGAAAAAAGGGTTTGGAAGAAATTCTAGTTGTCTTGCAAGACATCTTAATGTCCAATGATACCAGGATTGCTAGCTTCACGCAATGAAACTATGATTCACTTCATCGTCCCAACTGCTGTCTGAATCATAGTAATAACATGTGAAGCCAGCAACCCTGGAAATAATGGGTTTTCGACAGGTGGACGTTTTGGATATCGATGGCTTGTTGAAATACGATGTTAACATGCAATGCAAGTTCGATGTTCAAAAATTCCTTTCGAGTGTCTCACCACTGTGTTGTGTTATGTTACAATTTCTAGCCACACGGAGAATTTCAATACTTCCGACATTCTGTAAAAGGAAGTAATATTGGACAAACAAGAATAGACACAATGGTTTGGAAAAAAAATTAAAGTCCCTAGTTAAAAGAAAAGAATAACGAATAATCGGTTTTGTTCCAAACTTTCGGAAAATCTTTGTACAATAATACCGTATTCGATTTGTTGTGTTTTTGATGGTAGGCGATAGCTGTAGACTTGATCTAGCCAATTATAGTCAATTGCTATGTGTGATTAGTTCCATGGGTCAGAGAAGTCACACGGGCAGCATGAAGTTGCTGTTAAAGGAACGAATATTTTTTGCGAACAGATAGATGTGGTGATGGGCGGTGAGATGTTTATTACTGGTACCACTAAGAGGTTTTCCATAACCTCTACTTTTCTTAACACCTGGCATAAATCGCGAGGGGAATAAAGCAAAAACTTATAATCGATGTTGGGCAGAGAGGCACAAGATTCTGCCAGAGTTAGAAAATTTATCAATGATTTGAGTACGGCATTCTTCAAAATTGAAATGAGGATGACGATTTAGTTTAAGAGAAGAAATAGTTTAAAGAAGAATTTGTTTCAGTGAAGGTATGATGGCTTATGACCATGTATTGTCAAATGGAACTCTAATATGACATATAGGGCACACTTTTTTCATTTATTGATGCTGTTGTTGTCTGTGTTTACGCAAGGATGTTTAACAATCCTGTGTTCAACCTTAGATTTTTTGTTTGACAGAGTGATTTGGTTAAAATATTACAGAAGTCATAATCTGTTAGGTTACTCACATGAACATTTGTCTGCATATTGGACATTAGATTGTTCCAAATGGTGTTTTTTGCTCGCTTTTTTAGTTTTTTGTAGCATGGAACGCAATTTAAAGGTAGCAGTTGTGGAGGCGTATCTTTATGAAGTTTTTTAACGTGAAACAAAATTAAAGGCAGATGGAACATTTGGTCAATTTTAATTCTCGATTTCGTTAAAATCACAGATTAGATTATTGGAAACATTTTCTGATAGACATAAAATTGGGTGCAAGTGTTTGTTATTTGGTCTGATTATTCATATTTTAATTTCGATTGTCGATATTGTTTCATAATGTACGATAAAGTTGGGTAAGAATTTAAAGTCTTTAGCTGTGATAAAATATTACTGAAAACCAATGGTCGAAAACATGGTTTTTTCCTGAAGTAGTATCATTTCATTTGATGGTAGAGTTTTAAAAATTCGATATCGTCGAACATGATTGTGGATTTCAACAAAAGATAATGAATTTTTTAAGAATCTAGAATAAAAGTAGATGCTTAGTTCTTCTTAAGTTATGTCTTCAGCATATCTGACTAGTACAGTTATATTTATTGGTAATATTGGCGGAAGTTCAAAAACTTTCTCAACATTAAGTAATGCTATTTTGTCGACGACTGTTTAGATAGAATTGCATTCTGCTAATTTGCGAATATAGGTGGGTTTAAGATATTTGCTAAAAAATGACACAGTTCTAAGAAATTGGGATTGTCTACCGATATTGTAACTGTGTTTGACAGTAGTTATTGATTATATCTTTGAGTCACTGCATATTACTCAATGAAAAGCGCAAACTTCGCGTTGCAAAGAACAGAAGATTTCGAAATATCTGCAGACGGCGAAGCCTCCTAATGGTTAAAAAAAGTGTAATGTAGTCAATTATATGGACTCTTTCGTAGACATTGAGCAAGCGTTGAAAAAAATCACAGTGTTGTCAAATTGCCTGCGTTGGATGATTTTGTTTTGACTAAGTTTGTCAATCAGTCTGAAGAAGTCTTTGAGGCACATTCAACTTTTAAGTCAATATGTTTTGATATAAATATACTATTTAAGTTATAGTTACTTTTGAATTTCTGTTTAATGCCCATGACTAATGAGTACCTTGTCAATTGCCACGTTCCTTGCAGCTTGTCTTTATCCAATTTCAGTGTTACTTAATTGTTTAACTTAAGAAGTTGATCTATTGCTTTTAAACTGAAGTATGGAGCCTCTACCTTGAACAAACCGCATTCAACAGGAAACAGTACAGGAGAGAGAAAAACACGCTGCGGATTACAGCCTTTCGTCCAAACAAGAAGTTTCAATTGTATAATTTAAAAAAAAACGCATCGTCCAGCCTGAAAACTGACTCAGCAACACAGGTCTTGGCGCTACCGGCGC